>NC_070626.1:13818303-14192470 GCF_947347685.1 Pleuronectes platessa
TTTAATCATTACTTGCTTACAGGAAATAACTAAACAGCGTTAAATGATGGTTAAACAAACAGGACTGAAATGTTGAAGTCATAGGATGGATTTGTGGAGAAAACCTAATATAAGTGGAGTAAACTCTTTTTTGGGAATTCCACAATTGGGGGATTGAAATTACTTTTATATTTGTGTTTAGTTTTGATGATATTCTGAACTGAACATATTAGTTCAATATGTTTGTTGTTGACTAGACATGTGTGACAGAGACAAAATCAGGAATCAGACAAAAGTGACGATTCACATCATTCAGGATCGTTTCATGAGAAAAAAACAGCCCTTCTGTTTTTTGATATTTGTGTGTGTTTGTGTGCAAGTGCAACTACAGGGTTTTGTTGCTTTAAATGTTGGTTCTGCAAAGAATTGTGGGGCAGCATTTTCTCCTTTCCTTGGTTGTCCGATGTATGCTATACAGTGCCTTGCATAAGTATTCACCCCCCTTGGACTTTTTCCCATTATGTACTGTTACTAACTGGAATTCAAATAGACTTAAATAAACTTTTTCCTGTTTGATCAACAAAACATGCATAGTACTTTGGAGGTGCAAAATAAATTTTATTGTGACACAAACAATAATGAGAACAAAAAAGTTGACATCTCTTGGGTGCATAAGTATTCACCCCCCTGTGTCAATACTTGGTAGAACCCCCTTTCGCTGCAATTACAGCTGCAAGTCTTTTGGGGTATGTCTCTACCAGCTTTGCACATCTAGAGATGGAAAGGTTTGTCCATTCTTCTTGGCAAAAAAGATGAAGCTCAGTCAGATTGGATGGAGACCGTCTGTGAACCGCAATCTTCAAGTCTTGCCATAGATTCTCTATTGGATTGAGGTCTGGGCTTTGACTGGGCCATTTTAAGACATTAACATTCTTTAATCCAAACCATTCCTTTGTAGCTCCGGCTGTATGTTTAGGGTCATTGTCCTGCTGGAAGATGAACCTCCGCCCCAGTCTCAAGTCTTTTGCAGACTGCATCAGATTTTCTTCAAGGATTTCCCTGTATTTGGCTCCATCCATCTTTCCCTCTATTCTGACCAGTTTCCCTGTACCTGCTGAAGAGAAGCATCCCCACAGCATGATGCTACCACCACCATGTTTCACTGTTGGGATGGTGTGCTCAGGGTGATGGGCAGTGTTGGGTTTTCGCCACACATAGCGTTTTGCATTGAGGCCAAAAAGTTCAATTTTGGTCTCATCTGACCAGAGGACCTTCTTCCACATGTTTGCTGTGTCTCCCACATGGCTTCTGGCAAACTCCAAACGGGATTTTTTATGGATCCCTTTCAACAATGGCTTTCTTCTTGCCACTCTTCCATAAAGGCCAGATTCGTGGAGTAGACGACTAATAGTTGTCCTGTGGACAGATTCTCCCACCTCAGCTGTGGATCTCTGCAACTCCTCCAGAGTAACCATGGGCCTCCTGGTTGCTTCTCTGATTAATTTTCTCCTTGTCCGACTCTTCAGTTTGGGTGGACGGCCTCCTCTTGGTAGGTTTGCGGTTGTGCCATATTCTTTCCATTTTCTTATGATGGATTTTATGGTGCTCAGAGAGATGTTCAAAGCTCTGGATATTTTTTTATAACCTAACCCTGCTTCATATTTCTCCACAACTTTATCCCTGACCTGTTTGGTGAGCTCCTTGGTCTTCATGATGCTGTTTGTTCAGTAATGATCTCCAACAAACTCTGAGTCCGTCACAGAACAGGTGTATTTATACTGAGATTAAATTGCAGACAGGTGGACCCTATTTACTAATTATGTGACTTGCAAATGTGACTTGTGAATGCAATTGGTCGCACCAGATCTTTGTTAGGGGTTTCACAGTAAAGGGGGTGAATACATATGCACTCAACACTTTTCAGATTTTTATTTGTAAATAATTGTGAAATCCATGTAATATTTCCCCCCACTTCCAAATGATGCACTATTTTGTGTTGGTCCATTACATAAACTCACGATGAAATAAATGTTAATCTGTGGTTATACCATGACAAAATGTAGAAAAGTCCAAAGGGGGTGAATACTTATGCAAGGCACTGTATATGCTCGACGAGATGAGTGAGGAAGCATTGAAGCTCCTTTCCTTATCCTTAAGAGAATTCAAACAGCTCTTACTATTACAGCGACTGAAATAGTTCAGGGTCATTTCACTTAGTTAGGAAGGTTCCTTATTAAATGGCTTATTTAAACACAGTCCCTGTCTTAATTGCAGTTGGTGAAGTCACTTTCTTGGCTACAGAGTATGAGAATGACAATTGAACAGACAAGCAACAAAAACATGCATGAATAAAGTGAAGCACACAGCTGCCTTGACGGAGAGAAGCAGATAGAAAGATCAAAAAGCATAAATGGAAGAATAAGTGGAAAAATAAAAAAAAATTCTTTCGTGATTTAAAAAAAAAAAAATCTGAATCGTTGCACTGCCTTTTGTCCATTCTTTCTGTCATTCCTCTACTCTCCTCTCCTCTTCCTCTCTTCTCCAGGCAGACGTTTCTTTGATCCGAGGCTCCCACGCCTTTCACCCCCCTCTCCAATCCTCTTGGGGTCTTATTAACAGACACGCAGTTCTCATGTTTTATTGCCTATGATAAAACCTTCCCTCTGATCTCTCATTACAGGCCGGTTCTTTGGAAATGGGCCCTGCACCCTTCGGCTTAATATTGCCCGTAATGGGGCAAAAAGCTAAATGCACAATCTGAATGTGTCGGGTACATACCAGGTCCCTGTGCATTAATAAGCCATCAGCTCATCCTGGGTTTGTCCTTATTCCTCCGCTCTCTGCAGAGTCTACATGTGAATATGGTGATTTCTGCTTGTAAAGTGCACTGTGGTTTCAAATAGCCAGGTACAATATATGCACACATGACACACATACACTTACATATGCACATTTAGACAAAAGTGTAACCTTTCGTGGTCTCAGACTCTCAGATGCTGCAATGTCACGGACACAGGCCGGGTTGTTCAGTTTGGTGTGTCTTTACATGTTTGCACAGATGTCTTCCATGATGTATTTCATGTTGAGTCTGCCTTTCACCTCTCTGGGGGAAACGGCTCCACTGTTTCAGTCTCTGTCACACGTCCCTCCAGTCCCTCTGGGCGACATAATGACAAGAGGCCGCTGGCTTAAGATACTTTGGTGAGCCGCCTTCTTCCTCTCTGCTCTTTTCAATCCCCAAAGGTTTAGATTTTGTACATTTGTAAGTCATCCATGCATGAAACAGGAAAAGTTAGTGTTCAGGTCATCCATCAGGTGGCTCCATACCATTATTTCTACATTTAATGCAGAACATGATCCAGGTACTGTAACATGGCTGGTGCTTATGTAATATATTTGCTGATAGTAAATCTTTACACCAGTTTAAAGTCAGACAATGCTTTTTTTCTTGATGTTACATGAATGTACTGTGTTTTATTGTGGTAAGTCTGACCTGTGTATATTAAAAACTCTTTACCTGCCATTAAACTGAAGTAATAAACATTACGAACAAGAAATAATGGTGGGGGAAGATGTAACTAGAATGGGATGAGGTACAGGGGAAGATATCAAATAGACCAAATTAAACATATTTAAAATGTATCTGTTACAATTTATGGAAGTTGATGGAACCAGATGCAGAGTTTTAAAACAAAGGTGATTTTAATATAAAGAGTGTCTAAAACTAGACGAAAACAAAACAGGTGACTACTGATGGGAACAAGAACACAAGGAGCAGAATCAAAGCGTCCAGGTGCACGGGGAACACAGAAGATAAGGACGGGAAAGAAGGACAGGACAAACCTTCAGCGACAACGAGTAGAAGAACAAAGGAAACACAGAGGCTTAAATACACAGGGAAGGCAGGGGCAATTAAACACAGGTGAAACACATGAGGATTGGGGACGGCAATCAATGACAGCAAGTTAAGACAGAAACAACACACAATGAACAGAGTCTACAAAATAAAACAGGAACACAAAGAGACTGAAATCAACAAACTAAAATGACAGAACATTACATAGCACTGGGTTTCACCACATGCTCTTGGGTTATTTCTGGATGTGTACTGTCGAGCCCGGTCCCGTCCGGACCGGACAGCGTTGTGTTCGTTGATTCGAGGTTCAGATGGGAAAGGCAATGATTAGACAAATTCAATGTTCAAAAGTTTCACAGTAACAAGTTTATTGTATAAGAACAATACTTACAGAGAGTCTCTGGGGTTCTGCCGGACACGTCACCAGGTTCACTGGATCATGTCGAGAAGAAGCTCACCCACATCCTAAGTCCACAGTATATATAATCAGACACAGGGTGCAGCACAGAGGCGGGTCTTTTTCTTTGAGGGAATTCAGTTATTTGCCAGATGTATACTGTTTCCACAAAGTGCAGTTTTTTGCAAGCACATCACTTTCAACTGACCAGGTGTCCCACTACTGTGGCCTTGGCCAACAGGGAGCCTGCTACATCGGAGAGACACAGATTAGACACCGAGGAGGATTTCATATCTTTTTCTCACCACGTTTCATGAAACACCTCTTTGTATTAATTCTGGCATGACCTCTCTCTTTCCTGAGAACCTGTGCTTGTTGTGCAAACCCTGCGTCTGAGTCAAAAAGATAGACATCATCCCAAGAAAAGAAACAGTTGTAGCATAAGCATTATTGATTATCTAGATTATACAGCTAATATTTATTCACAGGATATAGGTAAAATATAGTCACAAGATACAGAGAAACATAGATATCTCAACAGTACTGTATCTATATGTATGAATATATATGAAATCATTTTGTAAGTTTGTCATGTGAATTAATTTGTATGTTCTGTTTGTGTGTATAGTATACCATCTATTAAAAGATGATGTTAATTTCTAACTATTTTAGATTTTATATAATTAGTTTTGTAACCTCCATCTTAATTAATATAAAGGGGTAAAAATTATCAACTGATAAAATAAATAAAATAAAATGGCCTCTAGTGAGACCAAGACACAGTTTTAATGTGATATGTCTGTGCTCGGACGTTCTCAGTTCCATGACGCTTGTGGAATCTCTGTCGACGCCCTTCTTCTCGGCCACTTGCCTGCAGAGCTTCTCATTTAATGTGTCAGTGCATAGAGGCCTGTTCTACACATGCTTCTACTCGCTAGATTATGTTGCTAAATTGCTGTAGCATTACTACAAACACTAATAGCTAACTAGGGCTACGTTGTAGCACTGGCGGGCCCGAGCACCCGCACGTTGAAGCCTGTTGCGGCCGGTGGAGACAGCGATCGAAGACAAAGCGCACGTCTCCGGGCATCCGTATGCGCTCTGCGGCAAGATAAACGCTTCACTACCTGCGTCCGTCACGCGACGCCGATCCTTGTCTGCTAATCCCTCACTACGGTCCACGCTATCAATTGCATGTCACACTGTGAAAATTTCATGTAAATCGAATGATAGTTGTAAAACAAAGCTTACTTCCTGTTGTTAGTAGGTGGCGCCATCACTATTATTATAATCCAAGTTGTTTGAAGTCCAGTGTGAAGTTTCCACAGTCTGTGATGATTTAGAGAGCCATGTCATCGGCTGGTGTTGGTCCACTGTGTTTTATCAAGTCCAAAGTCAACGCAGCCGTCTACCAGGACATTTTAGAGCACTTCATGCTTCCTTCCGCTGAGAAGGTTTCTGGAGATGCTGATTTCATTCTCCAGCAGGACTTGGCACCGGCCCTCACTGCCAAAAGTCAGATTTCAATGCCTTGATATCTTACCTAAAAAAATGGGGGAAATCGATTCCTGGCTTCCTGCTAAAAACAGAAAGCTGCTGCCTGCTAAAACCCCCCCCCCCCCCCCCCCGCCCCCCCGCACTGTGTCACAGCCTAGGGTCCCAGCTAACACCACGAAGTTATCACGCCGCTTTCAGGTGGAGGTGGATCTTTGTGCGCATGCGCTGTTTCTGGAATTTACCACATTAATCTCATTCTCCTCTGTTCAGTGTCGGTAGGCGGTAGCAAGTGGAGGTAAGCAGGAGTATTTTTATTTTCTACTTTTGTGGTTGTCCTTTGATTGATGTTGTATTTTGACAATTAACTAATGAAGAATTAGTATGTTCATGGTACAATTTGAACTGTTTTATGTTTGACAGAAAATGGAGAAACCCTAACCAACCAAACTCCCGTCCATAGACGATGAGGAGGTGGAGGGAGTGCGGCGAACCCTCATGATCGCCGCTGTAGGTTATTAATACTGAATAAGTAATGATACTGAAAATAAGACCCTTATCTGATGTGACTGTGGATAGATATAGGTTTAGTAAAGGTTTATTAAAATGTGATTGCGTTAAATGGCACATTCCAGTGAAAAACTGACTTTACGTGTTTAGAATAGTGGCTGATAACAATGTGCACTGTTTATTTTGCGCGATTTTTAATAGACCTTGCTTTTAAAGATACTCCAAAGCACACGCGTGGTAAGCGTGTGCTGTGTGAGGCATGTATGAGCGAGTGGCAGGTGATGCAGCTACCACGCGTCGTAGGCGTGTGAGGCCTGGTGCAGCTGTGTGTGTGTGTGTGAGTGAGTGGAAACATGATGAGCTGACTGAGTGGACGCCAAATAAATTTTGGTGAATAATTTCATCATATGGTTAAATGAGTGTTGGAAGCACTGATAAGGGTTAAGAAAAAACTGACTTCATCATGGTGTTCTTAAATCCATATACCGTATACATATGTATTTTGTATTTGTAGTATACCTGTCGGGACGATGGGGTCGACAGGAGGGAGGTGTATGCCCTTAACCTTGAAGCAAATGATCAGGCAATGAGTTGCCTGATCAAGAATGTGCGGCTCCGGCGAGCTGCCCAGCAGCAAGCTGCGTCTTACAAGGTGCAGCTTGCTGTTATGAAGGGCAGCCTAAAAGAGGCTTTGCAGCAGGTGGAGGTGCTGCAGGCCTGTGCTGCGTACAGCACAGACGGTAAGTGTCTTAATTTGCGTTGTGTATTATGTTTATTGTGTGTGTGTGTGTGTGTGTGTGTTATGGTTTCACTGCAGTATAGCAGGTTCGAGTCTTTTTTAAATGCTACACACTAAACGGGTACTTTGATGGGTTGGAATTTCCAACTAGTTGTTAGTCGTTTAAAATGAATAATTTTTTATAATAATGAATTTGAATTAGAAATGTCCTACATTGAGTTTGTTAGTACTGTAAACTGGTTATTTCTTTGTCCAGATGTGATGGAAGAGACGGAGAAGAAGGTGGAGGAGGAACAGATCAAATAAATGTGAAAAATATTCATGTGTTTCGTGTGATTCTTGTTTGAGTACACTGTTAAGTGTTATTTTGCTTAGATGTGTGAATTTCTCATTTTAATATTGTAATATCTTTGTATGCAAGGGTGGAAAAGATGGGATCCACTACACATATAATATGGATTATGGACTATATATCCCTTCAGTGATCATTTGGTCATTTGAATGCTTGGATTTTTTTTTCAGATCATTCTACAAGATGTTAAACTTTACTTGTGAAGTTTAGAGATGTGATTTGGTGGATCTCTTGCCATCTATCTACTAATTCCAGAAGTCTCTGTGTGTATGTGTCCGGCATATGTTGAGAACCATTCATCTTCTTTGCTTCACACTTTGAATGTGTATAAATAAGGGCCTAAGGAAGTGCAGTATTGAATATGGTGCATTTTGGACAACCGATATGTTCACTATAAATCAGAATTGAATAAATAGCGACCAGCGCACTGTAGCTGCGGTGGATGGGACTCACAACAACAGGCAGGTTTATGGCAAAGAAAACTGAATCTCCAGTTTGGGGTTCTGTGTAATGACTCAAGCTTTACTGGACTTTGAAGAAACAAGAGGACTGAGGCCTGCAACTTCTCTTTACTTGCTGCGGCTCAATTAGAGGAGGTCACTTTTACAGTATAAAGCTGCAACCAGTATTACCACACCACAGCCCATGCCCAACAGGCAGGTTTAGAGTTTGTTGAGTGTATATGTAACTTTACAAAAAATTGGAAATGACATATGTGATGGACAGATATGAGGGTGGGGTCTATCCTCCTATCTAACTCTAATGTCCGATGTGTGATGAAGCTTTTTGTGACGATTCAGGTCGGGTGGAGGGACCCCAGAGCAGAGTCAAACACAGAGCACGAATATGGTGCGTTCAAGGATGTTTATTTATCGTGGGACAAGGTAGAAAAACGGGGTTCTAATGGCTACGGGAGTTCGTCAGCGGGAGGAGAAGCAGGAGGGCAGGATGACAGGGTTGCTGATGGCTCCGGGAGTTCGTCAGCGGGGAAGAAGAGCAGGTGAGCAGGATGACGGGGGTCCTGGAGGACAGGAGATCAAACACGGGGGTTACAAGATATATGCAACAGGAGAATTAGACTGAGGGGCCGAGATCGAGTATCTACCACGGTAGTGACAAGGACGAACTGGCGATGACTCTGCACACAGCCAGGGTAGATATAGCCTCAATGGACGCCTCCAGGCGTCCTAGCAAGGCGGTCAGGATGGGCAAGATAGAAGTCTCGAAGGAGGGTCGGGTCCAGGATGAGTTGTCGGGAGATCCAAGACCTCTCCTCCGGACCGTATACCGCCCAATCTACCAAGTACTAGTACCCCCTGCCTCGTCGTCGGACATCCAGGATGCTGGAGACAGTGTATGCGGGATGGTCGTCGACGAGCCGGGTGGGCGGTCGGGGCTCGGCCGGAGGGCTCAACGGACAACTGGAGACAGGTTTGATGAGGGAGGTGTGAAACGTTGGATGTATCTTAAGAGCGGAGGGGAGCTTAAGACATACTGTCACCGGATTGATGACCTTACTGTAATCCCGTATGAATCGGCGGTAGAAGTTTGCGAAGCCAAGAAAACACTGCAGCTGTTTTCTGGTACCGGGGGTTGTCCACTCGCTCACTGCCTGAACTTTAGCTGGGTCCATCCGAAGCGGTCCTTTCTCCACGATATATCCCAGGAAAGGGACTGATTGGGAATGGAACATACATTTTTCAGCCTTGACAAACAGTTTGTTCTCCAACAGTCTCTGTAGCACTAACCTGACATGTTGTTGGTGTTCCTGCAGGTCCTGTGGGAAAATTAGAATGTCGTCCAAATACAGAAATACCATGCGGTTGAGCATATCTCGCAACACATCGTTAACAAGACTTTGGAAAACTGCTGGGGCATTGGTGAGTCCGAACGGCATCACCCGATATTCGAAGTGTCCTAGAGGGGTGTTGAATGCCGTCTTCCATTCATCTCCCTCTTTGATCCGAACCAGGTGATAGGCGTTGCGGAGATCCAGCTTGGAGAATCATCTAATGAGATGAGCTGCACCTGAGGGAAAAGGAGAGAAGAGAGGAGGAGGGGCACTGGAGGCACAGAGAACTGTGACACTTTTACCAAGATCATTCCATTCTTGCCTCTTGTAAAATTCAGTATTTATCATTTCAGCCTTTCCACAGAAAACACATGTGCGTTTGAGCCTCACTGACAATCCATGGTTTTAATCAGAGCTGCTGAGATGAGACCATACAGAGCCGTGAACCAAACAAAAGAATGAAAGGTCGTCAAATGTGCTGTGGTGCTGAGTCTTAATGGTATCGCCGTTAATATTCACATAATCAATTTCAGGCAATAATTCAATTTACAGTTAATATGAAAATATAACTTCATTGAGCATCAAATATATTATGTTTATTGTGGCATGGAGGATGAAGCTTTTGTGTTAGTATGACTCTAATGTTGATAGATTGCAGGCTCCGGATTTTATGTCAGTGCATATTTTCCTCTCTTGGTCTGGCCTTCTGTCAACTTGCCAGAAGGAGAGGAGAAGTAAAGATGTAGGGAATAATTAATAGGGTTTGACAGGCTGCTACCTCCGAGCGCCTGCTCACGTTTGACTGACAAGTGGGGTGTGAGGGTCTCACTTGGGCTGTCTCTTGCCTTACCCCTTTTGCTTTGTTGGTCCTATTTCTTGAAATTGTTGGAGTTTGAGCCGAAAGAAAAAAAAGAAGACCAGCAATTAGCTAAACCCTGAAACAGTCTGATATTTGCTCGTATGGAAGCCGTGCGGGCCTGTTTGAGGCAGAAGAGCGAATTCAAAGCCACGAGGCCTCTTCAAGCTCAAACCCCGCACTCCCTGCAAGCCTGTTTGCTCGGTTCATGCACCAGGTTCAAACATAGTCAGCGGCTACGGCTTATCTGTGGTTCTGCAGGTACCGTTAACCGGTTTGTGGTCTGTTTTTTTTAAAAAAGGTAATAAAAGTAAATGATGTTAGGACGGCCACTGAGCCCCTATCTCACCAGCAGCAGCACAATCCCATCACCGGCCGCAGCTTAAGCAAATAGTCTATTACCTGTCCTTATTGTGATATACAAGTCCCAAGCTCAGAATAAGAGCCTGCATAGTGTTTTGTCTTTTGGAAACATCTCCTAATTTATCACGACCAGTTTTATGCTACCAAAAGCACAGTGTAATATCTGTGAGCTAGAGAACTAATAAGTAAGACGTACTACAGATCCGCTCTCCTTAAGATTTTCCTCTGCATATTTACTTTGATTAATAAAGGTTATTAAATTGGGAATAAAACACAGCCATATAGAAGAAGAGGGTTTAGCTTTAATCATTACCGCTGGCACTGCGCAGTCCGACAAAGCACAATAAAGTCAGTTGAACCTGAAGACTTAATTAGAAGGGTTTTCCATATTTACAGGCGCCCACCCATCCACTTCCACCTGACATTGTCTTGATTGTGGAAGAAAATGAGAAATGGAGGAGGGGGCTTTTCGTCCCTTAATGAAGTCTCACAAGTACTTCCCGTGTTTTGATGTGAGGACATGTCTTAGTGCCTCAAAAGTTAAATTCACCCACAAGCATAGGTATGTGTAACCAGACACAAGCGGACATGTACTCAACACATGCAGTTAGAGGGAGCGCACACACACGTCCGACACAACCCGAGGGGATGTCATTCTGAGTTTCTACATGAGAGGGGTCTTAAATAAAATGAATGGTCTCTTGAAAAGCACACTCACAGGCACAGTCATAGGCCCTTGCAAAGAAGCAATACATTCATACACACAGTTTATTGTTTGTGTGTGTGTGTATGTGTCCAGTGAATATTACTGCTAATTACCAGGACCTCTGCTTCTGGTCATCACTACACTTTGTGTAATTAACAGGGAAGTGCTGTAAAATCCTGACATAAAATATTGTAAAATGGAAAAACAATGAAGCAGGGTTTAATTTACAGTAATATTTTGTAAAATACTGAACGTTACATAACTGTTAATTTTAGGTTAAAAATGCTAAAATAATCATATTTCTTTGTAGAATTTACAGATTACTGTAGTTTAAACAAAGAAAAACTGTAATACAAAAAGCAATACAATACAGTTCAAATTACAACATAACAATTTTACAAATTGATATGATATACTTTAGAGATAATAATATGTACAAATTCAGCTAAATTATGTCAATATCAAGGGTTTTAAATAACCAAGTGATGTGTCTGTTTAGAATTGAGTAGGCCTATATTTAACAATATATCAGTAGGGTCATAATAATAATAATAGTAATGATAACTTTATTTGTGTAGCACTTATCTAAACGAGGTTACATAGTTATTCACACTAAAGTCCATGGCAAAAATGAATTTAAGAGCCAAATCATAACATAATAAGTTCAAGACTTTAAGTTCATAGAGAAACCCAACAGTTCCCACAATGAGCAAGCACTTAAGGATAACAACTTTTCTTGTTATTACTAGAGATGAGCCGGATACTCGGCTGAAACGAGTATCCGGTACGGATAAAGCACTTTTGCCGAGCACGAGTATTATACGAGTAATACGAGTCATTATCTGTGCTCGGACTGAAAGAAAATCCTCACACAGCGTCACAGCGCTCCTCCCCTTCACACACCGCTCTGCTCACTCACTCACAGAACAGCTCTCTGTCTCTCAGTCACTCAGGTTCGCGGGTCTTTTCCGTTAACGTTTAGGGTTTCTTCAGCTTGAAGTTTGTTTTTATTTCAGTTTGTACTTACTTATTAACCAGTAGAGTTCTGTTAAACGTGGGTTCGTTCAGACGTGGTGCTGGTAGAAAGCGACTCGCGTTGCGTCTCTGCCTGTCGGAGATTTTTTTTTTTTTTTTTTTTAAACAGTTTTTTTTTTTTACTTCACGCATTAAGTGTCTGACTACTCTCTAGCGTCTGGCTACGCTCTCTCACTCTCTCTCTCTCCCTCTCTCTGCCAGTCGTTGGAAAAGTTTTTTTTTTTTTTAAACCGTCAGTTGGCTCTAACCAGTTTTATTTTACTTCACGCACTGAGTGTCTGACACATTCTAGGTAGTAGTGGTATAAAAAATATTACAAATTAAGCTACACACACACACACACACTCCCCCTCTCTCTCTATGTCTCTCTCTTACTCACTCAAACACACACTCACACACACACACACACACTCCCGGGTTAAATCACACCCAATTCCGGGTTAGGCCCCGCCCACTCCGAGTACGGATACGGATACAGATAATTCATATGGTTAACAGATACAGATACAGATACAGATAATGCTGTACTCGCTCATCCCTAGTTATTACTAGTGAATAGTTTAAAAAAAATAGTTGGCTCTTGTGAATTTTAGTTTGTCATAATAGGAAGTTATGAAAGTTCTTTCATATTTAGGTAATGGACATGCATTTGGTATTTTTCCACTTCCGTTCGTTTTTTCTGCACAGCCTTTTAAGTTCTCGTAGCCTGTCATACGACAGAGGTGTGGAGAGGTGTTATGGGCGATGATATCCAGTGTGGTTTGACAGGTATTATCAAACCCATTAAGTAAAATATTAGGATCAGATGACTCATTACTCGTGTTATGAATTTTGAGGCACTATGTTCATTCAAGATGTACGTGAACTTTTATGTAACTTTATGTTTTTTGGGGCAACGTTGAACAGGGAGTCAAACTTAACACAGAGCTGGACTAGACATGTAAACCACGAGGTCCTAACTTTGACACAAAAATTTGTTATAATTCGTTAATAGCCTGGTTAAATAATTATTTCATTGTAGTATTTTGAGAGTCAACAAAGTATTTGGTGGAACTCAGGACTCAGAGGCTAAGGCTACTTTAGCAAGAACACTGTGTATGCTAGCATGCTACAGGCATTCCGGGATATTGTCAAGGAATTTATTCACGAAGAGAATGGCGGTCTCTGTGAAGAGATCAAGCGGGCCATCTCTCTGATAAAAACTGCCCTTGATGAATGAGCATGACAAAGGGCTGAATGATTTGGATACCCGCTTGGAGGCGATGGAGACATAATACGCAAATTTTAACAAAAAAACTACAAGAGAAGAATAATGATCTGGAAAATAGAGGAGGAAGATGCAATCTACGTATCATAGGAGTGCTTTGGAAAAGGGAAATCCTACATAGTTCATCACCCGGGGTTCTACACAACGTTTTTGGGGGTCCCAATGGCTTGGAGGAGCCCCCGATTCTGGACAGGGCTCATCATGCCACGGCTCAGGTCCCTCGTGAGGGGGACCGACCATGCCTGTTCATCCTGCGGGTTCACAGGTTCACAGGCTGTTGATGCGTGGCGATTTCTTTTCCAATCAACCAGACAATACAAGTTTTTCTCTCTGGTGCAACAAACATACTCGCATATTAATTACTTTTTCGTTGACAAAAAGCTATTATCTAATGTCAAAGCATGCATGTATAATAGTATTGTTATATCCCATCGTAGCCCTCTGGTTTTAGAGCTCAGTTTTCCCAATAAAAATTCGTTCATCTTCCTCAAACTTGAAATACGCGTGTGTTGTTACTTTACTACGAGCTTCTTTTGGGGACAGAGCGGGTATTTTTCAGTCATAACGACTGACCAACAGTTAATTACTCGGTGGGTTTCGTATTTAGCGCGGAACTCTTTCTCTCCGTTGTTTCATGCTGTTGTGTGGGGGGTTTTACGGCGTCACCGAAGGAGGGAAACACTTCTAAAGAAAAGTGAAAAAAATCGGGTGGTTTTGTTTGTTTGCTATAAATGATTACTGCCATTTTTGAAGCAAGGTATTAGAGACGTTAAGGGGTTTTGTGCTGCATTGTGTCGTCGCCAGGCACTAAACTTGACCTCGCCTCCGGCGATTGGACAAGCGTGTTTGTTGATCCAGGATTTGAGAAGGAATAATTAGACACTTATACATGAGGTTCTGGAAATTGAACATTTATTGTATTCAATGAAATATTTACAGAGAGTCTCTGGGGTTCTGCCGGACACGTCACCAGGTTCACTGGATCATGTCGAGAAGAAGCCCACACTCATCCTAAGTCCACAGTATATATAAAATCAGACACAGGGTGGGCACAGAGGCGGTTCTTTTTCCCTGAGGGAATTCAGCCATTGAACAGATGTACACTGTTTCCTCAAAGTGCAGTTTTTTGCAAGCACATCACTTTCAACTGACCAGGTGTCCCACTACTGTGGCCTTGGGAAACAGGGAGCTTGCTACAGTGGAGAGACCCAGCAGATTAAACATTTCAGGAGGATTTCATATCTTTTTCTAACCATGTTTCATGAAGCACCTCATTGTATTAGTTCTGGCTGATACAATGAATTTCCATCACACACTTTTCTCCGAATTGTATTTTGGGTCAGATTGACATTCAGATTGATACCTGCTCTTTCTGTGGTCGTGCTCCTGGCCTGACCCTGCGTCTGAGTCAAAAAGATATACATCATTCCAAATATAAGAAACAGTTGTAGCATTATGATTATATGGATTAAACAGCTAATATTTGTTCACAGGATATAGGTAAAATATAATCACAAGATACAGAGAAACATAAATATCGCAACAATTGTCGAGTTCATAGGAACGCGGCCCCTGTTGTATTTTCAAATGTTTTGGCGTGGCCTGCAAGTGGGCATTTTGTGCCTACGCAGCTTTTCAAGCTAATTTCTATCGGGATCACAATGAGCCGGCATCCTCTGTTACTTCTAAAGCCGTTGTTACAGATTTGAAATGTGCCATTCCGCTGTGTGAGCGCCAATGTCACACAGTGACAGAACTTATATCCCACTTAAAGGAGCATTTAGTGGAGGGGCGACCCATGGTATGTCCACTAACTGGTTGTAAAAATAGTTCAGTGTGAAATCGTAATTTACTGCTCATGTGTACAGGAAACATAGAGCATGTTTGGTGGATAGCATAAATGACTTGTACAGGGAAACTATTTCTCAGTCTTCTGTCATTGCATGTGAAGATGCTTCCCAGAGCTCAAATGATGCAACAATAAATGAAAGCATTGAATTGCCACAGAATTCAATGAGACCTTTCCTAGGAATTAGATGTATTCTACCTAAAATTGCAAGGGCAGCTCCTTCCAGGTTGAACACTACACACAATTGTCAAAGAGATGCAAAATGTGCATGAGTTGGGACAGGGTTACACTTTCACTACATTCACTTTTAAAAGATGACTTGTGTCTAACAGTTGATATAATTGCTAAAATCTGTGATTGTGTGAAGGATTCAGATCTGTTCTCTGACTGTCATCAGGGACCACTAGGGTTGCCAACTCTCTGAAAAATAAATAAGGGACACATCATTGGTAGGGCCGGCCGACCCGATTGCCTTCACCCTTCCTGGCGTGGTGAATTTTTTTAGCCCCTTTTTTTGTCAGTGAAATTTTTTTTAACTATTTGATCCTGAATTGATTTAGATGCATATTTTTGAGTGACATGAACACATGGGAAACAAATTATTATCCAATAATTCTCTTTAATAATAAAGAGAATTACTTGGGAGATTCGCAACTTTCCGAATCTCCCAAGAGGAGAGTCAAGACTCTAAAGACGAGAGCCAAGGCTCCAAGGAGATCCAAATCTCCAATGAGATCCAGATCTCCAAAGAGGACAGCCAAGACTCCAAAGACTAGAGCAAAGTCTCTAAGGAGATCCAAATCTACAATGAGATCCAGGTCTCCAATGAGATCCAGGTCTCCAAGGAGATCCAAATCTACAATGAGATCCATGTCTCCAAGGAGATCCAAATCTCCAATGGAATACAAATCTCCCAAGAAGAGAGTCAAGACCCTACAGACGAGAGCAAAGTCTCCAAGGAGATCTAAATCTCCAATGACATCCAGATCTCCAATGAGATTAAAATCTCCAATGAGATCCAAATCTCCAAAGATGAGAGCCAAGTCTTCAGAGATTGGAGCAAATTCTCCAATGAGATCCAGATCTCCAAGGAGATCCAAATCTCCAGTGATATCCAAGTCTCTCAAGAGGAGAGGCAAGACTCTAAAGACTAGAGCACAGTCTCCAAGGAGATCCAAATCTCCAATGAGATCCAAATCTCCAAAGAGGAGAGTCAAGACTTCAAAGACTAGACCAAAGTCTCCAAGGAGATCCAAATCTCCAAGGAGATCCAGGACTCCAAGGAGATCCAGATCTCCAAGGAGATCCAAATCTCCAAGGATATCCAGCTCTCCAATGAGATCCATATCTCCAAGGAGATCCAAATCTCCAATGAGAGCCAAAACTCCAATGAGGATAGTCAAGACTCTAAAGACGAGAGCAAAGTCTCCAATGAGATCCGGATCTCCAAAGAGATCCCAATCTCCAATGACATCCAAATCTCCAAAGAGGAGAGTCAAGACTCCAAAGACTAGAGCAAAGTCTCCAAGGAGATCCAAATCTCCATTGAGATCCAGGTCTCCAAGCAGATCCAGATCTCCAAGGAGATCAAAATCTCCAAAGATGTGAGCAAAGTCTCCAAAGAGAACCAAATCTCCAATGAGATCCAAATCTCCAAGGAGATCCAAAACTCCAATGGGGAGTGTCAAGACTCCAAAGATGAGATCCAAATCTCCAATGAGATCCAAATCTCCAAAGATGAGAGCCAAGTCTTCAGAGATTGGAGCAAATTCTCCAATGAGATCCAGATCTCCAAGGAGATCCAAATCTCCAGTGATATCCAAGTCTCTCAAGAGGAGAGGCAAGACTCTAAAGACTAGAGCACAGTCTCCAAGGAGATCCAAATCTCCAATGAGATCCAAATCTCCAAAGAGGAGAGTCAAGACTTCAAAGACTAGACCAAAGTCTCCAAGGAGATCCAAATCTCCAAGGATATCCAGCTCTCCAATGAGATCCATATCTCCAAGGAGATCCAAATCTCCAATGAGAGCCAAAACTCCAATGAGGATAGTCAAGACTCTAAAGACGAGAGCAAAGTCTCCAAGGAGATCCCAATCTCCAATGAGATCCGGATCTCCAAAGAGATCCCAATCTCCAATGACATCCAAATCTCCAAAGAGGAGAGTCAAGACTCCAAAGACTAGAGCAAAGTCTCCAAGGAGATCCAAATCTCCATTGAGATCCAGGTCTCCAAGCAGATCCAGATCTCCAATGAGATCAAAATCTCCAAAGATGTGAGCAAAGTCTCCAAAGAGAACCAAATCTCCAATGAGATCCAAATCTCCAAGGAGATCCAAAACTCCAATGGGGAGTATCAAGACTCCAAAGATGAGATCCAAATCTCCAATGAGATCCAAATCTCCAAAGATGAGAGCCAAGTCTTCAGAGATTGGAGCAAATTCTCCAATGAGATCCAGATCTCCAAGGAGATCCAAATCTCCAGTGATATCCAAGTCTCTCAAGAGGAGAGGCAAGACTCTAAAGACTAGAGCACAGTCTCCAAGGAGATCCAAATCTCCAATGAGATCCAAATCTCCAAAGAGGAGAGTCAAGACTTCAAAGACTAGACCAAAGTCTCCAAGGAGATCCAAATCTCCAAGGAGATCCAGGACTCCAAGGAGATCCAGATCTCCAAGGAGATCCAAATCTCCAAGGATATCCAGCTCTCCAATGAGATCCATATCTCCAAGGAGATCCAAATCTCCAATGAGAGCCAAAACTCCAATGAGGATAGTCAAGACTCTAAAGACGAGAGCAAAGTCTCCAATGAGATCCGGATCTCCAAAGAGATCCCAATCTCCAATGACATCCAAATCTCCAAAGAGGAGAGTCAAGACTCCAAAGACTAGAGCAAAGTCTCCAAGGAGATCCAAATCTCCATTGAGATCCAGGTCTCCAAGCAGATCCAGATCTCCAAGGAGATCAAAATCTCCAAAGATGTGAGCAAAGTCTCCAAAGAGAACCAAATCTCCAATGAGATCCAAATCTCCAAGGAGATCCAAAACTCCAATGGGGAGTGTCAAGACTCCAAAGATGAGATCCAAATCTCCAATGAGATCCAAATCTCCAAAAATGAGAGCCAAGTCTTCAGAGATTGGAGCAAATTCTCCAATGAGATCCAGATCTCCAAGGAGATCCAAATCTCCAGTGATATCCAAGTCTCTCAAGAGGAGAGGCAAGACTCTAAAGACTAGAGCACAGTCTCCAAGGAGATCCAAATCTCCAATGAGATCCAAATCTCCAAAGAGGAGAGTCAAGACTTCAAAGACTAGACCAAAGTCTCCAAGGAGATCCAAATCTCCAATGAGATCCAGGACTCCAAGGAGATCCAGATCTCCAAGGAGATCCAAATCTCCAAGGATATCCAGCTCTCCAATGAGATCCATATCTCCAAGGAGATCCAAATCTCCAAGGAGATCCAAATCTCCAATGAGAGCCAAAACTCCAATGAGGATAGTCAAGACTCTAAAGACGAGAGCAAAGTCTCCAAGGAGATCCCAATCTCCAATGAGATCCGGATCTCCAAAGAGATCCCAATCTCCAATGACATCCAAATCTCCAAAGAGGAGAGTCAAGACTCCAAAGACTAGAGCAAAGTCTCCAAGGAGATCCAAATCTCCATTGAGATCCAGGTCTCCAAGCAGATCCAGATCTCCAATGAGATCAAAATCTCCAAAGATGTGAGCAAAGTCTCCAAAGAGAACCAAATCTCCAATGAGATCCAAATCTCCAAGGAGATCCAAAACTCCAATGGGGAGTATCAAGACTCCAAAGATGAGATCCAAATCTCCAATGAGATCCAAATCTCCAAAGATGAGAGCCAAGTCTTCAGAGATTGGAGCAAATTCTCCAATGAGATCCAGATCTCCAAGGAGATCCAAATCTCCAGTGATATCCAAGTCTCTCAAGAGGAGAGGCAAGACTCTAAAGACTAGAGCACAGTCTCCAAGGAGATCCAAATCTCCAATGAGATCCAAATCTCCAAAGAGGAGAGTCAAGACTTCAAAGACTAGACCAAAGTCTCCAAGGAGATCCAAATCTCCAATGAGATCCAGGACTCCAAGGAGATCCAGATCTCCAAGGAGATCCAAATCTCCAAGGATATCCAGCTCTCCAATGAGATCCATATCTCCAAAGAGATCCAAATCTCCAATGAGAGCCAAAACTCCAATGAGGATAGTCAAGACTCTAAAGACGAGAGCAAAGTCTCCAAGGAGATCCCAATCTCCAATGAGATCCGGATCTCCAAAGAGATCCCAATCTCCAATGACATCCAAATCTCCAAAGAGGAGAGTCAAGACTCCAAAGACTAGAGCAAAGTCTCCAAGGAGATCCAAATCTCCATTGAGATCCAGGTCTCCAAGCAGATCCAGATCTCCAATGAGATCAAAATCTCCAAAGATGTGAGCAAAGTCTCCAAAGAGAACCAAATCTCCAAAGAGAACCAAATCTCCAATGAGATCCAAATCTCCAAGGAGATCCAAAACTCCAATGGGGAGTGTCAAGACTCCAAAGATGAGATCCGGATCTCCAAGGAGATCCAAATCTCCAAAGATGAAAGCCAAGTCTCCAAAGAGGAGAGCAAAGCCTCAGGGGAAGAAATCGGGCTTCACAGTGTCCAACCTGATACTGGAGGGTGTTTCTCCTTTCACAGAGCGCCACAGGATGTCCCTGGCAGCCTTGAAGAAGGCTCTGCAGGCTGGAGGATACGATGTTGCGAGGAACAATGCCAGGGTCCTCCTCACCATCAGACGCCTAGTGGCCAACAAAGCTTTGGTTCAGAACAAGGTCACCTCAGGCTCCTTCAAGGTGAACAAAAAGACTCCAAAGACGAGAGCAAAGTCTCCAATGAGATTCAAATCTCATATAGTGGTTGATTATTAATTATTGTGTTCAAAAATGTGTTTCTTCCTCACCAATCCAGAGAAGGACACGAAAGTTTAAACAAAGAAGAACAAGAAGCAACTTTCCGAATCTCCCTCTCTTTGTTCAGTCCTCGCCCTCGTCTCAGATCTCTCTGATCATTTTTCAACTGAACTGTTCAGCTACAGTATCTGTATGGAACATTATGCATTTTACTGTACCTTAGTTGTTATCCAGTGTTATTCAAAACAGTTTTTTTTTATGCTTACAGTCAGTTTGAGTGTTTGAACAAGCATGGTTGGTTTTGTTCATATAAAATGTATGGAAACTGGCGTATTGCGCATTTTATTGGAATGAATAATTCCTAATTATTACTTATACAATAAGGTCAAGGCAACAACAGTGTTTATCTTTGTTTTTTACAGGCTGCTCTTTTGTTTTTGTAAAATATTTTGTGTTGACTATATATGATTCTGAAAAGATTCTCAGATATTATTATTATAATGTAATATATATATATGTGTGGCACTCTATCCCATGTTGTGCCCCCTCTTCAGTCAGGTCTGGACTCAGTGAATCATTACTCCTGATTGATCAAGGGCAAGTGACAATTTTTTCATAATGTTTATTCAGTCCACCATGGATTGTCCTTCGTGTATATGGGCACACATGTTTTTTCAAGAACAACAAAAACATCAACACTTCTTTGAGAATTTAATGAACAAGTTATTGAATCAGTTAAATCTGTTTTTCAAAGAGAATATGTAAATGCACAGTTTCTGTCTCTGGGTTTACAGTGGTGCTGTATTTATAATGCAATTACAAACTGTAAAAATGTAACATTTAAATGAAATACTTTTATGTACTGTGTTTATCACTGAGACTGTAATTTGTACTATTAAATAAAATTAACGTAAACAGGTTTATGTGACAACTGTTGTTTTTAAAGAAAATTACCTTTCAGAGGCTTATACTGCTACTATTGTTTTTAAAGAAAATTACCATTTAGAGGTTCAAATTACAACAATCGTTTTTATAGTAAATGGCCGTAAACAGGTTTATTTTGCAACTGTTTTTTAAAGGAAAAAATCCCTGGAAACAGGATTACAGACTATTGATTTTTTTCCCTGGTAAATTACTGTAAAACACAACAGTTCTCGACTGTGAAATTTATGGTTCTAAAAAGACATACTATACCGTGTATACATTTTCAGTGTATTTTTTACGGTGAATTTCTGGCAACCGCAGTTGCCGGTATTTTACCGTAAAATGTACACTTTTTTTTTAACAGTGTAGCTGTAGATAATTTCGTGTGTGTGTGTGTTTTCTTAATTTCTGGAGACAGTACATGTATGTGTTCATTGGTGCATATTAACAGCACATAAAGCTATTGTGTCATTGTGTGTTTTTTGTGCCTCTGGGTGTTTGTGTGTGTTTTTTAACGTGTCCCAGTGATCCACTGATGGACCTACAGGGATTCACAATCAGCTGCTCTTTCATCAGCGTGACCTTGCTTGTTGTAATCAAAGGTATGATTGCATTACAGGAAGCAGTGTGGGGACTCTTTGCCGAGTTTCTGTTCATTTTTGTCTTGTGTTTTTTGAGGTGGTTTGACATGGTAACTGCCCACTCACAATTAATCATAAATTCAAATGTAGCCATCATGCAGCATGTGTGCAAACACGGCACATGCCTCTCACTCCATTCTGTACCACCTGCCCACGACACTTAGTCACACACTGACTTCTTCTCCTGCTGTACCGTAGAACAAAGCATAACTACTACGAAGTATAACTACAAACTGAAAAAGATCTGTAACGGAACAGTATCATACAGAAGAGGGAAATTTGTCTTGACAATGTAAAAACGTATTAGCCTTACAGAGAACAAGAGGAAGCCTCCAGGTTTACGGTCAGTGTCAACAGTGTGAAAATTCCAGTTTTTGAGACATCTGATGTGTATTCTCTTTTGTCTGCTTGCAACCGTGTTAAATCAGTGAAATCCACTTGTGTAGTGTTTCCCTAAATCTGTCTGTAGTTCTCAACTCAGCCATACAGATAGTTTTACAGTTATATTGCCTACTCTAATACTTGGAAAGTTCTTCAGTACCACGGACATTATCAACCATTATTTAAACTTGTTCTATGACAATTAAAAGCAATTTTTTTTTAACTGTAGAGTGGTCTCCTTCATAACGGTGCTGATATTTTGTTCCCACAGCATGTCAATATAGAGGTTAATGTTGTGTTTAGAGTTTATCTGCGCAGCTGCCTGTATGCGTGTAGCGTGTTGAATCTGTTTTGTGCGTAGTTGACAACAGAAAAGGCCGTCCTTTATGTGCAGCCTGACAAAAAACTCCTTTCTCAAAGGTTGCGAAATTTCAGAGAAACATTTCACTGTAAATCCAAACTCTTGCTGCCTGGCTTTGGAACTTAGACATCTTTACTTGAACTATGATTCAAGACACCATTATCTTGATTGATCGCTTGGATCAGACAAGGCAGTTAGAGAATCAAAAGTTTTGACAGAGGAGATTGATAGGCCCGGTGAATGCTTGGGGATGCTATAGAGCAGAAGAAGCTCAGTAGCTCTGTTGCATGTAAACTTCAGTGCGAACCTTGTTATTGGTGCTGGTTTCATTATTTTGTATCTTATTCATCAGAATCTTTGATTAAAAAAAAATCTTAATCCGCACACTAGAGACACTATGTATTACGATTTATGATTTGGGTCATGACAGAGACGTTTTGCACAAAAGATAAATGAAACCTGCATAAAACTTGGAATGGTTTGGCTGAAATATAAAAAAAATTATAAATCAAATCACAATCAGTTCCTTAAATAGACTAAATTGTATTAAACATAATTGTCAAAATGTTGAAAAGGAAAAGAATTCATCCAAATCAAACTTGAAAACCACAAGTCACACTGATTAAAACTATTAATGAATATTTACACATTTCTTTGTTGAAGGTTGAATGGAAAGATCAATACCACCCATGTCTGTATGTCATCACCCATGAAATAGTCAATTCTACTACTGTCAGCTTTCCTCTAGCTTTACACAAACACTGGAAACACCCAGTTAGGGGGGAAATACACACTGTCAGCACACTGGTATTTCAGAGATCTCAGTAAACTGGGTTGAATGAACCAACTCTTCTCAAGGAATCGGCTAATCCGAGCTTCTCGTCCACATTCACTCAGGTTTGTGCTCGTAGTAAACAGTACAGTCTAAAAATGTGACTACTACTCCTTTAATTTAAGTTTAATATCGTCACATTTAAGAAATCGAATGTGTAATTACTTTGGTCTACATTTGTCCAATTAATATTAATGAATATGAACAACTTTGAGCCAAAGCCAGAGGCTAAATAACTAAAACTCATAAAGATGTAAGATCTAGGGCTCCCCATGTGAGAGTTGCATCAGCATTTATTGTATCTTTGACTGGTAGATTCAACATTTACTCCCATTTTGCTCGGTTTCTCCCCTGGGGAGATTCTACTGCATTGGCAAATTACTTTCTGAACTTTTGGGCCCCGAACGAGAAATCGTTATTAGTGAGTCTCCAAACAACTCGTTCACACTGCCTGAGAGGGCAGAAAGTAAATCCCACACTAAGGAAATGTGTTTTAATGTGGATGTACTGGAAGTCAGGTACTTTCCCTTCAGTGAATCTGCTGCACGCAACTGCTTCCAGGTCTGAGTAAAAGTAAATGAGATGGATGTAAATTAATAACAATGTACTTCACAGGTTGGTAGAGTTGCGATAATGACTGTACACCCCACAATGAGGAGGAAGGGATTTGAAATGTTTTCGCATAATCGGTCGACTTAAGCTAAATCTACAATACGTAACTTTGGCCACTAGGGGTCTCTCAATCCAAACAATAACAAAAGACCTATTTTGATAACATCGAGAAGCATGCTAACCGTCTTTTTCTTTTTTCAAGCATTGTTTACCAGTTAGTTATAACAGCCGAGTTTCCTTGGGTTTGAACATTGCTGGAAACATTTTAGACATTGTGAGTACACAAGTCAACAAAATATTTAACGTAGATCTGGTGGTTTTTAGACATTTTAGAGAGAAATTGTGACATATTGTATCTGTAGACATTAAGTGATTGCTCTTTTGCACCTTCTTAAATGGAAAACAAGCAAATGTAAACTAAATATTTGAATGCTGCTAATTTTCCTGATGGCCATGCAAGAATTCACGCAGACTATTCTAACAGCTGAAGTGTAGCTTAAATGACAAACAAGAGGAGAGGTGTTTCAGCGTCTGGAAGCTGGCAACGCTCAAGGTACAACTCACACTAAAATGTTTTACTTTCATATCTCACAAACTCAAAGGATCCTCTCTCACTTAATAGAAATGTCAACCTCGTGGTGGCTTATAGGTGAATTGCTGAGGATCAGTAAAGTCGGCAGAATTTCTCCTTTGGGGACCACAACTGTTTGTACAACATTTTATAGCAATCCATCCAAAAGCTGTTGAGTTACTGTATTTTAGCCGTGATCAAGACTGACACTGTGGAGCCACACACTGTTAACACAGCTTGAAATTATGCCTTCTCTTCAGCAGCTACAGTTTACTGGCAGGCGACCCAGAAATGAAGTGTTGATATGCCTGAGAATGTGCTATTTGTACCTGTTTAAAAAGGTTTCCTTTTTCAGAAAAACACTCTTGACAGAATAGACACAACACACTGATGGTTGAGGAAAATACAGCATATTGCAGACTGCAATTCAGGAGCCTTAAAGCAAAGAGGAGAGTCTTCTTGCACAGAGGGCTGAGCATCATTTATAATTTCATAGTTTTCTTTCAGAAAAAAAGAATGAACCCGAATACCCAAAATTGCAAATAGGATTTTACCTATATCTTTTTTTTAAAGAGCGTGGCCTTTCAGTTTGAGAGCAGGACTTTCACATTCAGATTTAGGTAATGCTCTCTCTCAAAACCCTGAGCTCCCACTCAGATATACCCTGCTTCTGCTTAGATGCCCTTCACTCCAGCTACAAATCTTTTCAGCATTCCGCCTCTGGTCAACATGGATTGGCAGAATCAAGGAGCTCCAGCTTCTTTATGGGGGAACATTGCGAGGAGAAAATCTGAAGCTGTAGCGCAGGATGTCTAAGCACAGGCCGGGTCCATCGGAGTGCGGGCGCCAACTCTGAACTTGATGTCCATCCTGCTCTCAAACTGAAAAAAAACATACTCTGCAATAAAGATTGGAAAAAAAATATCCGCGATTGGAAAATTAGAGAAAAAATAAATAAATATGCATGAGCTGATGATTGAAACGTGTGCACAGACAACCAGAAGATAAATGGGCCACCTCAAAACATCTTGAATACGTTTTGCATGTTTTCCATATTCCACATATAGTATAGACACAATCATACCAAAGTGGGTGAGTGATGCAGCAAATAATTCATATTTATTTTACTTTCGCGTTACTTAGTGTGTGTTATCTGCTTGTATCTGTCAGCCGTTTAGTCACGCTCACCATAAGTGTTCTCGCAGCAAACCCTCCCCTCCCGGATCAGAGAGCCCCCTGCATGCTAAAACACGGCATCCTCCACAATTAGCATGATAACAGGCTCCACCATAATGAGACGACTTATTGCCAACAACACATGCTAATGATAATTGTAATAGCAGCAATCATTTCCTTGATACTTTCCCCTCTCATTTGCATTCTCTGCTGGCTTCTTCCCCTCTCCGCTGTCTGTCTTTCTCACTTTTACGTTCCTTCCACTATTTCTCCTCCGTGTTCCACTGTACTTAAAAAAAAAAAAAAAACCTTTATTTGTTCCCTGTTTTTCTCCCTGTCTCTCCCCTAACCTTCTCATTCCAGTTGTTTTCATTCATTATTGCATCCCTTGACACCAACTGCCAACCAGGCAACAAATCAACATCTCTTTAACTTTAGCACCACTTAACTTTTATTGTGCTTATTCTGCAGCTTGTTTTGTTGTGGGAGATGGATACCGGGCGTGATAAAGTGATACAGTGCGGCAGCGTGCCTGTTGGCTGGTTCAGACAGGGACCTAAATCAGCATTATTGTGCCGCGCGTGGCCCGGTGGTCATGAAATACAGCTGTCAAGTTGCCGTAACTCATCTGAATTTCCACTGAGAGCCGACATTACACTCAGTCATGGAGGAAATCGTGATTTGTTAACTGCTTGTTAGTCATAAATAAAACCCTAACATATGTAATGCATTGTTAATTGCTCATCTTATGAGAGAGTGAGGGAAGCCGAGGGATGCTGCGTGTTCATCATTCTGTATTACAGTGATGCTTTGACATTATGGTGATAACAAAGGGTTTAAGTGGACAGCGTCTGGGACAGGAGTTGGTTCTGCAACATATATGTAGGGCCAGAGCCCAGAGTGAACTGACCATTAACACAGAGGCCTGTATAAATCAAGGCCTTGTGGAACATTCCTATCCACCTGTGAGTACTTTTTCCTGGCAGTTTCGAGAAACCCCAGCAGGTTTCAAGGCCCCCGCAGGAACACGGGGAGCCCTGCTGGGTCTGAAGAGCCCAAGGGGGGCCACCAGACACTGGAGCCGAGGGTGAACAAAGGGTTGTTAAACTTTTGGAGGGAAAACATTCTCCAGCAGGCCCAAGAGTCTCCCCCTGGTGGTGGAAAATGTTCTGGGAATGCCTTTGAACCCCCGCTGAGTTCCAAGCCCCGCCCACTAAGATCGATTCCTGACAATTCAATTGGCCGATGTCCTATGACCAACTCCTTAAGGAGGAGGACCTCTCAAGTAATTTAAAAGGGGCTGCTCATCAAAAACTGCAGCCATTTCTCCCTGCTAAGGACTTTGACCAGGCTGCTTCGGAGCCTCCCAGATGTTCCAGCTCTAACGGGGCAACCTTAACTTTTAGTTTTATCAGCCATTCTCCCTGCTAAGGACTTCGACCAGGGCCCTTCCGGGTCTCCAGATGTTCCAGCTCTAAAGGGGGCAACTTTAACTTTTAGTTCATCAGCCATTTCCTGCTCTCTGAAGACGTCAATAGACCGTTCCCGGTCTAGCTAGATGATTTAGTTGCTAGAGGAGGCAATAACCACAAACGTTTGTTTTATTTTCATTCTCTTTTATCTTAAGTCGAAGCTTATTTTGAAAGACTATTTTTGTTTTTAACTTGAAAAGGCCGCGCACAGGAACTCGCTCGCAGGCCGAGCTCAGAGACTTTCTTTTCCACAATCCACAACTGCGCCACAGCGGTTAATCCCTGCAGGACAAAGCATCATTCTGTCGCAGAAGGACGAAGCAGCATCCCGTCGAAGAAGATCAACGACATTTCATCCCATTTAGGAGCAAGACGAATCCGCTCCTATTTGGCCCAGCCGACGCCGCTGCCACAGAGGAACCAGCGCCACCGAGCTTGAGCGGCCACGATCATTCACTGGACTTCCGGAATATCCGCGCGACACGCGCATGCAACACCGTGAAGGTCACAGTAAGAGGCTTTATTGTCTGGGCAGAGACTAGTATTTATACCTAGCGTGTCATTTTATTTGAGTGTATGTTTGTTTGCAGATCGCTGATCTGTTTTAAGCCGTGTAACACGACGAAATGATACGTCACTTCCGGTTCCTTGTTTACTTTGTCGAATGTTTTAAAGTGCCTCGCGCCGTGACAGAGAGCCTCCGGCAGCACTGTTATCGTCCGACTAATGTTTTGCAGAGACTTAACCTGTTAAAAGATCGGTACACAACTCCAATTTGTGTACTGAGTGGTGAAGTCACTGTAGCTTGTCTCAGACTATGTTTCTCTCTCTCTCTCTCTCTTCCCTCCTAAACCTGTTTTTACACACGTCCCGACCTACACTTATACATTTCATGTTACACAGCTAAATCTTGACTAAAAGAGCCTAAATTCATCTCGACGCCATTCGGCGCCAGAACTAGGAGATAAGAAATCTCTTTGTCTAAAAAGTTCCTTTGTGTAACTGGCGATCTTGTCTTCGACCTCATGTCGTCACCGGGGTCATAAACCTCCATCTTGAACGTAACATCTTAATCTCGGCCAGACTTCGTCACCACGTGATCTCGTCATTACGCCATAGCCACTCCCCTTTCTCTTTCTTACACACACACAGAGTCACAGACAGGCAGACACACACGACCACACACACACACACACACACACATGGATACTCAGTATTACATGTGTGACAAATGTGATAAGTGCTGCTGCTGCTGTTGTCATCTTTGAAATATTGGAGTTTGTTAAATGAAGAATCATTGAATAACATTAACTTTATTTCCCCCTTAATAAATACTTTTGTAATTAAAGTATTTGTATTTCTGTGATTATTGGTGCATATGTATGTGAATACAGCTGGATTACTATAGCCTGTGCTCGAACTTAAAACCCTTCATTGTTTATTATATAATCAGTAATATTGAATATTGCGATTATTAATATAACTTATATCACTTGAGACTGATATTTAAAGATTGACTTGTTGGTCCCTGTAACCAGGGTGGTGCCCCGCAACGATAAGCAATAATTACAGATTGTTTAATTCTTAATTGATAATTTTATTGTTTTCATTAATTATTTAACCATTATTAATTGATAACCGTATCATTTCTAATTAATTATTTTACTATTCTTAATTAATAGCTTTATAATTTTTAATTATTTTTAATAAATAAAAAAAAAATTAATAATTATTTTTCATGATTATTAATAATTAGCCAACGTCAAATCTACTACTACTATTGCACAACATATACTATATACTCCTACTATTCAAGAGCTTGGTTGAGTATAAGCAATGTGTTTGTTGATAAGGTCGTTTATTTACACATGATGGATACAGCTTTAATCTCACACATGATCTTGGCAGCATTTTCACCTGATCTCCAAAGTCTGACTCCCTTTCCTGTTCAGTCTCATTTATGTGGAGACATAAAATTGGGCAAAAGAAAAATAGAAAGTCTCCACTCCCTTAGATACAACAATAAAGAGATGTCTAGTGAAGTTTCAAGCTACATGCTGTTCTTCAGACTGAGAGTACAGTTGCTGTCTATTGCCATATATGGCGACCATAAATAGTTTGTACAGACTAAGAAGAAAGTTCAGCTCAAAACATCACTGACAATTTTTATTTATTTATCTTTAATAATGGCTCAGCTCCAGTTTTAGACATTTTGGGACAAAAAAATTGACCATAATCTCAATAAGGTGTATCTAGATATTAAATATTCATTATTTCATTAATTCAATTAATTGTTGATGTTAACTGACAGATTCCTGCCTGTGGATTGGGTTCCACTACACACAAGAAGGGCACTCAGAGAGCGCATACCTCTTCCAAGGCTGATGGGCTCTACATCCCTATATTGCATATGAAATCATATTACATGTATCCAGATGATTATCTGGATTGACACCAAGTCACCTGTTCATAGATATTCACACTCTACACTTCTGTTTTATTTTAATTTAGCTTGACATATTAATTGTTTGGAAAGTCACCAAAATGTCTAAAACCTAAGTTTAAAGAAAGTGAAAGTCCTGGTTCCTCCGTGTTCATTGAATCTGCTCTAAAAGCCATGTGCCCCTTCCCCTATCACAGAGTTTCAATAAAATCGACTCATTAGTTTTTGCGTTGTCCCACTTAAAGGGGACATATTATGAAAATTCCACTTTTGTAGTGCTTCTACACATTAGTTTGGGTATCTGGCATGTCTACCGTCCCAAAAACTCTGGAAAAAAATCACTCCCGCGATTTGTTGTGGTTCCTCTATTTCAGAAACTATGTGCTAAAGTGCGTCCAATGGAATTTCCCCCGAAATAGACGTCATAGTCGAATGCCCATTTAGTACATTCCCCCATAGCTCTATGCACTCCCCCACTACCACTCGACCCACCCCTAGATGGACCCTCCCACTTTATAGAAGCTCGGTCCACCGGTGTCCGCCATTTCATTCTTGCAAGCCTTGGAAACACTTGGATTAGCTAACTAGCAGCATGAATCGGTGGTCGGCTGCAAACATGTCTTCATGTGACTCCAGCTTCAGAAGACACAAGATTGAGATGGATTGAGTTCATATATGATGGCAACGTTCCTGCCACCACTTTGAATCGGACTTTTTTATCAACCTGGGCCAATATAGCGCTGGATTCTCTAAAAGGTTGTTATTGAAAGAGGGGTCGGTGCCATCTTTCCATGGCAATACTGAAGACGAGGGAAATGTAAGTATTTTTTTTTTATAATTCTGGTATTTGCTTCTTTTAGACATTTTGTGTGGAGGCTACTGCCGTTAGCATGTTGTGCCGTGTGTGTGAGGGGGTGGGGGGCTAGTATGTAGTGGTGGGGGATAGGTAGAGACTTTACAGGAGTTTTCATTAATCGAGGACGGCTGGCTAGTCCACGGTGAACGGTGATCACATGGCAGGTTCGTGAGTGTTGTGCTCTCCACGCTCTCCCCCCCCCCTCCGCTCGAGGGGCCGTAGCACCTACTACGAGCCCCTTAGCAGCTACTACGAACCCCGGTAGTAGCTGCTGGAGCTTGAAGTTAGCTACGGAGGTTTGTAGTAGCTGCTACGAGCTCCGGTTGTAGCTGCTGTAGTTTGAAGTTAGCTACGGATGTTTGTAGTAGCTGCTACGAGCTCCGGTTGTAGCTGCTGGAGCTTGAAGTTAGCTACGGATGCTTGGAGCAGCTGCTAAGAGCTCCGGTTGTAGCTGCTGGAGCTTGAAGTTAGCTACGGATGCTTGTAGTAGCTGCTACGAGCTCCGGTTGTAGCTGCTGGAGCTTGAAGTTAGCTACGGATGCTTGGAGCAGCTGCTAAGAGCTCCGGTTGTAGCTGCTGGAGCTTGAAGTTAGCTACGGATGCTTGTAGTAGCTGCTATGAGTGTCGGCTGTAGCGAACTTCAAGCCCAGTGCTGCCTTGGGAAAAGAATCTGCGGCACAGTACTAACGGGAGGACACGCGAGCGGGGGGAAGAGCGTGGAGAGCACAACACTCACGAACCTAACTTCCAGCTGCAGCTGCTGCTATGGCCGCTCGTTCAAGATACCGGAGTATGTTGTTGTCATAATGTGCGGGAATAGAACGATTATTCATTACCAGCCCTAGTTTGGGGAAATGTGCCCTTGTATCCTTGTATGCATGACAGTAGTACAAACATGAATAACATTGCTGCTTTTGGTGTTCAGGCAAGCACATCTGTTCACGGTGCTAGGCTACATCACGTAGCATGCCAGACGGACCCACCACAGATGCGCACACATGGAACGCAGCTTTCTATGAAAACACTGCGACCTCACTACAAAAGTACAGGTTTGTTTACCCTCAGTTACTTTGTCATGTCATTGATTGTGTCTCCGTGTTAAAGTTGTAACTCCATGGATATTGTGTCTGTTTTATCATAGGCACACAGAAAACTGTGCTGCACTGATGTCGGTGTTGGGACCTCAGCTGTAAGAGACCTTGCTTGGAGGAGGGAGAGGACAAGATGTGACGTGAGTGACTCAATATTTAATCTAAACATTTCAATAATCACATAGATTACCATCCTACACTTTTTTAGCTGTTGCAGCCTTTTGGTGAAATCTTTGTCGTTCTAATAGAATGGAATCTTCCAACCCTGTTCATAAGACACCCACATATATTGTCTATGAAAACTGCCTCCTGGAGCTGTTTGAGGTGTATCCTGTGTGTCGGCGGGGGACAGATGTAATATATAAGAAGGGCGAGTGCAAAGAAAAGCCGGTGAAAGCAGATGCAATCTTCCGTGATTCTCACAGGCTCTATTTAAAAGCCAAACAATGTGAAAACAGTATGTGAAACATAAATAACATATCAATTAACTGCTGTCTTTAAATGGTCTTCACCATTTAAAGACCATTTATTTATCGTATTCACGATAAATAGAATAATATAATTATAAAAAGAAAATAATAAATACAAAAAAGTGCAAAATGTCCAACTTTTTCCCCAATTTGTATTACAGATTACATGGATAACCTGTTGGACCTCATCTTCCACGAGGTTTTTCAGGACCCGGCCCCATATGTGAATGAGGTGCTGAAGATCTCAAAACCTGAGGATCTCTCTGCCTAGTATGAGAAACCTGACAAGCAGGAAGTTATAGCCAGCTATGTGTCGAGTTTCAATCAAGGGCAGGTCTGAACCCTATATAACTTCCCTGAGCATCAGGGAACACTCTGCGTATCTGGAGCACCGAGCAGGAGGGCAGGACCACCCTGATTCTCCGGCCCAGATAGCCTCAACACCAGCTCACAAAGCTTCTGTACGCCAAATACCTGTAACAGCTGAGCAAAGTTCACATTGTATTTAGAGAATAAAAGGTGACACACAAATATAAAGTGTTCCTTTGTTTACAGTATAGCTACTGATGGTACAAATTGTATTTTTGTAATGAATGTATTTATTATACTTGGTATTTTTTGTATTTATTACCTCTGTCCCAGCCAGTACATTTAATAACTGATTAAAAAGCTCTGTGGCAATCTTTCTAGCAATCTTTCTGACAATAAAAATTTATAGAAACAGTTGTGTGCTTTTAATGTTTGATATGTAACATGTCAACAATTGACACGTGTAAGATGAGCAGTTAGCAAAGTAATACAGAGGGAAGAGTAATTTATGTATTTTATTTCTCAGTCATAATTTTATTGCAGAAATGACTGATATCTCATGCATAAAAAAAAAAAAAACTTACTGCTCTATTCCTTTTAGACATAAAGGCCCATAATCTGCCCTATAGATGTTGAAGAACACATTCAAATAGGCTAATTAATGGAGGTAAAAACATTATGTCCTACACCTCCATGAGAGGGGGGAGGGATGAAAGGGGGTGGGGTAAGATGGGGGCGGGGCCCTCAAAACAGGTCGATCTGAGGAGGGCTGTTTTAGACAGAGTAAAAAGGTGCTGTTTTAAATTATCCTTGTGGTATTTTTACCAAAAAATGTTACAGACATTTCATTAAGACCCCAAGGAACCATATCAACTGTGGTGAAATGGGCATAATATGTCCCCTTTAAAGACAAAAAAACTGTAATGAAAACGTAACCTAGAGGTTATAAAGCTCCCATCTGTGCTGAGCTCTCTGTGATGTCTGCTGCAGGGTTTACTAATATACACTGAAAGAAACTTAACGTTTCTCCTGCACTCCTCTCCAGTTTTAACCAAAGGCTATTTGGAAAATATGTGGAACAAATATATCCAATCATGAATCCAGACACTTCACAAAGTTTGTCAAAGTGGCACAAGGTCAGAATTCATTATGTAATGAAAATGTACTTAATAACTTCTTACTTTACTTAATAACTTCTTAGCTTATTCTTACAGTAGACATTTCCTTCTAGGGTACAGCTCGATATAAACTTTATGGTGCACCCACTGTCTAGCTTGTGAGCCCGTTGTCTATTCATGTCTTGCTGAAATTGATCCTGAGGTCACCTGAAGTCTGTTGTGACTCTTGCTGTAATATGGTTGAACTGTGTTTATCCTTTGTTGGCAGCTGACTGACAAACACCCTCACCACACATGACACTATTTCCTCTCCCACACATTTAGGATGCAGCCTGTAAGTCACACCTTTACAGATGATATGTTCCAAACAAAGAACAAAACATTCACACACACACACCCCCTTGCATATTTCCAGGTCAGGGCACACAGAGACAAGTAAAAATGAGCACAAATACTTCACTTTTCATCTCACTTGCAACCTTCACCTTGCCTGTGTGATCCTTTCTGCAGAAAGCTTTTACACATAAACGTACAGAGACAACTTGTCCCAGAACCTTTTTTATTGACCAATTTCCACCACAGGAATATTCTTTATAAGTTACATCCCTGCTGTGGCCCCCAAACAATCTGACTTGCTTCACCTCCACCTCACTAACAAATGCCTTGATGTCAGTGTCTTGTTTTCAAAGCTTGAGGCCATTATTCGCTGTGGAAGCCCATTGGTCAGCAGGACAATTTACTACTCATGAGGTGCTTTGGATTGACCATTTATGGTTGAATGTGGGCGTGTAGAGGGCGGGATATGAGGCAGATTCACATACGTTTCCAGTTGGACTGTGATGTATAAAGGGAAAATTACGCTCTGTTGTGCGTGCGAACGGTTTTATAAATCTGAATATTTTTTCCCGTACATCATTTTCGGCTTTTGTGTGTATGTCTCCTGCGCACTGTTTTATAAATGTGCCCCCCGGTCATTTTCAAGCTCAACATTTGCTGTGTCCTCCTTATAGGACATCCAGGGATATTCCATCTGTCCAGAAATTCTTCTCTTCACAAAATATTTGTAATCCTCAGCCCGGAAGGCTCTGTTTCCTTGTACCCTCACACCAGCCTTCGGTCCTCATGCCGCCACCACTGGTTTAGGTTTAATGCACAAAGGGTCACCAGTATGAATCTTTCTTTAACACGTTGAACCTCATGCTGCAACCTTAGATTTAAAGCTGTGCAGCTGTGCTCAATGTTCCAACTGTGACTGTGTTTGTTGGTAACTTTTTTTCGAGCACAAACAGATAACAGCTGTCTACTATGTAACCCAAGAAGTGACCAGTCATCAGAAACAAACCACTCTTACCTGGATCATCACTACTCTCCTTTTTTGGGGTGAAGAAAACAACAATTCATACAATTTAGATGAAACACACTAGTAAAAACGTCACTAAGATTATTTTATATTCAATTTCTGCCAAGATATCCCTTTCACCTGGCGATTCTAAATAGACCAAACGCCTCATTTCGGATCATCATTTAATAACTAAAGAAAAGTATAAGTTAACAAAGTAACACCCATTAGTTGTTTAAGATAAACAATCTAGAGCTGGAAAAATTCTAACTGACAACGAAACAATATTTTTTTTTTTAACAAGGATCCCCCCAACTGAATGACATTTATTTATTATTATTTTATTTCATTGTTTTCTTGATTCTCATTCATGATGACATGATCCTTTAGTCGTCACAGAGCTATTGAGAGACATTGTTAACCCATGTTTTATCAACGTGAATCATCCCTTTGCTGGGAGACAAACACTAGTTCTGTCAAAATGTGTTACAGGAAAGATAAATGTGTTTTTAAAATAAAAGTTGATATCTCTAGATGTGATTCCAAAGACAGGCCTGCTGGGAATCTGGGCATCAGTGACGTAGGACCAAAGGAGCCTCGCGTTACTATCTCCTTATGTTGTCCATGTTTGTTGACGCACTGCATCACACTCTCCTTTTGAAAACTAATTTATTTCTAGCAGGACTCACATTTTCCAGACTGTGAGCTTGTGTCTCCACTTCTGCTCTGAAGCGCTCCTCGAGGAGGCCCAAGACAACCGACTCCTTCTCTCCAGTAATGGAATCTTTCTCCCTCTCTCGCCAGTCGCGACCCCTCTCTCGCTCCCTGCTGTCTGATGATGTCTGTCTCTTCTCCCTTCTTTCCCCAAGTCATCGGCCACTGACTGCACTAAGTTGTCCTCCTCGCCACTCTCCTCTCCCCACTCATCTCCCTCTCACCTACTCCCTTGAACCTCTCCATCACTGTCACCGTCCGCTCTACTTCGCTGGACAACATCCATTAGCACACACACACACACACACACACACCCATGCATGAGCACGCACATCTTCATTCTCGTATTCACACACACGCACCAAAATCATTCTTCTCTTTCTCTTGCAGTCACTCGCTCACACAGAACGCCCATCTCTGTCTCTCTCCGTCAATGTTGTGGAACGTTCCGACTCGCTTTGGGATGTCTGGACTCATCCATCACTGCTGGGGGAGACTTGGATATGTCACCTATACTCACCAACATATTGCTGCATTCGTTTTTTTTGTATGAAAGAGTTTTTGCATTTTAACACTTTCAGGCATGTCATACATGACAAGAAGTCCGTGTATTTTCACGAAGCGTATTATCGGTACATATGTGTGTCTGTGTGCATGTTTCACTGTGGATGTATTTGTCTATATCCTACTTCGAGACTCATCAGAGGGTTGACGGATGGGAGGTAAGGCTTGAAGGTGTTGGTGCTTCAGGGTGAAAGGTTAAAGTCCACTGTACACTGAATCATCAGATACTATCATCGCATTCTGTATCAAATACTGTAGCACATATTTATTTATTTATTTCAGCTGGAGGCAGCAGACTCCTGCCTATGATTCTCTGGCAAGCGGATTGGTGTCATCCATGTGTCCTTAAGCCCTAACATTAAAATTCTACTCAAAATAGCGTAATTTACCTTTTTCTAAATGTCCTGATACCTAAATATTGATTCACATCTGTTTTCTTTATATCTTGAGATTAATATTTTAGCATGAAACCAACAATTCTTTATAAACCACAGCACAAAAATAAATAGTTTCATAGGCAATTTATCCAATGACTGTGTAATTGCAGTCCGACAGAAGCTTTTGTAATTCCCTTTGCACACTCAATTCAAAGTGCCAATGGTCACATTTTAAATGTTACAGTGGGGTTAGGGCACATTTTCTCGTTTGGGTTTATCAGGTTTTGAAATCTGAGGTTTGTCTGCCATAACTATTGATGTTTCCTGTTCCCTTCTCAGGGTTGAGAGACGCACATTACCTTGGTCCTCTGCGTAATAGAGATGTTGTACTGTTCATTTTCTACCTGCTTGAATTACTGTCAGAACAGTTATCGAGTCATGTGGTCCAGATATTAAATGAGGCTATTTGATAACCACCAAAATTATTTCTTACCTTCCAGTGTTTTGATAAGGAAATCAGAAGGAAATAACACCATAAATAAGTATTAGAAGTGAGAAATAAAACCCATATTGTTATTGCATTTCTCTTTGAGGTGGGATGTAATATGTGTTTAATATGTATTACTTACAAATATATAGTGTTGTTGTGATGTCCATTTCCTTTTTACATCAGGCAAAATAGATAAGTCAAGTACTAAGATGTCTTCAAATGTCTTATTAATATATAACATTTGTCCTTGGTGCCTTGCTGGTTTTCATTCAAGCTCAAGATGCTACTCAGCACTTAATACTTTTAGACTCCAGCATCTTACTATCCATCACCTACACTGTGGCAGCACCTCGCCATGCCCTCACAATAATAGATAATGTTTCAGGCAGAGAGGAGAGTCGCTCTTCACCGCGTGCCACTGGGGTCATCAAGGTGTTTTCTATTAACAGTTTTCTTTAAAAATACCTCAACAGCTGCATTACTCAGTAACACGGAGAACAGACAGCCACATAGGGAGAATGTTGATTAAAGAGCGGGACAAGGTTAAAAGAGTGTGATTTAAAACACAAAAAAGGATGGTGAAAGAAAAAAAATATAAACCGACAAAGAGAAAGAGACAGACAATGCATTCCTCTTCATGCACTACGCTCTCTCTGACTATGAGTGGCCCTGCAGTAAGTGATCCAGACAGCCAGTTGTTTAAAAAGCCATTAGAAATGTTTCAAATCTCCTAGGAGAAAATGTTCCAGAAAGTGCATAATGGAACAAGATGTATCTAATCACACCAACAGTCCACAGTCGTGAAGGAGCACGTAGATTGCCTCTCCAGTGGGGTGCGTGCATGGCTACCTACCTCTCCACCCCACCGATCGCTCCCATTCCCTGCCTTTTTAATCTCGCTGAGTGATTTTTGAAATGCTGATTTGGATGTGGGGCAGCAGCTTGAGGTGAGGCCTCCACATTCCCCTGACCTTGCCATCCCCGTGTAGGTCTCCGGTGGGTGTAATACATCTTAATAGATCAGCTTGGCCTGCACTGAGTTATAGCCAAACACTGCCGGCCTGGATGTTCTTAAATAGGTGCAGTAGCCTAATGGAACTGAATTTCCATGGGATGTTATTAGTCAGCTGAACCACCCAGCAGCTCTGCTAGGAGATTCCTCCCATAAATAAACAATATTGTCTATCTTTCAGTCCCGTTGTCCTTATTTAAAAGCCTTCAGTGTGATATACTGTTAATGTTTCTTCGCTGTCAAAACAGTATTTCTCAAAGATTATATCAGAAGAAAAGGTGTGCTGCAGGAAGGTTACAGCAGGACCCTAAATTGCCCTGTGAGGACTGCTAGTGTAAATGGCCTTTGTCTGTGCCCTGTTATCCACCAATAGAGCTCCGTGGTGCTGACAGTTGTGGTTATTGAGAGATCTGTGAAGAAGCTATAAAGCCTCTGCACAGAGAACGCTGAAGGAAGTACTGGGTCAAATGGGCAAACCTGTATTCTATATAAAAAAATGTCACTCTGCCAAATAGGTTTTTGGAGGAAATGTAATTGCTGTAATGATTACCAGCCCTAACACATTTCATGTTTCATGAGGTCCCAACCTGACGAGACAAGCCAGGATCTAGACTGCTCAGATTGGGGGGGCGATTAGAATATTTGGGAATCAATATCGGATCATTCAAACGAAGATCATTTTTGATCATGGAATAGTTTGTTTTCAACCCAGGCCTATGTCCATTTCACAAATCCGGAAATTCTGAAGGGGCGAATGAAATAAATTGGGAGATTCAAATGGCACAGAACATGCACTGCTCATGCCAATTCCTGGTTCTTCTTGATGAGATTGTTTGACTGGCTTCCTAAATCACCTAAATGCGATAGTCCCATTCACCCCATACTAGCACAACCTATTGTTCAAATGTTACAAGGAATGTGAAGTTCTTTAAGGCAACACTGTGCAGATTTTAGCCCTAATATAGCACCTTCAAAATTGATGGTACACTGATTCACGATAGGGAGTTGTCGCCTTCATTATCATTCCTCACACCAAACGACTGTTGTTACTCAATCATTCTGGTGAGCGTGTTCAATCTCCTTTGAGAAACGTGTAACTGTCTGATAGTCGCAAGCGCAGATTTCAAGAATCAGGCCCAACAAGTCCATGAGTAATGAGAAACTTTGGATCGGCTGAAGACCCAGAAGTCTTTAGAAACCAGAGTTTGTCTTGCTTTCACAGTAGAGAACGGTGGTTCATGTGTCCCTCAACACGTTGTTAGGCTGAGCCCCATGGTTAAGATCAGGGAACAATTATATTTTCAGCTAAATACTGAAAAATCTATTATATTTTAACCATTTGTATTTACCATAAACAGAACCTTCCCTGACTCCTACCATACTATAGCTGGCATTGTCTGAATTTTGTTTTATTTGCCACTAAGTCTGGTGAGTATTATAATCATATAGATTTCTGTTGAACTGATCATTATCGGTAAATTCTTTTAAAATGAAAAATCACAAGGTATTTTAACCATCTCTTGCTATTTATCTTATGTCATACTGGCTTCAGCCTTGGCCTGTGGCTGTTGAACATCACAGATACCACTATGAGAGTGTAACACATAAAAGCAGCCTCAAACACAGTGTTAAGATCAAGTCCTATTCAGAATCATATCATTGGCTGTAGGGATGTGGAACCACCCTTTAACAGCAGGGTATATGCTCTTCATTGCCTGCCACAGTGTGCATGCAGCTGTTTAAAATCTGTGCCAATAACAGTAATCTCGGTGGCTCCGACTGCCAGTCAAGCACGAGCCGCGATAATGTCTCTCTCTTTCCCTCTCGCTGCTCCTCTCTCCTAATCTCCTCCTCGCTGACTGGCTGGCAGTTAAGTGGCGGTTTCTCCTCTCGTCTGTGGTCCCTACAGAGCTTGGCAACAGTGGACCCCAGCAAGAAATGGTATGGAAATTGCTTTTCAGCCATTGCTGAAGCTGGGCAATTTACACCTGGGTGTCCCCTACCTTCCACTTGACACAAAGTGAGAATACTGAATTTACCAAAAAGGAGTGATAGAGACATGGCAGATTAAGAAAGAGGAGGAAGGACAAGGACGACATCTTATCCGTGAGAGAGGAACACACAGGACGTCTAGCCGGAAAAGAAGCAGAGGAAATACACATGGAATGGAGAGACAGAGGAAGAGGTGGAAAGATTGAGAGAGAGAAAGGAAATGGTCTCACCCGCCTCATAAGTATCTTCAGTCGTTTTCTCATCTAAACGCCGGATGATGTCCGGAGAATCAGGTCCTTTCACACATGTAGCACACATGTGAGATATGTTCTGACATGGTTCAGGTGAGGGGCGGCACCTACATAAACAGTCCCTTACATCAAATGGGTTATGGCTGCCGTGTCCTTTTTGGTGGTTGAGTTATGTTTTCGGGAACGTGTCTTCCAGGTGTCACACGTTACCGGCTTTCAGTGTGTTTCCTCTGTGACAATATACCTAGCTTGCAGCTATCGAAAGCTATAGGCTTAGCTAGATCGATTTCAGCCCTTTTTTTACAGGCAGCAAAGCCACTGAGGACGTATTCAGCACTCGCTCCTTTGTCTCGATTTGTTGTATGCTCCCAGGGGTCCAAGCTGGTCTCGTAGGATTTCACATCAAAACAAATCCTTGTGGTTAAAAGGCTTCATATGAGCTGATTAAGATGTTAAAAATATGCCAAATCAATTTAATCTCTGATTTCTCAAGGAAATAAACATACTTGAGCTTTCATGCACTGCCCGTCTGCATTGAAGTAAATCTCACCCATTCCCACACCGCTATTTTATGGGTCACCGGGGGAGTGTTTTATGAGTAGAGTAGAAACATCGTAAACATGCCCACGGCCTCAATGTGAATTATTTCGGAGAATGACCTGCTCTACTGCCCAGTCGGACATTACACAAACCTCATATGAGGAGCTGGCAAGCTACTGTCAGTTTCAGGGTTGGTTCAACTGAATTGCACATTTGTCTTCTCACACACAGCTCCTCCAGGTAATGTAAGTGCAGGGTTGCAGTGAATGCATTAAATCACACTGAGACCTACACTCTTCATATGTAACACTCTTATTTTAAATATGAAGAGTCTCCTTATAATCTTTGCAGCCGTGCACATAGGCCTCATATACAAGATCTCCTCCAGTCTGACTCATTTCCCCAGACACACACGCACACACACACTTGTTTTTTTTCCTTGATTGTGAAACAACCTCGGTAACGTTGTCCAAACAGTTGCCTGCTCAGAATCCCCCTGAGCAGCAAGCGAAAACAACTGCCACTGATCATAAGTCTTTTTTTTGTGGGTCCTCTTCTGCTTGTGTGTTGTGAATTCACACTGACATTATCACTGCCGAGGGGGAATAATCCTCCGATTAACTGTTTGTGGAACACTGATTTGTTTCTGGAGGTTGTTGATTTACCTCACACCTGCAGCAGCTATTTCCCATCATTTTATTCTGATTTATCAAGCTTTCCTTTTTAATAAGTGTGATGATCTTATGGCGGACTTGCATAACACATCATCCAACACTTAATCGAAGCATCAGCCCTATCCTCTGGAGAACATCTGAGGATATGAACAAATGAATCAAGTCACACACCATTAGACGGTCGGTTGGTTGTCGGTGTTCCTTGTGATACTGCTGGCATTCAAGATCAGAGCCGTTTCCCTGCTCTGCCTCAGGTCCTGTGTCTGAGAGCAGCCCCCAGCGAGACACTGTGCAAAGCTGCAGTTGAACTACTTCACTTTCGGTTACCCACAAACGCCCAAATCATCAGGATCTTAAGCTGTTAATTTGGAAAAGTGGGTACAGGATGTGCCACAAAACTGCAGCTGTGCTTCTTCATGACTGGTCCTCTCAACTGTGTGGACAGAGAAGGCTGGGAAAAGCACAGGGTGTAACAAAGTGAGAGACAGACGAGGCCAGTATTGTAGCAATATAATTTGTGTATGTCTGTGTGTGTGTGTGTGTGTGTGTGTGTGTGTGTGTGTGTGTGTGTGTGTGTTTGAGTGTGGAGTGTTTTGTAACAGTATCTCAATCTGTCTTAGTGTCTGATTTTTAAATGAGTACAAGGATCTGCAAATGTGTATTTCTGTGCATTTTCAGCTTTACATTTGTAAAAATATTCCCAATAGTACCTTCTGCTTCTCAGGTCACAAATGAGATTTGTTTATATGTACCCAAATCTGCAAATGTGTGCATAGGTCTGTTGATGTGTAAATAAATCATATATGGGTGAAAAGTATTTGAAAAGTATTTTACTCCAGGAGCTATAAAATACAGACAAATTGTCCATTATAGCTCGCAATTGGCTGTCGTCTTACACGTGACACGTCTGCTGTGGCATATCTGCACATAGGCTGAGGTATGTTTAGCAAAATGGAAATTTTTCGTCATGAAAAGATGGCGCTGAATACGTCAAACTTGAGAATGTTGGTTGCTGTCAATGAGACTGGCTCTTTGAACAATCCATGGGGAAGTAATATTTTCTTTTTAATCAAAAACGCATGGGACACGGGATGAAAAATGTCCGCCTTGCTTGTCATTTGTAGATATATCTTCACATTCACAGGTCTAAGTACAAATTAGCAGATTTGCACATATATAAATATCTTAATATCTTTTTTTTTACTTATTTACAAATGCGATTACAATACAACTCAAAAGACGCAAATCTCCAAATAAACACAAATGTTCTGTCACCGGAGCCATACGACAAAGACTAGACACCCTAACATAAAACTAAAATATGTTTTAGGTTATCTGCAGAGAGCTGTGGCTCTGCACCGAAACCTTTATGAATTAAATTGTGCCCTGTGTGTCACCTCGGAATGTTATACACACACAAATCCTAATCACTCCAACAGCAGTGATGTGTGTCCAACAGGTTTGTAATAATTTGTGGCCTTAACATGATTGTGTAGTGTGTCTGTGTGTCATTGAACTCTAGTGCACAGTAAGAGGATGTGCCGTGATTGGCCTTCTTGTTTATTCATAATCACAAATGTAAAAACGCAGCAGGCCATCAGCGGGAAAATCTGGGAAGAATAGTAATGACCGGGGTAAATCAGGAAGACAATAAGAATGCTAAACTATGTGCGTGTGTGTGTGTGAGAGAGAGGGAAAAAGAGAGAGGGCAAAAATATAAACTTTACTGATGAGCGAGGGCGAGCGGGAAGAGATCAACACATGCATATTCTATGCTGGCTCACAGTTGCACACACACGTTCTCTCAGTTGAATTAATACAAATGATTGCAAATACATATGCATCTGTAACTTGGTAACTCTTGCACAACACTGCACACAAACAAAATCTAAGATAACAAATGCTGTTTCTAGAAAACAATTTGCTTGGTTCAGTTTCCCCTGCTAGACACAGTTACACAAACAGTGAGATATCCTTTTATGGCAACGTCTGGGATTTTGGCAAAAAGCACCTCTGAAGACCCCTTAAAGCCAGCTGGTTTCAGAGGCCCCAAAAAGGAGCAGGCGTCTCTTTGAGAAACAAATTTGAAAGTTTTCAGTTGGCTCTGAGAAAATTTAAAAGGAGAGAAACAGAGAAGAGAAGACAATAGGGGTAAAAAACTGAGTCTTTACAGAGAAGCAGAGTCAACAACATCGGTTCAGAGAGCGGGGGAAAGAGGCTACATTTTATTTTGAGGCTTCGTGCCAATAAAGAACGATTGACTTTGAGAAAGACAGAGGAATAGAAACAGAGAGACAGTGCAGCGATGAATCAAAGCTACTGTAGGCAGAAAGGGAAAAAGCCTCCCAGCAAAGACCTCCTGGAAAAAAAGCAAGACAGGGAGGAGTAGAACATCTTAGTGAGGATAAAAGAAGAAGTGTAATCGCACAGTTGTTTCTATTCCTCCCAGAGGCCCCTCGCAAAACAACTGGCGCTTTAAGCTTGGACAGATAGCAGACAGAGGGATGACGGTTTGAGAGGAGGAGAATACCGCAGAGGGTTGGAAGGCTTGCACACGCACAAACACGCACACATTTCTTAAACATAACAAAGATGCACAAGCATGCAAAGACACACATAAAGAGAAATACACACGCACACACACACACACACACACACACACACACACACACACAGTGTATTACTCCCTGAGGAGCTGTGATGATGGAGATGGAGAGCAGTGTGTATTGACTGTGACTGTGACACAAAGCTGCATCCAGCACGAACCTCAGAGGAAAACGGCTCCGCTTCCAAACCAGGACCTCCAGTCTGCTGCTCCGATGCTCCCTCATCTCATTTTGTGGAGTGAGAACAAACTCTGAGGCGCAGCTTCCATGCTGTGGACACAAATGAGGTGAAGTTTAAATCTGTCAGCTTACGTCACAACAAAAATTGAACCTTTCGGTTTATCTCATTATTAAAGGATTTTTCACATGTATTAAATGTCACGGAAAAGTTCACTGCATTATTTCAGTGCCACAGACAATATAGAGCATATCTCAACAAATATATATAATGTAACACAATCTCATGGTGTTTAGTGTACGTTTCTTGTGGGCCCAATACATTTTTGCAATTTGGGGATTTCATGCAGATTACACAGCTTGATTTACTGTAGCATCTTTCAAACAGTTTCCCTGAAAACAAGTGTCTGAGTCAGTCGCTCGACACATTTTCTGGAACTTTTCCTGCCAGTGCCCTTAGTAACATGTAATAGACAATTACGTGTGATTTCTGCAACAGTAGTGCTGCGGACATTCTCCTGTTGTTGCGATTGTGGACATCCCATACAATCTCCTGCTGTGTTCTTCATATAAGGGGAAAATATTTAGCCCCGGTTTTCTGAGATTTCTCATCTGTCCCTCCACCTGTCTCTCAGTCTGTTGGTCAGCTCAGTCTCTGACAAGCAGACGCACAAAATCTACAAATGTGTTTGTCTGCTGCCGAAGAGAAGATCAAATAATGCGAAGAAATGTAATGTTGGGCAACAGAAAAAGTATCCTGTCACACATACATGGTGTATCAGCCTAGATTTTGAGTTTGCTGTCAAATCAAACTTTCAATTACTTTTATATAACGCCATCACACGTAACTGTTTCTAGCCACACCTTAGTGCCCACAGGTCTTTTTTCCCCAGTATCTTGTAAATATAATTTTCAGCTCTGATGGCTGTTTGAAGCACCAGGTACTCCTACTTCTTGGTAACGTTGTCGCCACAATGGGCGGTGAACCCTCTGCATGCTGCGACCTCATGTTCAAGGCTTTAGGAGGGTGAAAAGATGCAGCTGGCGACACAAAGGTGACATCTCTCTTCAAGCCGCCCGTCAGGCTGGACTGGAACTTCTGACAGTAGGATAAAATAGAAGAGGAAAAATGAAAAATGTATCACAAGTCAGGTCAAGAGGTTGTCTTATAGTAATTATCTGAGAACGTCAGGTGGCATTTTTGTCTATTTTACGATTTTCTTTATACGGCATACATGTTTTAATGTAAGTAAGTGAAACATACTATACCATTTCACTGAAGCAGAAACGTGATGTTTCGTAATCATGCTTCTTAAAGAATTGTCTGAAATGACAACTGTTCCTTGGGTATTTTATTAGCTGTAGCTAGAAGGCTAATTACATTAGCACGATAGCACCACGAGTTGGCTTGACGGTAACCCAGTTTGCTGTGCATTGTTTTTGCAGGTAGGGTTAGTTACCTTCACCAAGACGGTTATTACATCTGCCAAAGAGGTTATGTTTTCAGTGTCTTTTTTTAACCATCAGAAACACCTCAACTTTCTCCTTTTGACGTAAACCCACCATACGACGGAGAAAACTCACTATAGCTGCTTATATTTGTGACCACGATCGTTGATCTACTCTTTTTTTCTCTGCGCTGTCAAATATGTTGGATGTTTCAGTCCATTTTTTAACATAAAAAAACAGATCAAAAACAAATTTAATGGAATAATGAGCACTGGAACAAACATCAGTGTGATAAGAACTAATTGAAACAAGAGAAATTATCATAACGTATTTGACGTGGACTTTTTAGTTTCGTCCATGTCTCATCGGCATTACCCTTGGGGGAGGTAACCACTGTCTGAGCGCCCATCTGGTTAGTTATGTAGAGCTAATCAATGCACGGTTTAGTCCATCCTTACTCCTGTTTTGTTGTGTTTTTGGTTCTGTAATGTCTAGATAAGAAGACACAGCCCCAAGTATATTTATACTAAGAATATCTCAATATGCGCACCTTGTTGCCGTGTGGAGAAACTCCATGCTCGGCAGGCCTGCTGTGCTTGGGTACATTTACTGTAATTGGAAAATCACTGTGTTTTAAGTGACTAATAAAGACATGCTTTATAATTTATTATGTCCTACGGGCGAAGATGAAAGCAAATTATATCATCAGAGAAAAGATTTGCTGCTGTTTACATAGACAAATCATTCAGCAGGTGTTTGACCACATTTTTATAACTCTGGCAGCATCTCAAACCTCCACCACTGTACCACAAATGTTTTAGCCAACAGATGCTGCTCATAATTAAAGTGTTTAGTGCTCCTGTTTGGAGACGCAACGCTGGTAATGTGATACAGTCGCTGACAGAAGAAAACCTCGCATCTCAGCTACAGAGGTATAATGTTTTATGGTGCTTTATAGGTTCTGCTGTGAAACAGTTCATCCAGTGCATCTGGCTTATATTATCAACCCTAACAGTAGGCTAAATGAAACACACATAAGCACACAATTACTGCTGATCTATGATCTGATGAATCTGTGTCATAACATAAACCAATTAAAACTCCGACCACATTAAGACCTCGTTGAGAGGTGGTTTGGCCATAATCAACTTAAAGTATTTTTACACTTGTCAGTGACCATACAACGATTTACTTGTGGCCTCCACAACAATTTCAACATGGAACAGAACTTGTTGATTTTATATTTCTTTTAAATGAGTAAACCTTATTTTAATTCTAAAGCTACACAAACTGATTCACTCAGCTTCTCCCAGCTCCTCTCTCCCCCTCTTTTGCTCTTTTGTCTCTCTCTCAAACACACACAGACAGATCTGTTTGCTTTGTATATATACTCACATATACAGTATTTTCATCAAGCTGAGCTCTGAATAAAGCTGTTATTATTTACATATTTTGTTTTTCTCTTGACCACGAACCATGAAGGTTAACCAGCAGTCACATCCAAACCATTTTCAAGATGATAGTCTGATAAAGTCCTGTTCTCATAACTGTGATGTTGCCATACACATAATAACACAAAGACGTAACTGTGCTGTGATTTTTGGTTATATTAACCCATAAAATTATAACTCATCATGAGAGTTTGTGTCCTCAGACAGTTGAGTGACACATGTAGGTGTCCCTGCAGAGGAAAAGCCTATTGTTCAAATGTTAAATCTCAATGTATCAGCCTTATTTAATTTTTTTCAACATTTTTAGGCTCAAACATATATAATGTGTCAGAATATGTAAAGCAGATAATAGCCACATTTGTTTCCTGGCCCACCAAACAAAATTTAACATGCTGTACTTTAATTAACACATGCAGCTGGTAACGTTCCCTTGTTCAGTGTCTTACAAGTAAAACAAGACCTTTGGTACTTTAGTGTGGTTGGCACCAGTGGGAGTCAAGTCCCTCACTCTGGTAATATTTATGCCACACTCCTCCCCTGGAGGACTGCAGGCCAATGTTCTAGAGCTAAAGCAAAAAATGGAAATTGCCTTAAGGCGCACTGGGAGGCACATTGGGGGAATTAGCAAATGCGAAAGATATTCTGTTCATTCCCCAGGGTGATGGATGAGAGATGAGTGTTGGGATAACAAGGGATCAGAGGCGAGAGGAGGAATAATGAGGATCTGCCCTGACTATCCCTCTCATCCCTCCACCCATCCCCACATCCAGTAGAGCTGCTAATGCTGCTGTAACTTTCCTCAGTACTATTACAAACAAAAATGACTATTTTTCAATGATCCCCAAAGGAAACTCTTGTTCTCATGGCCTTAGTCAAAAATCCGACACACTCCATCAAGAAGCTTGTTCACACTAAGAAGCTCTTTTTCCCTTTGTGGGTTTCGTCTTTCTGCATTTCATTTCGCTATCAGTTCTGGTTAAATCCTCTTCATTTGCTCTTTTCTGTCCTCAATTGTACATCCATGTATAGCACAGATATCTAGGAGAACATGTCTCTGATAGACAAAGTGGCAAAATCAAAAACAAACTACTAAGATATTAAATCACAGCAATATTATGTTGTTTAACATCCACAGCTTTAGTTCCTGCTATTTTTGAGTGAGAAAATAGTAAGCAAAAGTTTCATTCTACACCAGAACATTCCCCACCAGCAGTTACACCCACGCACATTAGAAAAGTCAATTACCAAAGACCACTATCAATAACAGCAGAGAATCTCTTGGGCCCTGTTCCTATTTAAATTGTCCACAGCATAAAGAGACCTATCAAAATGCTTTTTAGATCTCAAGGATACACAATGCTTGTTGCTGAGTGAGTCGATAACTTTTGTGAGTTTATAACATAAACGGTATATAAAGAGTAACTGTGCATCTACACTTCTCCCACTCTCAAGCAAATAAATCAAAATATCCTGGCTACAAATGCCTCCATCTTGCAAATTTGGAAGCAGAGGTCATTTACTCGTGTTTTAAGCCTAAATATTCCCCAGAAGTGGCTAAGCTAGCAGACCTTAGCATTTCCCGACGGTCCCATAATGCACCTTGTCAGAAGATATCAGCTGACTTTAAGGCTAAAAGCATGTTGTAAATGATGCCGTTTAGGGTCGATTATGAATGTCAGGGCTTGCAGACACTTGGATGACACCACAGGAGCGGTTTGTTGTTTTATTACATCAGAAGCTTTGGTCACTTCTTACTTCAATTGTATTGGATTTTGTTGCCACACTGTTTACCCCTGAGACTCCTGAAGTATGTGTCGCTGCCCCTAGTGGTTGAACGGTTCAAGTATGTCACAACTCCAAGACCACTTGGGTTTGACCAAAAGTTTGATTGGTCAGCATCATTCCTGACATTCTAGTGTTTGGGTAATTATGACAAAAAAGCTTGAGCACAAGCTTGAGCACAAGAAGACAGACTCTAAATTAAGCACAGTGCGTCATGTGTAGGCCACAAACGTATATCTAAGAGCCGACATTTTCTAGAAGAAGCAGAGCCTTGGAGGAAAACCATTACAAATTCTGAACGTGACATGAAGAAATAATGCTCTCTCTATAAAAGACCATGCTCCTGAATAAAGATAGGAGAGACAGTCCATACTGGTGGAGCAGAGCTGGCAGGTGGTTGAGGGTTACGTCTGAAGAAGGGGCGGTGATGATGGGGGAGGAGATGGGCTGCACAGTGGTAACTCTGAAAGACGGGGCAGAATTACAAGGACAATCAAAGAATGGCATCCAGTGATTGATTGGCTTGAGGAACACGTACATGAAGAACATGGATCAGATATGGTGACGTTTAGATGATTAGATTAGATTCAACTTTATTGTCATTGCACATTACAAGTACAAATACAACGAAATGCAGTTTAGCATCTAACCAGAAGTGCAAAATAAAGGCAGTAAAGTGCAGAGTATTGTGCGTATTTAAAGCGGAATGTAAATAAATAAGATATGTACAGTAAGAAATATATATGGAATAGTACAGTATTAACAGGTATTGTATGATATAAGAACTATGAGCAGTAAGAAATATATATGGAATAGTACAGTATTAACAGGTATTGTATGATATAAGAACTATGAGCAAGATAAATACATGAAAATATATAAATATGAATATACTATAGGCGGGATAATACAGTAGTAAAACAAGTAAAAGTGTAGTGCAAATGTACAATTGTTCAAATGTTCAGTGGTTGGAGGAGGGTATGTGGCAGTCCAAGCCAGGGTGGAGGGGGGAAGTTTAGTCACTGGAGAAGGTGTGTGCTGGAGTGTGTGGGGGGGGGGCTGCTGCTATCACTGTGGAGCAGAGCTCAGCAGGGTGACAGCCGCAGGGATGAAGCTGTTCCTGAACCTGCTGGTCCTGGACCCTGTAGGAGGGCAAACAGTCTGTTGCTGGGATGTGAGCTGTCCTTGACAATGCTGCACGCTCTGCGCAGACATCTCTTGCGTTGGGAGTGACGGGTTCTGACACCATGGAAAATTTAAAGTATACAACCAACTTTAATGTGACAGAGGAGATCTTCAGTGAAATGTCGCCAAATCTCCAGTGGTGGAGGAACTACTCAAACATTTTACTTAAGTAAAAGTAGAAAATAATAGATATGTCAAATGTAAAAATACCACATTAACTTATCTAGTTGAGTAAAGTAAGTTAGTACTTGCTTTTAAATCTATATTTGAAGTATTAAGATTAATTTTAGTTGCTGAGTGTAGCCTATTCCAGAATCCAAAGCCTATAACATCATTATGTGGCTTCTCCTGAGTGCATTTTAGATGTTTCTTCACCAGTGAAGCTGCTGCAGGTGCACTCTGCTCTCGTTGAAGGAGGCCGGTCTAATTTTATCTGTTCACTCTACCTGGATCACTTGACCAATTCGCCTCTCCTCATTGGTTACTCTTAAAAATATAAAAAACAATGTGAACATCTAACACAATGCATTTCAACAATGCAGTGGAGCAGAAAGAACTGATGTTGGATGATATGTCGAGGAGTAAAAGGGAACATGAAAGCACCCAGAGATAAATCTATTTAAGTTAAGTACTGGTACATTAAATGTGTACAGCAAACAAGTAAATATACTTTGTTACATACCATTACTGAGATGTTTCTATCGATCTTAAATCTTTTTTGGTTTGACTGTTAGCATGTATTTCGGAACAACCATCTTCTTTGTTGACCGATCCATGTTGTAATAAACATGCATATTTGAATAAGGACAAGTGAAGCTCATGGAGTAAATCCTCGTCTTCACCGCTGTGAACACCAATATGAAATTCAGCCTCTGTCATCTAACATCTGTGCAGAAGATTTTTCTTCATCTTCGTCAATTATTGTTATGTTGTGTTTCCTGTGACTGCTTCACAACAAAAGCCGCTCAGCAGCAGGAATAAACTGTTGGGTTTGCATTGTCAGGTTTTGCAGAAAGGAAGATGGCCGTCTTCTCTGCACCTCTCCTCTCATATATGACCGTTCTTTGAATCTTATATGCTTTGAAGGTACAAAACATCTCACATTGATAATGTGGTGCTCAGTTAATTTCATGTCATTCTTACTTTCTTCAGTTTTCCTGCTCAGATGAGGTACAACCGTAACCCCACTGTCAATGCGTAGATAATAAATTCTCCTTCTGGTTCTCTGAAGTTTATTATTGTCAGAGAACCTGGTAAGTAGAAGGTAGTTTCTGATATTCAATGTGTGGAGATACTTAATTGGTAAACACATGAATATTATCTCAACTGAATAAACTGACACGCACTCAGTTGCCTGTATTACTGAATGTCTGACTCTAGATTCTTAACAGTACAAATCTCACAACAAAGATGTCCGCTCGTTCTTTCTTGTGTCGTTCAAATTCCACCAAAACATCGTCTCAGCTCTCCGCCACGAGGCTGTGGCACAACCTCTGGCAGACGAGACACTTCTCATCTCTGGACGATCGCTGTTTTCACATACGGCACGTCGAGATGTCTTCCTCTCCCTCACTTTTACAAATCTCAAACAGAATAATTCAGTCATCGCCTGTGGCTACGAAGACAAAGCAAGAGGCAGGAGGGGAGAGAGAGCTTGAGAGAGACGATAGCAGAGACAGGCAGAGAGAGGCTGTTTTTACTCTGTAACTTATATCCCTTATTTTTAATCACCCGGGCTGAATTGTGATGAGACTATATGGATATTGTTCAGATAAAATAACTTGACCTAGGAATGTATAAAGAGCATATTCAGATCTTTCTCTTTCTTTCTCTCAGTCTGTTATCCTGTCCCGCACATTCATCCTCTCCCTCTTTTGTGGAATTTAAACCTAATAAATCTCACGTAATGCTTTGGTATTTTTTTTATGTCAGGCTCGGCGCTCTCAACCCCAGGGTGTTGCTAAATTAAAGTTTGATGTACTTGTTACCCGGAGAAATCAGCAGGGGGCAGGAGAGGCCCTCAACGAGTAGCTACAGAAGCAGCCGTCCGTCTGGATGGAGGAGTTTGGGGATCTGCACTCCACACTTCTTAATTTCCTTCTTTTTTCTTTTTCCTCCACTCAGTCAAGGCTCGGCTCTGTAAGTAGACAGGAGCAGAGCGCCTCTGATTAGAAGACGACTATTTTGATTAATTTTAACATTGGTATTGTCATAGAAATGCAGAATGATGATTGTGGAAATGCTGGGTTTTTCGTTTCTTTTCTCTGCTCAGACAGATCTTATTCTAAACATGGCCGAAATTCTCGTTTATCCATATATGGTTTGATTGTATTGCGGCACCCTCCATCTCTCCGACACTTTGATCATGAAAGGTCAGGGCGAACAACACGTCGTATCTCCTATAACAAAACTTATTCTTTCTCTATAAAACAGCACCGCAACGTGGTTTGATGTTATCCACCTTTGGTCAAATCAACGTAAAGCCAAGCTGCGCTCCGTGTTTTTCACAGGTCAGTATTCTCCAACCGTCTCCATCCCCTCCCCGCCCCATCTTCTCCAACCTCTTCCTCTGTCCTGGATTAACAGGCTGCGGACGAGGTGAGGGGATTAAGGGTTGTTTGCTGAAGAGATGGTCACACAATGCGTCGCCATCTCAAGATTGGCTTTGGTGATTGAGAGAGAGATGGAGAAAGTGACGGTGGAAAAAAAAGCCTCACACACTTGCACATCTCCCCTTCAGCGGCTCACCAGCATCACTCCGGTGCACAAACAGATATGATGCCGATGCATATAGCACTTTGACCTTCTCCACAAACAAAGCGCCGCTGTTAATACAACCAGCGAGACTCTCTGAACTGTAAATATTTACAGGGTAATACACATTGCCGAGGGGATCTGACAAAAGATGCCGGGAATTATTTAGCCGGACTTCGAGTGGCTGTATGTCAAAGTCTGCTCTCTCATTAGGAAGGATTTCACAAAGAAAATGCTAATTGGCCTTACTTCCTAAATAAAGGCTTATTTCTCTCGCACATCACTGTGGCCTACAGCCAGACTTGCTTAATGAGATGGGTGGTCTAATGAAGGATACCACAGTCTTGGATTGTGGTGTTCGGTTCACCTTGGAGCGGAACGTTGCTTGAAGGAGCCCCCCCTCTAATTCTCTCTCATTATTCATCCTCGTCTTTATCCGTCTCTGCCTTCACACCACCTTGTCAACGCGCGCGCACACAGCTTTTCCATAGCAGGAGATGTGATGCCGAGGCTTGGGACTACAGTTGTGTAACATTTCACAGTTTTACATAGTTTGACAGCTCTTTGAATATTAGATCTATTTGCCTTTTTGAGCTATCATTATAAAGTCTCGGGTGTCTTCGTTTTTAGCTTCTGCAAAAAGCACGTTCAGGGTCAAAGATTAGAAAACGCTGTCCATGATCAAAAGAGCAAGCTGTCAGTGTATTGTATTTAATTGGACACACTGGCCAGTTTGAGTGATAGAGAACAATGACTGTCAGTCCAGTTCAAAGACTTTGCAACTACATGTCAAGTGCTGCAGCCTGTTGAACAATCAGCTTCTACAAGTGGCATTTACACACAATGCTATTCCCTGCTTATTCAAGACATCTGATCATATCTAATGTCTAATGGCTTCAAATGGAGCTTCCAGCTGCTACCTGATCTGCCCAATGCTCCTCAGTGTCATTGCAATCAACAGCTGGATCCTACGGTGGCCCTGAGAGCTCAACGAACAGCAACTTAAGAAAACACATGCAAGTTGACAAAACACAAGCAAAGTAAGGTAACATCTTCATCAATTTCACAACACAACACAACACAACACATTACAGAAATGCGCAGCAAATACAAAAAGTGCGCAGCAAATAGAGGAGAAACGACAACGTAAGTGTTTCCAGATGACAGCTAAAAGTGAGGGACACTGCTGCCACAGGAGATACAAAAACGTCCAATACACCATACAAATTCGGTTCCACACAGGGGTCCCTCTGTGTGTGCGTGTGTGTGTGTGTGTGTGTGTGTGTGTGTGTGTGTGTAGCGAGCGCACCGGCCCTGGGTCGCGGGGCACCGACCCTGCCCACTCACTCGGAGAGAGCCACTGTGAGATCTGATCACGGAAGATGGTCCGATCTAGAGACAAGCCGTCTTCTCCTGTTAAACTGAATAAACAGCGCTAACAAGCAAGCCCCTGTTTGTGAGGCAATGTATTGTCCCTATTGTGCAGGGGTAGGAAACCTTTACTATCAAAAGATACATTTTGCCCCATCTTCTGAGCGAGTGGGCGGGGTCGCTACACACACACACACACACACACGCACGCACACACACACACACACACACACACACACACAAACACGCACACGCACACAGAGGGAACCCTGTGTGGAACCGAATTTGTATGGTGTATTGGACGTTTTTGTGTATCCTGTGGCAGCAGTGTCCATCACTTTTAGCTGTCCTCTGGAAACACTTCCTTGCACGTTTGTGTATTTGCTGCTCACTTTTGTATTTGCTGCGCATTTTTAGTTTTTGCTGCGCATTTCTGTAATGTGTTGTGTTGTTGTTGTGAAATTGATGAAGATGTGTTTTGTCAACTTGCATGTGTTTTCTTAAATTGCTGTTCGTTGAGCTCTCAGGGCCACCGTAGGATCCATATTGGATGTAGTTTCATGCTGTCAAGATTTATGGATCTGTTTAAAAATGTTCATATGTTTAAATTGTTCCCCATTTTATGAGATATTGTATATTTACAGAAAGACAATCCAGTGCATTCACATTAAGATGTATGTACAACGTAATCAGTTGACATTTAACTTTACAACTTAATGAAACATATTAATATTGTTCGAGCAATAGAGGTTGAGCCTGTTACTATGGTTACTGTGAATAACATCACCAATAGCAATAACAAGATCAACAGAGGAGGGCGATGAGATTATGGTTTATTAAATCAAAGGTCAAATAGTTTTTTTATAAGTATCAGCTAAACACAGGAGTGAGTTTATTTGGTTTTATTATTTTCCGGTACTGATACTTCTGTATGATATTACAAGCTGTTACAGGACAAATATGTTCTATCATCATATGACATTTTCCATGGCAGCCGGGTTGTAGATCATATACTTACACTTTTTTTAGTTTCAGCTGTTCAGAATTTGAACCTCAGTGACTGATTTATTCAAATGATAAAACAAATGTTCGCAGCTCAACATTTAGTTTCTTATGCTATGAAAAATGAATTACTGGCATCTTTTCTGTTCGATGGTTTTATTCTAATTTTTCCAGTTTACACCGACCCTAGGATTTTATTTATTGTTTCTGTCTCCTGTCAAACTGGTGCCTGATTGTGTCTTTGTGGTCCATATTTTCTTTGCACATCTGTTATGAATAATATTTCTACCTGCTACGATCTTAGAGGTAAAGCAAGTACACACTGTACAAGCACACACCCAACACACATATCTACTTAAATGACCTGACACACACACACACACATGCTCATCATCATTGGGTTCTGCCCTGCCAGTCCTTCCCATGCTACTGGCTATTCTCTATTGGTGGTATTTGTGAAGCTCCTAATTGCCCAAGTGTCTGGAAAGTGACCGTTAAGAGTGTGTCTGGCTAATGAGCTCCCCGGGAGAGGGTCAGTAGTTAGCCGGAGTAACACCGGGCGCTGCTCCCTGATAAAGGTCACATACCTCCGGGGGAAAATGCCACAGCGTGACGTGATGGCAGAAGAAAAAGGACTGGCCTGAATAAACAAAATGAGTGAACCATATAGAGGATATAAAATAGTTTTGCTGGCAGGTCTTCTATAGGCAGTGCAGTCCACTACAAATACTGCGGGCCACACAGAACAGACAAATTGCAGTGTGAGAGTTAGAGCCTGAGAGAGGGCAGGAAGAACACAAGATAATAAGGAGCTGAAGGAAACTCTGAGGGGCTAGAAGGAGAAACAGGGACAGGTGACACAGAAGTGCGGGAGTAACAAGTGACGTGAAGATATTTATACTTTTATTATGGCCTTCCACACTGAGCTGACAGAGGTGAGAAAAATGTTCCCTGGAAATGTGAATAAATTCTATAAATATATAATAACTGACTTTACAATTCGTCCCTCCAAGCATCAGACACAAGAGTTAACAGACCAGCTCTGGACTTATTTCACCCCTGTCAGCAAATTAACCTTAATTTATATAGTCATCTTATATACTGTATTATTATTTATTCTGTCTTTTATATTCTTACCTATATTTAGTTTTTATATTTGCTGTTATTGTCTGTTCTGTATGTATTTCTGTTCTTCGATTTCCTCCAGGGAATCAATAGAGTATTTCTGACTAAAGGATGACATTGAAGTTTGTCAGTGTGGAAAATGGTATCACAGTTGATATCGCTAACAAATCTATCTGTAGTTAGCAAAAAATGCTTGTCCAAACTGGCCATGCTTAATGAACCTAAAGGCAGCTCTGTTACATCTTTCTCCATCAGGATCTACACACCTCATCCTATACACATGATGTAACTGAGGAGCCCAGATATAGGGGAGAGCGGGGGAATGTGAGAAATTTTTTTACATTTGCTCCACTCTAGGCGAGCTAAAATGATATATCAGTAGCATTTACACATTTCCCATTAATTCAAGATGTTTCCTAGCAATGGAAATGATCAGAATGTCTTCAGGACAAAGGGCAGTGAAAATATGATTGTTTTAAAAAAAGTAGTCTTGTGTCTCACTTTACCCCAGCTACGGGGTAAAGTGAGACAGACCAGAGAAATCAAGGGGGTAAAGTGATCCACTTACTTTTTCCACTTTAAAACTACCATAACAACACATGTTGTAATAGTTAAAATCCTGACAGCTAGATTGACAACCACACATTCCAAAACTAATATTGGACTAGTAACAGAATCATGGGGATTGGTCAATTAAGCACATTTATGAGTATTATGATTCATGTGATCTCTTGCACACCCTAGCTTACCTGCACATTGTTTCTCAGTCCAATTGGCAGGGACAGGGATATTGTTTTTCTCTGTGTATTCAAATGCCAGTTCACGGCACTTAATTGGAGCAAGGCAGACACAACAGTTGATTAAGTTCAAAGGAAGAAAATTTGCTTTTACATGCAAAAAACACATTTTTGTGAAAAAAACATACTTACCACAGCACCAGCACCAACTTCTCCTTCATGGAAAGGGGGGAATGGGAGGGGCTTGAAAACATAATGGTCACCTGACCACAAATGTGTACTGTTGCCTAGATACAGGGGGTGTCTCACATTACCCGATGTCTCACATTACCCCACTCTCCCCTACTATGGTTGAGAGCCAGGTGAATTAGGCACATTATCAGTCACAGTCAAAATAAACCTATTAAGCCCATAAGTACTGACCTCTGACCTTTTCTTTTGTTACCTCCTCTAATTCTGATCCTGCTCATCTTTTTCAACAAGAGAGCGAAAAACTGTCGCTGAGCTCTGGTGTGTGTGCAATAGAAAACAAAACCTAGTGAAGTAAAAGCATGAGACACCCGATACTGAAAGAATGAGGTGACAACTTGAATGAATCTCTAACCTCCCCCTCTCCTTTCTTCATTCTGCCTTATTCTCCCCTACAAACCCACTTTTGGTGTCTGTGTTTCACTTGCTTTATAATGTGCTCGTCCGTGTTTTATTCCTCAGATACAGAGGCTCCATTAAAAGCTGCAGTAATTCTGCCATAAAGGATTAGTCCTTTACACTTAAACAAAAAATCTATGTAAGAGCAGAGTTCAGTTTTAATGCTCCACATATGGAAGAAGCCCCAAGACAACTGCAGGTCCAATGCAGCTCTTTTAAATCAATGCTGGAAACTTTTTCTGTTTGCCGCAGCCTTTTATAAAATAAAATCATGACTAATTTCTTACACTTTCACTCTTTTATTCTCTATATAGCTCTTTTTATATAATTTAAGTTTTAAAAGCTTCTTAATGCACTGTCTTATGCTCCTTTTACGATTTTTCATGATGCCTCTAATAATTAACGTAAAGCACTTTCAACTTGCTTTTCCTATTCACTGCTGATATGATATAGAGACGATGAGCCAGTGACTCAAATTTATTTTTGTGCTGTTTTTCTTTTAAGACTTAACAATGTTTTATGTTTAAAAACAACAATTTTTATGATTTAGATGAAACACACTCGTGAAAACATCACTAGGATTTTTTTAAATAAAATTTCTGTCAGTAGATCCTTTCACCTAAAGCTTACACACTGGACCTTTAGCTAATAGTAGATTTTCATTGTACATTGGAGAGGCTCCTTCAAGTTCAAGTCTGGTTGCTGTGTTGTTGACTTGCTGTAATGTCCTGCTTTCTCATTCTCACCTTTCAACCCATACAGACAGAAATGCAACATGTCATTACATTTTGAAGAAACCCAATAATAATCAAAGTGCCAAGTCAATTGTAATTTACATTGCAGTGAGAGGTCAAGGGTTTGGACTCAAGTATTTTTTTTCTCGTTTCAGCAAATAACTTTTTTTTCATGTTTTCCTATTGACCTGTTTGCTGAGACTCACACACTCATGCAAATGCACTGTTTTCATGATGTATCTGCATTTTATTTTTACTTAAATGGGGCAAATACTAGAGGAAACAAGGTATTTGTACAAGAAATGATGACTTAAACCTTTCAGCTGAGAGTAAAGTGGACAAGGAGAAAGAGAGCAAAGCATTAGGAGAAGAAGTCAGAGGTGAGAGGGAGGAGAGGAGTGTATGAGAAACTGCTGCAGAGGGATGCTTGCTTCCTCTCTAATACACATCTGAATTTCATGTTGACAGGTGGAAGTAGATTATATCAGAGGACGAGCTCCATCCAGACTAAATGAAGAGGATACATAAGGGCATCATAATTTAGTTTGTCTAACATGTTTAAGTCCACCAACAATCTGACAAACTTCTATACTGTATCTTCCTGAAGGGAAAATTACACCCATGTTAAAGTGATCTTTGGCAGCAACTTTAATACAATAAACTCTTTCAAATGTCCCGAAGGGAATTTTCTAAACAGCTGTAACATAGATGGATTAAACAAAAGAACATATAAAAGTAGAAAATCACAGCCAGGGCACGTCTACTGCAAGGATGTTACACCCTGTGTTCATCTGTCTCCTCACACCAGGTCAAATATACACGAGGAACAGTACAGAACACCTTTGTCTTAGTTATTGCCAAAAAGACATGACCCATATAATGTGAAAGGAAACTGTGTCCTTCATGTACTGCATCTGCCCTGCCTTCAGTTTGTTTTCCTTGGTGCCATCGAGAGGCATTAGACATCCACTCTGTTGTGTTTCTCTCAGAGTGAGCAAGAAGGATGGATGTAGAGAGATCAGCAACCTTCTGCTGTACTGACAAGAGTGTGTGTGTATGGGGGGTTGTGGTGTGGGTGGTGTTAGTAGATGCCAAGCAAAGACGCAGCCTTTGGCTGAGAGCCTGAGACGAGACTGATAATATATCAACGCATGAGCGTGGACGCTGAGGTAACAGACATGTGGAGCGTCTTCATAGGAGCTGTCCAGGGTGCTGAGCAGACGGTGCACGACCAAGCTGTCGTCCAGCCTCATGCTGCCACTTCTGCTGACCTCCAACACCGATACCTGGCTGTGAGTGTTATCTATTGCAGCGGTGTGCTGTCCTATTTAACCTCTGTGCTAGTTCTTCTGAGCTCTTAGTCCTGGGACCTAAAAAAATCTACGTCAGCAGTTTGAAGATTCCAACTGGCTTAAGAGAGCAGGGGCATTAGAAGGAAAGTAGCCCACACAATATTAAGAGTGTTAGGGAAGCAGTATTTGACCGGTTCCTCTATGTTTACACACACACACACAAACATGCACACATGCGCGTGCACACACACACACACACACACACACACACACACAATTGCTTGATTCCCACATAGGACTGAGGACAGTGTGAAAACCACGACACATGCTGCATTTTTAAAGAGGCCAATCTTTTTCTAACTCTGTGGTCAAATTCACCCAAAAGCACCTCTGTAGGTTTGGATGTAATTATCCTTGTTTATTCTGTGTCTGTTCATAGTTTATGTTAGACAATCATTGCTCCTTTGGTTCTCTGACAACGTTTAATGTGCTGCGTTGACAATTGATTACCCTTAGTTTCCATTTAGATTCAGTGTTTTGTGTGGTCCACCTCTGGAGTGTTGGCTCTTCTCCCTCATCGCTGGCTCCTCATACTGCTGTCAATATCATCGGATGGCACTGATACAGTGCCAGTGACAACACGGTGACATTTCAAAATGAAGCTCCTTCTCTCTTTTGATCTCCCTTTCTCTGCGGTCTCATGTCTGATGTCCCACGTCCACATCCCCCCGACACACACACACTCCTTTTCACTGCATAAACAGAGAATATCTGCCTCATGCTTGAGTTGTGGTCCGGATTTAATTGAAGCTGAACTGGTGCGGTAAATGACAAGAGCAAGAGTGAGATGGAGAGGGGATATTAAGATTGAGGATGGAGACAAACCACAGCTCATTTCACGAGGAGAATGTTGGATGACAGGGACAGAGGGTAAGTGGAAAAACCTTACAGTGAATCACACACACCCTCACATGCAGATGGTATAAAACTGCGTTCATTTATTGTGATCAGACACAACGTTCTTCTCCATTTTACTGAGCGTCAGCTGAAAACTCGAAGTGATTTAATCCAGCTTGTGTCTGGCACAGCATTTAATCAGAGGAGAAATGACATGTTGATTTTTCCTGATTAGCCTTTTTTATTGCATCCATCAGTGAATGAATAATTCTGTCCCAGAGAGCCCACTCAGAGTACAGTTGATAACATCACACATCTGAAAATAAAATAAGGAGAAAATAAACCAAATAAAGAAACCACAGCAACAAAAATAAAGTGGGTAGTTAGATACCGTGTGCATTTCATGTCAGGAGTCAGTGCTGCTATACTGTGATATGGGCTTGGCTGACAAGCTCATTTAGCATGAGATGTAAATCTCTCATGGTGTCGTAACAGGTGAGTTCTTACAAATTCATTGGGCATTAACAGCTACACAACAGTTTATTTTCAATTTATACAACAGACAACTGCATCACAGACTATATATACAAACAAAAAATGCAGCGTTGCTACTGACTCCTTCCTCTCCTCTCTCTGCCTGATACACTTATTTAGCCCAGACAGACAACTCACGTTTGAAAAGTTTTTTTGGAGCAGCAGAACATAGTTGGAGTTTGGCGTCTAGGTTCTGACTTCATCACTTGAAATATCTTTACTAAAGCTGGATGCTGGGTTGATGCAGGGGTGGTAGAGGAGCTGAATCAATAGACACTGATACTGACACAGAATAGAGCGTAAACAGAGCACCACATTAGGAGTGTTTTATGATACGTGATTAGAGCAGCTCCAGTTGACGACCTGAAATAACTTGCATGTATTGGCTCGAGTGAAGAGGTTACTAATACATGCTACATTCAGTTACCTTGCAAGATATTGTTAGCATATTGATGTCATGTGCCATCAATTCATTGATGAATGGAAATGTGTGTGAAATTAATAATAATAAGTTCCCTATTCATTTATTTTTTGAATGTATTATCCCCCGGCCAAACTAGATGCGTGAGCGGTGCTTGTGCATGGCTGAACATCTTGCTTTTCATCTCGGCGCCCATAGTACTAAATCGAAATCAGGTTTTCGTGCCAATCAGGTTTACACATACAAGGAATTTGCCCTGGTGTATTTGTGCAAGTGTTCATATAAAAAATAAAAAAAGGGAGCAACAAATGTAATACAAGTATCAGGGGAGGAATTATTTTCCACAGGAAGTTAAAGTGACAAAGTGTCACCATAACAAGCAGGGACATCATTGCAGTGTCAGGTTGGAGCGGCCACACTGCTGCTCCTCTAGAGAGTCAGGGTATCACCTATTATCACAACGTAAGCAAAATAGACACATTTTTATTGTGTATCTGTAGAATATGTCACAACAGAAATATTTGTAACACTTCCTGTAATCGTCTCAAAGTAAACGCACTCTAGCCTTACTGTTGACTGAATCCATTTATTTGTCTTAACAAGGTTTTGATTGTTATTGCAGGATCACAAGATGCACGGCTATTTACTCTAGTGTCCTGGCATTTAGTTGTGTATATGGCTGTATTGTTATTAAAGGAAAAAAACAGTACTCGTACCAGAGGCCTCACGTAGCAGCTCTGCAGCAAACACTGCACGCGCAAACAGTTTGGTTGCAACAATGGAAACATTTAATAGAAGGACCTGATTTAAACTCTCCTTTTCACTCTAGTTACAGAAAGCTTACTTGCAGTGTTTGCCTTTAACCGCTTCAACCACTGACCAAATCCTAACCTTATCATTGCCTTATGTTCAATGATTTATGTTAAGCGGCTTGGCTTTTGTGCCCATACGGAAGACAAGTCAACATAATGTGACCGTGTAAGCAGATTTAGGTCCCCACAGCATTATTAATATCTGGATAACACACAGCACACATATATCACGCACATGTACGCATGCACACACACACACACACACACACACACACACACACACACACACACACACACACACACACACACACACACACACACACACACACACACACACACACACACACACACAGAGAGGGAGAGAGAGAGAGAGAGGCTGTCGCTGTGTTGACCTGCTGTACCTTCCTTCCTCCCAAGGGTGTGAGCAGAGAAGTGGTCCTCGACTCCCAGCTCCAATTAGGAGAACAGACAGTTGATGAGCTTGAGGGTGAGGAAGTGAGGCCCCCTCACAGATGCAGAAACACTCCAGCAGAATATTAATAACAACTTACATTTCAGCCATGCCCTGAATATCCAACTGCAGCTTTGTTTACGGTAATTCACTGCTGCCGTTGTCTTGCAGGTGAGAAAAATAAAATCTTCAAGACCCTATAATTATGCAACGTCATTTGAAAATCAAGAAATGACAGAAATATCAAAGTCACAAAAATAAAGAGGAAGGGGAAAATGTCGCACAGGTTGGACCAAGAGTTCCACTCCAGTGCAATGAAAATATAGCCATGTTTGTAATGAGTCGCAGAATACACAGGATAAGTAATGAGAGTTGTGTTTCATTTGTTAATCTTGCAGTAATACAGATCACAAATAGCCATGGCTGTGGAATTTCATTCGTCCTTGCTTTCAAACAAATAGTACCCATTATAAGTATGATGGTTTAAAAACAGAAGTAATATCTGATTTGGGTTTTAATTAGTGTCTGGTTTCTTGTGAGACCGAGAACAAATTAGTTTGTTTATGGTCATTATTTAGGTTATCACTCAGGCTGACTATTGGCTGCTGGAAAAAAAAACAATTAAGAGTGTTGTAAATTTAATCAGCCGTTATTAGAAGATAAAAACACAAAAACATTTTAAAACCAAAATAATTTATTTTAGATCACTTATCCTTTAATTTGGACTGAACCAGCCTACATATAGCTGGGTATAATTTCTGGTATGGATGTGCTTTTCAAGGCCAAATTAAATACTCATCCTTTAGGCATAAACAAAGGATCGCAAGGGAAAGGATGCCTCTGGAAAAATATGAAACATGCAGAGTCACTATAACTCCTCGGGTCCCTGGGATTAGGTTGTGTTGGATTTGGGATAGAAGATGAGAGCGCAGGTTTGTCAGCATGAGGTTGGCTGTGGTATTTATGAGTCCAAGGACATATGAATGGATGAGGAGAGAAAATGTCCAGAGGATTTTCTACAGATGCAGGGGAATTAGATAAAACAAAAAATGATATTAGTATGGTTTTAATGTTTTGAATGTGTGTGCATAAATGATAATACAAATTTGTTTCTGTAATATGTTTTCATCAGGAGTAAATGTCAACCATCAAGGCCATTTTTAACCTTTTATTAGGGAAAAGTCTTGACTACTTTTTGCAAAAGTCAAACTTTTTGCTTGATGCAGACGATGAAATTCTTGAATGAGTTTTCTCAGAGATAAACTTATGAAAAACTTAAATAATCCTTTATAGAAAAATCCCCAACAACAATGATGGATCAATAATAATGGTCTTCTTGTAACAGCTGAATTGGAAACATGAGGTAAATTAATTATTGTGCATGTGAACCTAAAAAAATCAAACCTTACTTTGGGTCAAAGCCACAAAACCTTTTAAGTGTTTTAATCACAATTAGTTGGTGATTCTACACATGTCATTTTTATTTTATTTAATAGTGAAAGTGCAGATGCAGCTCACTCTCTGCTCTCCATATGTTTAAAAGCAGCCTGGTTTCTTTAGCCTAAAGAAAATGGCCGTAGGTGTCAAGATGGCTGCTGGACACATAGACTTGCGTGTAAGGCTTTAGATTTTCTTGCACTTGCTGAAATGTGACTCAAAGTCAGTTATGAAAAGAACATCTTTCTTTTATTCTCCTCAATCCGGGAGAAATGAAATGGACAGATGGTCGGGTGGTTTCTGTTTCATCTCTGAATCAAATGATCTCTAATAAAAACACACATCTTTTATGTCACTATAGATATTTAAATCATTTAACTTTATTGCCTTCAGTGTTCACCGTCTGCTGATGCTGCCTTTTAAAAATCTTGATGAAATGATTAAGTTCATTAGGAATAATATACTTGAAATTAATACATGTGAAGTCTGTGAGCAAGCACACAGCATCATCTTTTATTGATTTATAGGAACAGATATATTTTACCTAAATTTATATGTGCTACTGCTGATGTAATACACATTTGTTAGTGTTCTTCTCATATTCACTTTTAACATACACAGCATCTTATAATTATTTTGTGTATTAAAGTTTTGTTGTTATTTGTGCAACTTACACAGCTAAAACAAGACATTTGGACATAAAATACGAAGCATGGCACCGCATGAAACTTTTATTGTGAAGTTTATAGTGTGTTATAAGTGTATACCTTTGATCTATTTGTGCACATTTATCAGCTTCATTATGCTGCTGTTGCTGTTTGAGTGAGTAAATATGAATTTGTGTTACTACTGTCCACGCTCCTGTCTGTGCATATTTAAAATACAATGCGATGCTGTAATTTGTGTCGTCAGTCGAAAGGCATCATCACAGCTGACAGTCAGGAGAGAGAAAGTCTCTGATTCGTATCTTTCTCTGTTTTCCTATCAGATGTCAGTAATACAGCCACAGACAAGATGGGCGTCTCTTATTCAGCTGACAAGTGAAAGAGAGGATATTACCCTCGCTCAGCAACACTACACACTCAATAACAATCACATAAAGCAATAATAATATCATTTTAAACATTTAATATCGACTTTATAAGAGAACAAATCATAATGAACTACTGTTTTATGTGATAAAATAAGGTCTGGCTTTTGCTTTGGAGGCCCAAAGAACGACTTTGTGTTCAGGTCATGTTATTTCATTTTATGCTTTTTTCCTACAGAAATTAATCTTTTATAACTGAAGAATTTATGACAGGTTCTTCTGAAACTTTAACAGACGGAGTCATGTGTCTTCCTCCAGGTGTTCCCCATCAGTAGGTAATTCCCAGACAGATATATCCTCCTCCTGTTGTGAAGCAGATGGCTCTAACCAGGACATACCGCCGCTGTCTCCCTCCTCTTGTCAGCTCACTGATCAGATATTTATGAACAATAAAAAAAAACTCCTCATTTACGATTGTTGGATTAAGGCGATATGTTCTCTTAACTGAACTCTTGAGGCATAAAAAGTTTTTTTGTCAAGCAAGAAAAGAAAACACTACACACTTTGTTGCTCTGACAGCATCATGCTATTCTCTCCATCTATTATTCCCCAGCCGCCTAATCATCCTGAAGCCTGTATGCTGGGATCATCATGATTCAATTTTTAGGTCGCCTCTACCTTTGTCAGTTATCCCCCCCCACCAAACCCTGCCCTGCATCACAGGCCTCTCAAATGGATATTTTTCCCTCCGGGCTCTGCCAACCTGTGGCTTGACAACAGAGGAGCCATTTATCTCCACTGCAGCCTGCTGAGAATAATCTCAGATGTGCGTGTGCATGTGACTTGGTATGTGTCTGAGAGTGTGTCATAGCGTGTGTGTGTGTGCGCGTAGAGGCAGGAGGACAGTCATAAACAGGACCATGCAGAACCCAGACGCCAGTGGGCCAAAGCTAGCAATAACAGAGCATGGGAAGCTAATGCTCTGTGCGAGGAGGAATCCGATATGATTTAGTAGCAGCGTCAATGAGCTGGGCAAGGACAATGGTTCACTAGAGCTCGGCAGAGAAATGAGGACAGGGCCGAGGAAATGGGCAGAGGCTGTGAGGAATATCAGGGTCGGGGATGAGCTAAAAGAAGGGGAGAGAGATTACTCGAGGTGTAGGCCGGAGGATATGGATTGGGATGGGGTTGGCCACAGCATTCTGAGATGTAGGAGATGGAGGGAGATAGGTTTAGGTTTAGAGATGAGGAGGTGGCATGTTGCGCCTGTATATGAGAGCATGTTATAGATAATAGTCCAATTTAAAGGAACGGATTGTGATAATCTCCAATAATACCATGTTGATGGCTTAGAAAGGGATATTGTCAATGTGTCGGCTATAATCGTTTTAAGTACCTGAAGCTCCACTTTCTACATTTTATCTTCTTAATACAAAAGTAGCTATGCCTAAGCTTGGTCTTATACGAAGTAGGCCTACTCTAATGGTGCTAATGGTGAGTTCATGCCACACTCTCAGTTTTCACTTGCACCCAGGTGTTAGGACTGATCTAAATTTCCGGTCTTCTGCAGGACTCGGTCGTGGCACCACCCGTACCGACCCTGCACCTGTGCTGTTGTGCAACTGGACAGGATATACTGTAGGTTTGGATTCGGGGCATGGCAGAGTTGGTCGTTTTTCACTGAGCTGTACAATAGGCACAAGTTGCTAAGACTTGGAAGAGTGTCATAAGTGGACCTGAAGAGGAAGCTCAGCCTGGTTTTGGGTACTTTCCACATGTGAGTCCAGCTTATGGTCCTGTGAATCACTCCCTCCTAGGCTGTCCAGCCTCCTTGCTGCCGATGGCTTCATCATTTGTGTTTGACCATTCGACTTTGGGTCATCTTATTGGTCTCTCTTCCGCCCCCGCTGATCTTTTGTTTCAGTGCTAAGTGTCTCCTCGTGGCGCTCATGCTCTGTGTACCTGCTGTTGTCTGTGCACCTGCTGCTGGCAAGGCTCCTCCTCCTCCCTCTGTCCATCAGCAATGTTGGAATCAGTAGCACTGTGGTGTTCAACAACACTCTGATTCCTCTTTGTCTGACCTGCTGGTGAGGTGCATGTTTGCCTCTGGTCCACCCCTCCACATTTGGCCTTCCCTTGGTGTATTCTCAGCCCCTATGAGTTACTTCGGATCAGCCGCAGTTGCATTTACTCTGGATCACTTTGCTCGTTAGTCGATTCCATGTTGTCTGTCCTATTTAGTTCGTCTTCCGCTTCTTGTGGAATTACGGGCTGTCTTTCTCTATTTGTGCTCATGGCTGTTTGGGGTATAGGGGTATATATTTCATAGTTACAGCAAATTTAGCATACATTTATGAGGATAAAACATCACCAAAACCAACATTATCTGTCTGTCTATCTATCTATCTATCTATCTATCTATCTATCTATCTATCTATCTACATGTGGTTACCATGTACAATCTCTTTTTTCTTCTCCCACTCTCTCTCTCTCTCTCTCTCTCTCTCTCACACACAGACACACACACGCACGGACGCACAATCTCTCACTGTGTAATCACAACAAATCAGTGTGTGTAAATGTCAGGGCACTAATGTGCTCCAGTCTCCTCCTGTCTAATTGGACCATGGTAAATATAGCTGCTTGGCATCAGGTTCCTCCACATCCTGCTCTCACACTTCCTTTCATACTTATTTTCAGTTTTTTCTTTTTCTCCTGTTAATCCTCTGACCTTTCACGCTTTAACTTGAGGAGCGATGTCACGTGACCTGTTGTTTGATAAATTCCCTGTGATATAATTTTAAGAATCTGATTTGCGTGATGGTTTCCTTCGCCTGTATGAATTACATTTACTACTATTAGGGCCAACATGCTGCCTTCTTGCCCTGACCAAAATGAAAATGAATTAAAGAAAAAGATTGTCCAGTCATCTTTATTAAACAGTCACACAGTGAGGCACAGATCAGTTTGCTGCTGAGCTGATAGGAGGGCATCCTGTTGCAGCTTTAGGCAGTTGACAGCTAAATTGCAAACTATGATACAACTTTCCTCTGTGATTTCAACAACTTTCTTGCTCAATGGGATCTTATCTAACATCTTCTCATGACAGGATTGCTGAGATACAGACTCAAAAGATACGGTTTGCATATTAATAATAAGTTTAGCATTTTCCGACAGTTAACTTTGCAATCATCATTTTCACACAAACCTGGAAACCAGCAACCAGGAATTTGAAATTGGCATTTAACAGACAGACCCCCCCAAAAAGTGATTTTTATTATTATTTTCACATTGTTTAGGTATAAGGTGTATGTATCAGCCAGCTTACTGTAAAGTGGTGCTTCCCCTTTTGAGGTAGATACAGACCGTGTTTTAATGCAATACACTTACCATAGCTACAGTAACAACAGCTACCAAGAGGGGGTGGACTTGTAAAGGACAAATTAAAACACACACCATCCAGAATATATGCACAGGGTAACAAAGTTGCATGTGTGTTTGTGTACGGATGAGAGTGTAAGGAGGTGTGTTGTTGTAACTCGGTGACTAAGTTATCAGCTGTGACGGGAGGTTCTTGACGTAAAACACTGTATGTGTTCGTGCCTGCTCGTGTCCCATATAGGAAGTATTACACCTCAACAGACACAGGGAATCAATCAATCAGGTGGGCGGTTGGATACAGGGGACACACCCTGGATTGGATGGAAGACACGTGAGGGATCACCAGACAGGCACAGAAAGAGAAAAAGCTGTGATTTTAGAGTAGAATACAACAGAATGGAAAAGTTCATTTAAGAAATGCATGAACTCATTGGTTTGGACTCCTGGGAGGCAACCACCAGGAGTGACAGGGTGAGTTCATGAGTATTTGAAATGTCTTTAATTCCATCCTTGGTCATATTTACATTTAATGTCAGATATTACATGATACAAATCAAGGTGAGAAAAATGGGTGTACGTGGAGGCTCTGTTTAATGTGAAAATACCTGAGCAGGAAACAGTTTCATGTCCTAATACGGTGGAGGATGGAAAAAAAGCATCTTTGCATGTCCAACAAAACAATTTTAGACATATCCTCAAATACACATATTGACAAAGTACAAATTCACGAAACACAAGCAAATAAAGAAAGCCTGAGAGACACACAGAAGAAAGATATCAAGTTCTCATAATTGCTAAACTTAATTTGTATTCCTACAGCAGTCGTGTTGCTGTGCTGATAAGGCAAAAGGTGCAGCCGGGTTTATTTGTGCAGGATGCATCTGTATTTTTCGTTTATTTTAAATTGCGGATTTGTTTTTTCTGTGAGTTGTAAATGGAATCTGGGAGTGCAAACAGCAGAATCTAACAGAAAGTTCCTCTTTAGGATAGTGATTCACTCTCTATTCTAATAAACCCAAGTAACAAAACCTAAACGATATCATCTCTAGTAATATCAGAGCACTTTGTTTAAATGCGTTCATCAGTTTTTAGTGGATCAGGTCCCCGTAGGAGTCGTGGAGAAATTACTTGTATTACATTTGAAGATTTTATTTGTGTGTAAATAGTATAGACTATTCTCTTTAGGCTCTTATGTTCTGAAAGAGTGATCCGCCACTGAATAAATATACAACTTTAATATGAATTTAAACTGCTTTCAAACATATAAAGTTAAGATAACTGCTCATAGTAAAACACAATGGAAATGAATATATCACAGTAATAGGTAAGTTGATGAGGATTCAAGGATTTAAAGGAGGTCACAATTTATTTTGCAGATGTAATCATTTATTGTAAAGTTAATACTTGGCCTGGTACAACTTGGCACGTGGAAACAGGTTTTTTTAACCAGCTGTTGGGAGTTGCATGATAGTCTCTGTGCTTACCTGTGTGTGGTAGATGGTACGTGTGAGTGTGTGTCGGTCCATGTGTCTGTTTAAATTATTTCCCCGACATCCTGGCTGCCTGTTATTGCGTTGAATTGTATGCACAATCAGCCCCACATCAAAGTGAACTGTGCCCGCAAGGACATGTTTAAAAATCAATGCAGTCTTGGATGTGGCTAAAAAATGTATATCATTCACTGATGCCTCGCTCTCTTCAGCACACACACTTAAACACACACACAGGCATGCAGAGATTCAATATCAGCTTTTACTTGGTGACAAAAAGCCATGTTAGTCACTGATGTCTGTGTTAGAGGTGGCCGTGGCTGCGTAGTTAGGCTGCTGGGGGATCAAACTAACGCACTGCCCTACATGTTTCATCATTTCCAAAGGTCGTCACCTGTGATTTATCTCACGGTCGCATATTTGAAATGATCTTCAAAGGGAGGGAAGATCAGTGTGAAGTACACACACAGTCTGTTCACACTTATATTCCTTTTATTTGAGTTCCAATGAATATATATCTTTAATTCATGTCATACTGGTGCTTATGACCAAGAACTATAATAATAGTGGTCAGTGACTTTTTTGTTACCTTTTTGTACTGAATAATCATTCAAAACCACCATATGTGCTTAAAATTACATATATACACTAAAGTGAAAGGCGAAAATGATACTCAATGATAATGATAATATACAGTGATTTTGCCAAACATATTTGAGAACAGGGGAAGAGATCACCAGTGCTACCAAGGCCCAACAGTCCCCTTAAATTAAATCAAACTGCACCAAATTAATTAACTTCATTTGGATCAGTCCAATATTTTTTTTGCATTTTCCTGTCACAGAAAGACAAATACTAATGAAAACATAACCTCCTTGGTGAAGGTAAAAACCCATAAAGACTCTGAATGCATATGATTAGTTTTTAGGCCACCAAACCACGTCCGACAACTGCAGGGTTTAACAGAATGTGATTCAGTATGCAGTACAAAGCACACCAAACACAGGGTAAAGAGAGCACACATGTTTTATTGAAAACACTAAGAGGATAGCTATGATGCAAAAGGTGCAAACCTGAAAGTAAGTGAAGGGGCAGGCGTGCAGGTAAATCCAGAGTCGTCGGGAAGGGCAGCTTGTCCAGTGAGGATTTCTGTTATGTATTTTATTTTGCTTGACATGAGAGAAGAGCAGGTATCTTTTATTTGAGATCTTACTTATAATCCCTCCAATTCAATTAAAAATGAAATTTTGCTTACAGAGTTGAGGGGAACATGTTTATTCTTTGTGGGATTTCATCTTTTTCAAACATTTTGTATAGATTTTTAACATATAATTACAAAATAATGACATTGTGGTTCCACTCATTCAATGACCATTTTTATCATTATTTTTAACCCAAAGCTTAGTTACAAATAATAGATACACAAACCTGATAGTAACACATAATCTTAATGTCAATAGTTTTTTTATCGAAACCTCCTCTATACAACGTAAATGAAAACAGCAAGAATGCTTATATCCTGATCCGCTAGAACCAGATCACTGTAAAATGCTATAAGAGGGAGTTAGTTAGTTTCTAAACAAGAAGAACATAGAGTCACATTGTTGTTGTAAAGCTGATATATTTGGTGGATTACCGAAAGAGCCACTTCAGAAAACACTAACTCGCCGACTGTTTTAGACTCGTATCGAGCCAGAGTGGTTCTCAGCCTTCCCTGATTTGTCTGCAGGTGCACATTTTACCATTGATTTAAGAGTCACGAATCTTATATATTAGGTCTTGGTTTTCCTCATATTGCTTTTGTGATTGTTAAGGGCTTTTGGTTAGGCGCTACAAAGAGGGAGACAACATATAGAGGACAAGCAAAGGGAGGTGTCCGCGGATATACCGATGCACCCTTAGGTTGGATGAAAAACCGAAACTGTGAAAACAAAGTGCATTACCAGGCGTCTTTGCATTTCTTTTTTTATTTTATTATTACTATACCTAATTTACTCAGGGATTGTTTTCCAAGTGCACGCTGTGTTTGCCTCATCTACACACACAGCGTCGGCGTATTGCTTCCCACTGGAGCCATTTAGTCATTTTTGTTTCTCTGAATTATCCTCAGGTTTTCTCCAGCATCCATCCTTTCATTAGTCTGTCTGACCTTTAGCCTATCCAACCTTTGTGCCATGAACACAGAGCATCCCTGAAATGCCATGGAGACTATCGGTGCATGTGGCATATGGCCTGCAGCATTTCAACCAGACCATCACAGCCCTCCAGCAACATCAATTCTTCTCATCTACGGAATACCCATGAGAGGGGCTATACTGCTGCCTGCTTGTTTATTTATGTAAACCTATAATACTTATCATCCACAGCAGTGTGAAACCTATAAGAGCGGAGCCATTAGTTTAACAGCATTACCAGTTGACTGCAGGACGTCAGACGTATATCCATGAATGATTCCAAGCCTGGCAAAACACATTACAGCTACTATAAAACAGCACTTCTTTTGTTATCGCTTCACCGTCTAATTGTTTGCACCGACAGGACTATTGTTTTGACACTGATAAAGCTCTAACTCCATTATCGAATTTCGTTGCTATCCCATATCTAATCAATCCTCTATATTATAAGGCAAATTGTGCACGATAAAGATTGTAGGTACCCTGCAAGTCTCCCCGGTACTAGAGGAGAATAATGCATCACCTGCACAAACTGTATGGATCTGGATCAAAGCACCACTGGATGCCCTTGAATGTTCAGATTAATTTCTCCCTGCCTGTCAAACAGAGCACGCAGAGCTGCACATGCCACAAATTAGTTTCTTATTTAGACATCGCCATACACAATGGAATTCTCTGAAGAAAAGAGCCAAGGTCCATACTAGAAAATAAGATATGCCATTGGTCTATTTTGTACGTTTTTTAAAAAGGGCATAGATAATTGCTAAAATAAAACAATGTATGCGTATATCTTCCTAAAGAATGATTAGATTTTAATGCAGATTGGTGCATATAAATGTGAATAAAATTACAGCAATACAGACAGGCATTGGCCTCGTGAGGGAACAAGGTCGAAATGGAAATTATAGCAAAAATTTAAATTGCCTCAGCTTATGACGTGGTGACGCTATTTTCCTAAGCAGTTTATAGTTTTATTTGTTACATACTGATAGTAAATTAAATGCCACTATGGTTTATAGAGGACATCCTTTATTATTGAATGTCAAGCCATTAATAGACTTGTCATCATATTATAAATACAGGCCCAGTCTCTTTAAGATTGCTACTTCGGTAATTATGATTCACCAATCAAAATTGTTAATTTAATGCTCAAATAATTATAGTGATTAATAATATTTTCTTTTTTTGACAAGATGGGAAAAATATGTAAGTAATTTTCCTTTTTGGCACATATACTGAAAACAGTATGATCCTTAAAAAAGAGACTCAGTAATGGAGCCATAGTTCAAACATGGGAAAATACAAAAGTGATAAAAAGGGAGAGAGGCTGTAGGAGGCTGAATTGGGCAGAAACACAACAGCTAAGCAGAGACAGAAGAGTTGATTGACAGTTTGCCAACTAGTCATATATCAGGACAAACAGGATATAACACATCATTCTCGCGGAGACAATGTTATTACTCAAACTGAGAAAAAACAAAAACAGGAGAAGAGAGAATTATGCCAAATTTCATCTGAGGAATATTACCATCCTGTGTAAATTCAATATGTCTCTGTGGCTCTAAATGACACTGAAGCTCATTAAGTCAAAATGTCAGACTGTCTGAATTCCGAGAGCCGTCGCGCATGTCTTTGAATCTTTCTACTGGGGTGGAGAAATTCTGCAGGTCGATTTGCTTCTTTGACCTCTTCAGGTGACTATCAGCGCTTCTTCAGTGGTGACCACACTTGTCTCCACTTCCTCCCACTATAACCAGAATTGAAGCCAAAATACCTGGGATACGATCACTGCGATCTTATACAGTAGAGAACCCTGGATGGAGCATTTAACCCCGTTTTTATGTCATCATTAACTAATTAAAACTGCACTCTTGTGAAAATTAACACTTGAACTTACCTCAGTGCGAAAAGAACTACCAACTATTACAGTGTTTGTCTATGTACCATCTGCTTACATGCAGTTTTATATGCACTGTATTATGCAGCCAGACACCGGCTGGTGATCACAGAGCTTCGGTTTCACTTTCTATGGGGGCAACCAACATGACTATGAATCAAAGGAAAAACTCTCAAATAAGAAATCTAAAAGTTATTTCTGCAGACGACTCAATCCATTTTTTCTTTACATTAATTAACATTCATGTGGGCTTATCTTGTTTTTGCTTATATTCCCCTCAGAAAATAGAGCATTTATTCCCACTAGATAAGTGTAGAATAGGATTGCAATTAAACAACTTTACCAACATTAAAATTACAATATGTATTCATACAGAGATTCCTCTTGGGTTATTTTAACCTGTACATCTACTGCTGCCTGTGTTACTGATCTGTTTGGATCACAGGATAGACTCTCCATGGATAACATCGAATACACACAGAGGCCCACTCAGCGTCTGCCCCAAGCACAGTGTCTGCTCAGGGATCCTGTCGCCCTGAGAAGGCTCCCAACTTCACCTAAGACCTTTCACAAGAAAGTAAGATATTCTTTAAATATATTTTATCAATTATGATCATACAAGAAAATCCACATCATGTTTCCTGGCTTGCTACCTAATGCCACTACTCATGGCCACATTGATGAGAGATGAGGGAGTTCCAATAGGTATCCCCCCCCCACAGGATTCTCAAACCATGGATGTTGCAAATATGAGTGTGAGGCTGTGTGTCTGTGTATTTGTTTTTGTTACCACCTTAGGACCTTTTCAGGTATATACATTGACCTTGTTAAGACCAGTAGACCTCATGGGGACCCAAAGTAAAAAGTACTTTCTGAGGTCCTGGTTAAGGATAGGGATAAGATGTGACAGTAGTTAGGTTGAGGTTAGGGTTAGTCATGAACAGTGATGTCGGTAACGCGTTACTCTAATCTGACCACTTTTTTTAGTAACGAGTAATCTAACGCGTTACTATTTCCAAACCAGTAATCAGATTAAAGTTACTTGTCCAAGTCACTGTGCGTTACTATTTTGTCATTAATATTAGAATATATATTTGATTTCTTCTTGCGTCTCTGGGAGTGTAGTCTTGTAGCCTTTGCAACAATAAAGTCATGTTTTCATCATGAGGGTCACGTCACGTGTATATACATAGACCTACCACGCAGCGACACAAACAACAATGGAGGAGGAGAGAGAGAGCTGCGCATTTTCGAGTTGGAGATACAATCACTATTTTTAGTATTTGTCAGCTAACGATGGAAATATCAAGGTGCGTTGTACACTCTGTGCTGGTGGCGACAAAGTGCTATCAAGCTACAAGAACACAACGTCAAATTTGAGGAAACATTTGGAGTCGCAGCACTGCACAGTCAAACTTATATAACAAATCTCAGGAGGTGGTAAAAAGCAGAGAGCAGGAGGTCCTCCGCCACCCAAACAACCAATGGTGGACTTCGGTGCAAAACCGGTAAGTGGGGGAGAGTTGCAGAAGTTGGTCGGGCAGTATGTTGTAGAGGAAATGCTGCCCTTAAACACGGAGGACTCGCACTCGTTTCGTACCATAATAAACAAGATCCCTACGACTGTCAATGCCGGGCTGCCTCACAGAACAGCTTTTTCTTCTTACATAGAGAAGGAGTACGCAGTGATGGAGAGAAATCTGAAGGCTGTGCTGAATGAGGTTGAATTTGTGTCAACTACCGCGGATATTTGGACTGCTAACAATAGAAGCTATATGGGAGTAACGCTCCACTGGATCAGTAGATCCACATTAGAGCGGAGAATTCGCGGTAGACACACGTATGATGTTATTGGTGCAGAAATCGAAAACATTCACTCTTCATATGGACTACTCAACAAAGTAGTCGTAACAGTGACTGATAATGGATCCAACTTTGTCAAGGCGTTTAAAGTTTATCACTCTGTAACAGAGTCCCTTGATGAGGAGGGAGAGTCTACCCCCACAGATGATGATGATGTCACTTTTTTAGAAGTGTCAGAAATCCTCTCAACTGAGGATGAAAGTGATGGCCAGCTTTCTCTTCCCCCACACCACAGGTGTGCTTCACACACCATCAACCTCATTTCCACAAATGATGTGGAGAAATATTGAACTTCCAATGCAGAGAGCAAGGCTGTGTATAGGAGCAGCACAGCAATATGCACAGCTCTTTGGACCAAATCAAGTAGATCTACCCTTGCATCAGAAACAGTGGAGGAAGTCAGCAAAAGAAAGCTCTTGGTACAAACATCCACAAGATGGAATTCTTTTTTTGATGCTGTAAAGAGAATTGCAGATATCCCCATGAGTGAGCTGAATACTCTGTGCATCAAGCTGGGAGTTAATTGCTAACGAGACAACGAGTACCAGTTCCTGCATGAGTACTGCACCACCATGAAGCCTCTGACTGCAGTACTGGACATTTTGCAAGGCGACTGCCCTTATGGGACTTTACTACCCAAACTTGAAGGTCTGATGCAGAAGACCCTGGCTGTGAAAGATGCCCTCTCCAGGATGACTGCAGGCCTTCCAGATGCAATGGTGCAGGTATACTCCATGTTTTAAGCCAGTTAAAATTTCTTGCATCACACTATTTATGAACATGGAACATAATATTCATTATCATCACAAAAGAAGAATATAACATATACAAATGTCTCAGTAAATAACCTAAAACAAAATTAAATCCATAATTTTGATCCCACATTAGGCGTGGCTTGCAAGTAATTCAATGACATAATAAATTGTAAGCCTTGTCGGCATAAACATATGAACTATATTTTTCAGGCTATCCAGACACGTTTTGCCGGACCACAAAGATGCTCTTCTCGCAGCTGCCAGTTGTCCAAAATTCAATCTCCGATAGCTGAGAGATGCAGGTAGGAGGGAGCGAGTAAAAGAGCTTCTGACAGCAGAGTGCCGCCGCACAACTGCTCCTGCAGCACAGAGCCCTGCCAGTATGCCCACCACATCTGACAGGCAAGGTGAGTTGGACTTTTTCAATTTTGAGGCAGAACCAGAGGAGACCTACTCTGCAGAAAATGAAGTCATGGACTACCTGACGTCAGCCTATGACCTTCAGATTCTGCATCAGTTTTCAAACATAAAGAAAATGTTCTTGAAGTATAACACTCCAACCCCATCAAGTGCTCCTGTGGAGCGGCTTTTCAGTCTGGGAGGCTTGGTGCTCACTCCTAGAAGAAATAGACTTTCTGGCAAGAGGTTTGAGAAGCTTCTGTTAATGAGGTACAACCACTGGTTTACTCGCCCCACTCCACTGTTTCACTTATAACATGCGATTACAACATAAGATTAGACCAAAGTTACAAATGTAGACATGATATCAGCCTACATGTGGTGTTATACACTTGTTTTGTTTTGTAAAACCACTCCTTGCTTCTCTAATGCTGTGAACAACAGGTACAATGTTCATAAAACATGTTGAAAATAATTTAATAGTTACATTTATAAACATTGTAGATCATAAATAGTAAGTTTTGCCAATGCAGTGTTAACAGTTAAATATGTCAGGTCAAGAAAGACTGTCTTTATTTTATTTTAGAAAAACAAGTATTTATGTTAAGTAAAGTCAAGAAAGACTGTCTTTATTTTATTTTTTAGAAAAACAAGTATTTATGTTAAGTGAAGTCTGGAATAAAGAATAAAAAAATGTAATTTTTCAGGAAATAGTTTTTAACTTCAACTTAAAATGTCAGGAGATACATTGTACATTGTTGTTGTGTACCTGAGTGTTGTCGGCAGCTGCTGAATGTAACTAATAAAGTAACTTGTAATCTAACATAGTTGATGTGTTACTGAGTTACTTTTAAAATCAAGTAATCTGTAAAGTAACTAAGTTACTTTTTCAAAGTAACTGTGGCAACACTGGTCATGAATTGATCATGGTTGAGGTTAGGTATAGTGTTTTGGATAGGCTGTCAACGATGAATGGAAGTCAATACAAAGTCCTAGTTAGGATAGCTGCACAGACCTGTGTGTGAGAAAGAATGAATAAAACTCAGGATAGGAGAAGACAGAAGAGAGAGGAAACAATGCTCGGATGTCTGCGTACTTATACTGGATTGTTGTGATCCTTCCACTTCAACAGTCTATTGGAGTTAAATGTCTTTTTGATGAACAGTACACGTTGTTCTGTGAAAGAAGCTAATGAGAGGATGCCTGAGATAGCATATCCTCTTTCTGTGCAGGTACTTACACGGAATGTGAATCTGTGCATATCAGTGTGTCTGAGGATGTGTTGTTTGTGTAACAGCAATTAAAATCATTATTTCAGCTCAGCAGACACTGAGTGGGTTAACTGACATGTGCTATTGGTAGTAAGTGTGTGCAGAATAGACAGTGTTTGTGTTTGAGACTAAGTGGGAGAGTGATATCATTCCATTTGCACAATAATGAAGTGGGGTCAGAAGCCATCGGCAGTGTTTGCCTCCCACCTAATTGTGCTTATTTTTTAATGGACTGTACACCATTATTTTTCTGACCCTGGCTTAGTACAGAAGCCTCAATTACAAAAAGACAGAGCCAGAAGCATGTCAGCGTGTGTGTGTTTTTCAGACTCTGGTGGAACAGTACTGCCAGAAATTGCATTTATTTGAAACTTTAATCAGATAATAATTTTGTACCAGGTTTTTAAAGTAAATAAACAAAATTCACTCATAATTTATAGTTTTGTGACTATGTTTGTCAACTTTTAGATAATACCTGTTTTATATTCTGTATGATGGTAATGTCAGTGTTGGTAAATATCTCACTCACTGAATGATTGCTGAAATGTCTCAACAACTATTGTGCGTTTTTTGTGTAGATTGGCCACCTGTATTTGTGTTGCGCTGTTCCGCAACAGAAGTGCATCAATTTCTGTGTGAAACAGAAGTAGCCAGTTCCGTGATTGGCAATGCATTTCAGCCCCTAGTGCCTGGATAGTTCATTTTAGTTTAGCTCAAACATTTGTCAACACAAGAGCAAATTCTTTGTGCAATAAACACAATTAAACACAACAAAACAATAAGCTAACATTGCATGGAGGAATCAAGCATAGTTTTCAAACCCTCTTTGTTTTGTTGTGGCTTTTGTTTTGAAAGGTGGCTGAGACGTCTCACACAAGCGCTTTGAAAGAAAACACCAATGCAAGAGGCAAGACGTACAACAGAGTGGAGACAGAGTCACAACAGACACCACATGAAAAGAAGAATTTGAGCCAGTAAATGTCGTAGGAAATTCTTGGAGAAATTTCTGTTACCAGTGTCTTGCCGTTTTACAAGCCTGAGAATGTTGGGAGGTGACTCCCATTCTCTTAAGCCTAGGGGAGGCTTTCACATGCAAATGCCAATGCTCTGCGCTTTACAGATGCAAATCAGGATAGTTTCCCTCGGAGCAGATAACACCTTTTTCTAAACTATCTTGAGTAAGTACACCAGGCTTAAAATAAATATAAAACCTGAAATTGTAAATTGATCTTAAGTAAGTAAGTGTGCTATAATTAATTACATTGCATACCACGAGTAAAATCAATGCTATTAAAAAGAAATTGAAACAATGCACATTATTTCAGCATTTTATTATTATCCAAAACACAATCCTAAAACTCAACCACTGTACAGAGTGCCATGATTACAATAACTTTTTCAATTGTGCTGGTTAAATGCACAGTGGATGTGTTAACCACACATCTACCAGCAACCTGCTCAACAGGCAGAAATTATGTTGGATATGATGTGTCTGTGTCCTGTAAGCTCCAAACTTCTACTGGCTTTCCATAAAGATATCTGTCCTCCCAAAATACTGGAAATTCCTTCATAATTTGAACTTCTTATTAAACTTTCTCAGTATTCCATTAAAACACTAAACAATTTTATCCAAGCGACTTACAATATGTGCATTCAACTATGAGAAAAAAATACAGAACAGCAAAAATCAGGTAAGTACAATAACTTAAAACCAGAAAGAATAAACGGGTCCTCAGTCACATACTCTTTACTCTGAAGAATTTACGTCAGTCGTTTGTGTCATCACCTGATGGGATTGTCCAATCACAGCCTCGTGAATGCAGAGTCTGTCTGCCGCAGACATGAGAGGATCGTGGTAAGTGTGTTCCGTATGAGTGACTCTGTTTTCGGGATAAATAACTTGCTGAAGTCGACACGACACTGTTTCCCTGGAGGAGAAGATGAGTGCGTGGGAAAGCAAAGCCGCGGGCCCGGTGTGGAGGAGTCGAGGCGGAGAAGACAGGCGCACAGTCCCTGAATTAAGGTGAGGCGAAGCTATTGCTAACTGCTAAACTAACTCTCAGATTTGAAAAACGTGTGAACCACTGTGGGATTAGCGCGACAGTTGCTAAAAGTAGAATAAAGCATCGAGTGCTTTAGCGGAGTTAGTGCATGTTTAAATCGGTATGAACTAATTAAATCGAATAGTTTGTTCCCGGTTAGTTTTTTCATAAAAGTGACTTTTCTCGTTTTTTTTATTTTTGTAGGAAGCTCTCTGTCTCTTCACAGCTCTGATGAAAATGGCCGGCGGAGCGAGGGTATGATTAAAGATGTGCTGTGCTGTTTAAAATAAATCCTCCAGCTTTACTTTATCTGATCTTTTTCATCGTTGTGTTTTCACAGCCGGATTCCTTTACACAACGACGCAGTCACTGCACATTACGCTGAGACTCGCTGAAAGTCCACATTTGCAGTGCGGAAAAACGACGCCATTGTACGTAAGTATCTGTTTAGGATTTTTTAGAAATGTTGCTGTGGATCCTCCAACGGTGATGCAGCGAGGCTATTTCCGTTTATTAATAATAAACTCATGTTACTCGTGTTGTTTTCCAGCTGCCTGTACTATGACTTACTAAGACCCACTATGAGCCAGTATGAAGGAGTTTCCAGTTCATCCATACGGACCTTGCATCAGCATTGAGGAGTTCAGGAGTCGGCAGAGAAGAAAGAGGGTAGGGTTAGATTCATTAAATCATTTTTCAGATACATGTGTAGGTGTATGTTGTCATTGAACTGTGCTAATTGTACTGATTGTGTTTACAGCTGACTGAAGCGGGACAGATGACATCCATCCTTCCACAGCCAGGAGCTCACCTACCTGTGTGCCACACTTCAAATAAGACTAGAGGCTACACTGGATCTCACAGCTACACACCACAGACGTGTACACACTGGGGCAGATTCGGACAGAGTCCCACAAAGAACATATGACCCAGAGGCTGCAAAGAGACATTTCAAGCTTCATCTGAGTTTTTCACTGGCTAGGCTAGTTGTGTTTGTTCAATATTTGTGCTGTATGTAAATAAACCTTTGACTCAACATATACCTCGTTCATGTTTTCTTCCCTGTACAATATGTTCACTTATAACATCAAGCGTCACATGAATGAATGTATAGTCTTAATTAACTGCTTTTGGTAAAGGCTTACTAATAAATAATGATTTATTATATATATATTAGTAGTAACAACTATATATTAATTTTTTATTATTAATATTGTGTGGGAGGGGTTTACCCCACGTGTCTGCTGCAATGACCCAGGGTGACCAATGGCAACACTTCTACCAGCCAATCACGAGTGACTTTCTGGGTTGGTTTCCTCCAATGGGGAATCGAGAGAGGCTCAGCAGCGGCTTCGCCCTGAGTCATATGCTAATTAGATAACACCTTCGCTCCGCGGCTCCGCGACCCCCCCCCCCCTGCTCTCCCCCTTTGTTCTCCAGACCCCCTCTCCGAGGTACGTTTACTCCGCTTCCCTTAGGTTAATGTCGCGGAAGAACGCGGTGCTGACGTGCTGTAAATAGCCACTAACTTCAGGGGATCAGGTAACTTCCATAAGATTTCCCATGACACAAATTCTGCTTTTCGCCTAGTGAGAAGTGAGCGGTAAGGGATGTTGATTCTCCTATGTGATTATAACTACCTTATTCAAGAAAAAAGACAATAAAGCAACATAACACACTAAAATACTGGAAGTATACAACTTATACCATGATATAAGGTTGCTGTGACAACAGCAAAGAAACTGTACATTTAAAAGAATAGGAATAAGAAAATATTCTGAGCTGTTTGGGAAAGGATGGTAGTTTAATGTTGTTTTTTAAATAAATCATCTTGGTGAAGGAGACAAGGAGCACCCAACATGGATTGATAAGCCCCTACACGGCATGTACCAAGGAAGTGCTGATACCAAAAAGAGCTACCAATGGCTGGAGAACGCTGGACTGACAGACACAACCGAGGCGATAATCATGGCCACACAGGAACAGGCCCTACAAACAAGAGCCTTAGAGGACAGGGTTTACCACATCAGACAAGACCCAAGGTGCAGACTGGGTAAAGACACCCCTGAGACAGTCCAGCATATTATAGCAGGGTGTAAGATGCAAGGTGGAACAGCATATATGGAGAAGCACAACCAAGTAGCTGGAATAGTGTCAAGGTACATCTACACCAAGTATTGATAAGAAGTGCACAACTACCGATGAGACCCACCACCAAAGGTGGTGGAGAACACAAGGGCTAAGGTCCTGTGGGACTTCAGATTCCAGACTGACAGACAACTACTGGCTAACCAACAGAAAGAAGTGCTGATCGGCAAACAACAGATGGAGGCACTAATAGTAGAATGGGCAATACCGGCTGACAGCAACATCAGAAAGAAGGAACAGGAAAAGATTGAGAAGTACCAAGGGTTGAAAGAACAGCTGGAAGAAATGATGAAGGTCAAGACTAATGTGATCCCCGTGGTAATAGGAGCACTGGGGGCTGATTATTCCAGGATCAACATCTGAAGCCTCAGTCCAGAACAGCTAAGATACTGTGTGTGTGTACATATATCAAATTCTTTACAATGCTGCTATACAATGATTGTATTTGTTACCTTGCTGTTTATATCTACACTTGCAGCAACCACTGCTGCACAGGATGAACGGTGAAAGTGACAAGGAGATGAAAAGAAGCACAGAAGAAATTACGAACAGGAGTCTACACTGATAAGAGACTACACCAACTCGTATCATGTGCGCTTTCATATCACTCCAAAGACATATTGATTACTTTTAGCACCTTAGCAGCTCCTCCAGTATAAGCAATTGTATTTTTTTAGATTCTGCAGCAATATTGCTTGCGCTGTTGCACCATGCAAGATCAATCAGTCCTAAGAAAGTAGTCGAATCCATTTCCAATAGGCTAATAATATTTCAGACACAGGTTTGCTCTGGGCAGCTTGGCTCAGCCAGCTGAAAGGAAACTAACTCTTTCTTCATGCTTATTGCTATTCATGCTTTCTACTGCCGACCGGCCCTTAGTTATTCACATGAATAAATTACCTATAAAGCAGAAAGTGGAGTCATGGCGTGCCAGGAGGGAGCAGGCCTGTCAGCTTCAAAGGGCCAAAACCTGCCTGGATCCTGTGGGCTTCACTCCACTTAACACCAGTCACTAGGTGTATATGTCTAGGCTTTTATAAGCCCGGCTGAAATGTCAGGGGGCAAGGAAGCTCCCAAGTGTGGGGCTCAATATGAATGGAAGTCACATTTAAATCAGCCTGCATGGCTTTAGTGACCTTCGTTGGAATTAAGCCAATAGAGATTAGGGGAGAGGTCAACATCACGGCCAACCCGAGATGGTTTTGAATTTCTCTCATTTAAATGTTTTGGTGATTAGCAGTATCCCTCACATAACACTCTCTGGATTTGATGGCTGCATTGCCATTATTTTGTCATTTTTCATATTAATCTTGAACTTCTTTTTGCCATTTTTCTTGCATTTTATTTATAAATGATGCTTCTATAGGTGATAAACTTGGAGATTGTAGAAACAGTTTTTAATAGCTGTCATACATTAGCACACAATGATTTGCCTCACATTTATCAGAGCAGAGCCGAAACTCTTCAGGGACTCAGGAAGTATGGATAGGTAAACCAAATTGCCGCAGATCCTCCCAAAGTGATTTCTGCTTAGGTGCCTGTTGAGCAATGTCCTTAACCCCCAGCTGCTGGAGTGGAGCCGTCAAGTGAAAGAGAAACAGCCAGATATTACTCGGTTTTCTCCCAGGAGTGAGTGTGTGTAACAGTTTCAATGAATGTGAAGCAGGTGGATGCAGAAAAAGGGCGAGCGTGGTCAGTAAACCTTCCCTGGATAGATACAGTTAACCACATGAATGATATTGTTTGTAACAAACACAACTGTTGATTTTACATACATTTTTTGTTATGGCTTGAATAAGCAAGGCTGTGTTCATTTGGAAGTTTGGAAATGTCTATTTTAGCTTTGAGAAGAACAAGGCGAACTGATTTTATTATGCTTTCACTCTTTACCACCCTGCTACACACAAAAGTTGCATGGTGACTGCAGAGTACAAAATATAGACAGAAATGTAGTTCAGTAAAAGACATATGTACTCAAGTAACCACATTAACTCATTCACTTTTCTACTTGATTAAAAGTAATTAAATACTTGCTGACAGACTGTAGAGTAGTAGAAAGTACAAATATTTGCGGATATATGTAGTGTAGCCCTAAAGTGAAAAGTACCCAAAAATAAATCTACTTAAGTAAAGTAGTTATGTATAGTAATGCAGTAAGTATGTAGACAAGATGCTTAAGCTAGCCCTGGGCCTCTGTTAGTCTCTTCATGCAAGCCAAGAACTGAATACAAATCTTATCAACACACATTTTAGTTTTTTGAAAGCAAACCCAAACTCCACCTCACAAAGACCAAAATTAATGATGTCAACTGTTTTACAATAATTCAATCTGATACTCACTTCCCCAGTTCATTCTCCAATTAATCAAATTAGCGTGTAATAATATTTCATAACACACTTTGAATTTGTCCAGGTCTGCCATTGAATAATGACTTGTTAGCCTTGGGTCCAGAGTGTGGCCTGAATCTCTGCAGTTTGACAGTAAAAGCTAAATGTGCCTCGCTAATGTCACATAAATGCCACTCCAGACTCCCTCTAGTGCTGTAATTGCCACTCCGACTCTCTGCATACCATGTCAAATGCCACTGACAAGTAAATTACGCAATAATACCACACTAAACTGGAGCTGAAAGCTATTTGCCTTGGGTGCTTGAACAATAGTTACAGTGGTTAGTCATTTTAATTAACATGGTAACATGGGTTAATTAGTAACGCAGAGTACAGCGTGATTTATCTGTGTCCCCCACAAACCTATGAAATATAATCTTTATGCTGTTGTATTTTTTCACAGGGATCCCTCCTCCCTCTGTGTCATGTTCCTAGTTAAACCATTCAGCATCACGGGCCTGATTACAATATTTATTACCCGTCAACTTACACAAAGCAAAGAATTCAGAGAGAGCAGCGGCGGAAACAGCGACAGCCCGTGCAGGCTAATCTGCCAGCCATGCGGGCCTCCGGGGCAGGGTTTGGTAATGTGATTTAGATGAGTTTCCCACGCTGGTGTGTCACTGCCGTCTCCCCTCAGTGCCTCGGCGACAGTCCCTCATTACACACCGTGCCACCGTTAGCTGTATCGCCAACGAGCGTGACAGTTTTTGACACTGAAACACCCGGTTTGTTCGCCGGCGAAAATGACGGCGAGGTATGAGGGAAGAATATAGGGAGGGACAGAGTTTACAGTATTAGGAAATTAGAGAATTGTCTTACCCTAGCCCCTTTCGATTCACACTTTAAACTACACCTTGTTGCATTGTAACGAACACCATTGTTTTAATCAGCATACAGTATTAGTGCTGTTGTTGGACTCCAAACCTTGAAATGACTTAACGTGTTCTCTGGAGCTTAAGTAGAGCTGATTATTTGCTATGAATATTCCAGTGGATAAGGAAGGAAAGAGGACAACAAGCAAACATGTCCAATACGTTTCCTCAAACTCTACTGAGACCACCCTATTTCAGCCTATCAGATGGCGAAGTCCTGATTTAAAACTAGTGTGTGTGTGCGTGTGTTTGTGTGTGTGTGGGTGTGTGTGTGTGTGTGTGTGTGTGAAGAACACAAATTAAGTGAGAATTAAGTGTTTATGCACTCTATTTGAATATATAGTATAAGAATGCATTTTGTAATGTTGCAGCCATCATCCATCCATCGTTTTTTGTGCGCTCATACTGTAGGTGTATGAGAAAAGTATGACCTCCATGACTCAAGGTTGGGCTCTAAAGCTTTGGCTAATTGGCAACTGCAAAAAAGAAAAGCAAAAGGAAGATATCCTTCCTCACATCCTTCTCCTCATCCCCGACTCAATACTGAGGCTGACTGAACACTGCCATGTTCATGTCCAAGTGAAGAGGTTTGAGGCAGAAGCATGAATGACATGTCGCTCAGCCTCTAGTGTTTATCTGTGTGTCAGTGTTTACTGGCAAGACTCTATGTGATGTTGAGAACAAAGCACTAAGTGATTTAAAGTCTGTCTTCATTAAGCACGTGGCTACAGGTTGTAAAAATACCGATGTATCCCTTTCAGCTGAATCAAACAAAACTAAACGCAAAGAGTTTTAGAAACTCCCGTCTCTCCATCATCAGGAAGAATATCTGGAACATGGAGGACATTGAGAAGTCAGGACAAGGGCGGATTTCTTCATTCCTCACCCCTCTGGTGTTCTCATACCCTCGTCTCAATCACAGAGCCTGGTTATCTGCACCAACCAATTATTTGATTAGAAGAAGGAAGCGTTTAAATCGTTTAGGCCACTTCATAATAAGGAGGGGATGCCATAGGATCCCAGGGATCCAACAAGTAGGGCTGAACTTCCGTATGAAGGGATTAGATGTAATTAGACTAGCAGACATACAACTGTATGTCTGGCACACAAACAGAGAGATAATGTACATACAGTTGTCACATTTTAGTGTGAGTCAGGGAAATGATTAACACAATTAACTATCAAGGTGAGCAGGGGCAGGGGGTCCAGTGTTCAGATCAGAGTAGTTTCCAGAGGGAGAGCAGGGGGAGGGGCCTGGGAGGTCACTGAGGACAGCGGATTACTGAGAGTTTCAGATGATTCTGAGCAGACAGAGAACAGAGGTTAGGAATCAGGCAGACAGGCGGACATAAAACAAGACTTTCCTAAACAAGCTGAGGCCACGCTGAATCTGTCAAAGCATAAATTATGTGAGGCAAGTCGAAGTTGCGGCTGAGAAGTGGTGATCAAACCCATACTTATACAGTTCATGGAAACAGGTGAGGAGGATGATTTGATGAGAAGCAGGTATGAAGTTGAGTTGGCAGGAGGAGAATAACCGGCGTAGAGCCACGCCCAACCAGCAGCAGACACTACCAGCAATGTACCAGGTGTCTCTGAAGGGGATAATCTGTCTTTTCACAGGATGGCAGAGAAGGGGAGAAGCAGTTCAAATCACAATCAAACAGAATTTCCCTGTTCCTCTTATATATGAAATCAAGTTTAGAATTTTGCTAAACTCACCGTGAGATGGTAGTGGTTGGTGATGAAACCTTCTGTGATACGATTTACCCAGCTCTCCTTTATCAATATAAATAGAATTCTTACGATAGCTTAAACCATTATTAGCTAGAGGGTTAAAAAGACAGATTGAAGCATTATATCTTACACTGGTACCATCTATATATAAAGGACATTAAGCGTGGTTAACGATGCGTTCATTTCAACATCTTTGAAAAATGGATTGACACTCAACTTACACTTCAGACGCACACACTATTTTGGAGTTTCAGAGTGCTGTGTGCATGTTTACCAACTGTTGTGATCCCATTTCATTCTATAGATTTTAGCCGGATCCACTACAATAGGAAAACGTGTTTGACTTGTTATATAAAATGATCATAACTGCGTTTACAAATAGTGAAATAAAATGAGGAAAAAAATCCAGCTGTCAAAAATCTTAAATGGGCCTGACACGTCTGGTGAGATCAACAGTGATATAAACACTGATCCGTGATGAGTTTGAATCTTTTCTTCACATGCATAACTGAATCAGCAGGACACAGAAACATCCAACAGCTACTCGGGCTAATAATGTGATGCAAGAGGAAAGCAATGGATTCACACAGGCTATTGATTTCCTACTGAAACAGGTTAGGTTCTCACAGCTGGATGCAGGCATTACAACTGAGAGGAGACTGTGGGAGCACTGATCTACAAAGGAAATGCTGAAAGCCAGACCCTTAACTAAGTTTACCATGTAGAAATCATATACCGCATATGTCATACGTGCTTATGTAGCTACCCTGTATGCTCTTGTATAAAACCTGGATTTAATCAGGGTTTATTAAAGCCCCTGACAACAATCTGATGCCTATCCAGAGTGTTTTTTCATTTTTCAATACAAGAATGAATCCAACAGATAAAACACTTTCTGATATTGTGAAATGACTCATTTACTTGAACTAATTATACTTTATACCGTTCTTGGGTCTTGTACATGTAGCCAAAAAACATCCGTAGCAAAATAATAAATACATATTACACACACACACACACACACACACACACACACACACACACAGACATCGAGAGAGAAAGAAAGAAAGAGATAATGTACCCTCAGCTTTCACACTCATTATACATGACACAAAATGCCAGACATCAACCCAAGGGTCCGATACACCCCACAGTGCTTTGTAGGACTCTCATGCTGTTTGCAAGACCTCTAACTAAATCCAGCATCATGCTCCGAATGATGCTGCTCATGACTCACCAGGTCACATTCAGCACTTTCATTTATTAAGTCCACGTCACTTCATAGCCCTGATCAAAGTTCTGTTTCCTGTCTGGGTCTCTTCTTAAAAAAAAAAAAAAGCCATCCTATTTCCCAATATGCAAACCATACACTGGACAGGCCTTTCATGCAAATGGCGCCCTGCAGTGGTGGGTCATGATTGCCAGTCCATCAAGTCAGAGGTTCTCCAGGAACAATGGTGAAGGCTGGTTCCAAGTTAACCATTTGTCTTTTATTTGTAGGGGTCTTTAGGGGTGACAGTGCCAGCACATCACAGGGCCAACATACAGACACAACTATTCACCCTCACATTCATACCTACAGTCACCTCCTTGAATGTTATTGAATGTTATTGCACTTTGTATTGGTTTTTAGTACTTATGGTCAATTTGTATTGTTATATTGTATTATTTGCCTTTTATTGTCATTGTACAGCACTTTGGTCAGTTATGCTGTATTTAAATGTGCTCTATAAATAAATTTTACTTACTTACTTACTTACTTACTTACAGTCAATTTAGAGTTTCCAATTCACCTGACTCCAATAGGCATCTCTGTGGACTGTTATGGGAGGCTGTAGAGTCCCCAGAGAAACCCAAACAGACATGGGGAGAACATGCAAACTCCACACAGAGACCAAAGCCGAACTGGGATGCAAACCAGGATTCAAACTGGTTGAACTTACCTCTGTTCCATCCCTTGTTTGCAGGTCATGTGTTAAAATACCGGAGGATGTATTTGACTCTGCTGTGTTCCGGGGACATGTGAGGTTAGGTTATGACTTTGAGACTACTGGATAACATGTTTCGGTCTCTGCCTGCTTACATGATGAACAGCAGGGATGAACCGGTGGAAGTGTCTGACTGATCAATCTGTCTTTAGTGCAAAATAAGGAGATCGGTCCAGATGGGCCGTGGTTCTGGCTGACTGACTGTAAAGTGAGGGTCAATGAGGGATGTGACTCCGAGCAGGGCTCTGTTAGCTGTTCCACCTCCCCTCAGCAGAGTGCTTAGTTTTCTGTTTAACACTTTAACCCCCTCCCAACACACATGTGGTCCCTTAACAGGGTGCTGCCTGGGTGAAATACCATTAATTGATGTAATGGCCCAGTTACAGAGCTCCACTGTGTTCACAGAGCTCTGGTTACTGCTCAGAGTGATGACAGGACCAAATGTGTGGAAAGTAAGTGACAACGTTGAGTCTGTTTTGTTTTAGGCTGTCAACAAATGAAAAAATAAATGTGTAAAATAAAACATTAAACACACATCTTGATTTAGTTGTTTTGGTGTTTGTTCAGTAGAAGTAGCATCATGCAAACCTCACAAAGGACTTCACGATTATTGCCTGGTGGTGAAAACGCTGCTGCCCATGGAAGGCTGAAAAGGCTATCTTTTGATGCAGGCAAATATTGTGTGGGAGTCACTGTCAGAGTATAATGAAATGGGTATTTATGCAACCACGCACACAATTCAAACTGTTGCTAAGCTTGTCGACAGACAGAATCCGCCATCAGTCACCGACTCAGGGCCCGGGGGACGTGCTGGTCTAATGAAATCAGAGGAAAAACAGAGAGTCCTCACAGAATAGAACCCACCAGTGTGAAAATATTTTAATTCAAGTTTTCAACCGTCTTCATTTGCAATTCTTGATGAGCGCCGACAAATATCACAGGAAGCCGTGTTGTTCTGCAGGTCTGTGGAGATCTCTGTGGAGCGTAAAAGTTAAACGAAAGAAAGCTGTGAGGTTTTTTTCTATGTGTGGAGTTCTAGCTTTCATGCCAGACGGAATAGGAAATTAACAAAATGCCAACAGCTCGCACGGACAAGGAAGTGTCTTCAACAGATTCTGGCTTCACACTCCTAGCAACAATACCTTGGGGAGAGCAATGAGCTAATTAATCAACCAAAATAACAATACATTCTGCAACATTCTAGATTTTGGTGGCTGGATTTTATTATCCAGCTCTGTGGGTAATAAAAGGTAAATCAGTTCACATATTACATGTCACTTGAAAGCTGCTGTGATCCAAATCAACTATGGGGTCAAAGCAGGAATCAAACCTCTAACCCCTGTACAATAAGAGTCATAATTTGCACACACTGACCGACATACAGTTTAAATGTGTTAATGATTACTACTAAGAAGGTATAAAAATGTTTCCTTTGTAACTTATCATGCCTTAAAGCATCAGCCAAAAGTTAATACTTAAATTATAGTAGAAGTTCCTAAATACTTGACTTGACCAAAGTACATGAAATCCTGAGTACCTTGGTTTTAATAACTAGTCAGTTTATTATAGGATAACTCCTCAGAGGTTACCCTACCCGCTGGTTCTCCATTGGCAGCGGTGGCATTTACTCCGGTGAAATATTTAATATGATTCCCGATGGTCTGGTACTCTCTATTCAGTGATCTCAGGAAAAATGACACATTATAAGTTGGAATCTCTGCCTGTTTCAGTGCGGCCCGCTGCTCCTTATCATTCATATTTTATGAAGTTGTAATAAAAACAGAGTTCTTCTCTGGGAAAATCATCCCACCATGCTGTGTGTGATATGAAATAGTAGCATTGCACTACCCCTGCATGGGTAACCACTAGAATAGTAATGGCTTTATCTTTATTAAAATGAGGGTAAGTGCCTTATTCAAGTGATTCATGTCCTGATCTCTTAACAGTCACAGACTAAAAGCATATCTGTTTTAGCCTCCACGAGGACTGGCAGACTTCAACTGAACCTGACGACAGTTTAGCACAATATCACATATTCCTTGGGAACAAAAACAATGAAATTGGCCTTTTACCTAAAGCAACAGCAGGAGAAGATCAGCCCTGTTTGAAGTTTATAAAAGTCAAACATGACTGAACATCATGGACTGATACTAGAAGGATCCTGCCGGCCCCTGGGCCTGTGTATGAAGTGGCATCCTGCGTTTAAAATGTCTGTTAGTATTTCTTGTTTGGAAGCCACAGAGCACCGTTAAAAGAAACTAAATGCCTACAAAGAGATGCAGAAGAAACCTAGAAAGGCTAAATGACCAAAATAATAAGCAAAATGAAAAAAAACTGACACAGAAAATGAACACAAAGAGATGCTTAACAACCTCAAAACAACTGCAAAAAGACTGCAAAATGATGCAACTTGGGTCTCATTCGTTCTCGGGGGCCCTATAAACAAGGGTTTAGGGTCCATTTCTCAGAATTCATGCACCCTGGGTATGGTTAGATTGTTTTCCTCCAGGCAGTATTATGCAGTTAAACAAAGCAGAGGCATGAACCTTTTTCTGTCACAGAGGCCGATAGACACAAAATTCCTCATGTCTAAATTTAAGCAGCTCAGGCAGTTTTAGAATGAAAAATGTCTTCTGACCTGCCAGGGGGAAAGTGACACAGCCACCCACCCAAATCTAAATTAAACAGCGTTTGGCAGGAGAATAGGGCAATTGTATAACTTAATAATAACCACAAACTATACATTTAATGTCATTGTTGGAATTTGTTCATAATATATTGCCATATGTGTGGAAAACTGGCAGATCAAGTTACCAGGTCAGAAAGTTCTGAAACTCTGCAGAGGTGCAGAGAGAGAGAGAGAGACCATCGGATCAACATCTATTTAACACATTTCCGCAGATAGCAAGACACTTCAAGCACTCTGACAGGGCTGACACGAGTCCTCTTGATAATAAGGATGGGGGCATACACACTGTCGACAGGATGTTCCATGGTTTGAAAGTTTATTTCCTCTCCACACTGCTGTCAGGAACAGCCATCTATATTTAATATTTCCATTTGCCTTCAGCTTGCCCTGTTGGCCTGGACTCCACTGACACTGTAGAACAATCAATCTGTAGATAACTGGAAAGTCTCGATGACCAGAGTGTACGAAGTTGCTTGAGTTAAAAGTTAATGAAGTTACGAAGCAACATATACGTCGTACAGCTTTACAGCCAACCTGGATAAAATTGGACTTTCTTAGAAGCTACAGAGAAATTAAAGGTTTTCCTGAAAGGTGGCTAAATGGTTTTACCTCAACCACATCTGACGTGTGCCTCCAACGACCTCCTGGGATATGAACTGGATGTCAGAAAAGAATATTAATAATATAATATAATATAATGAATTATATTAATATTAAAATATGAATATAAACAATAGTCAGTGACAGTATTATGTTAACGCAAAGCTGCAAAAACCCCATTTCCAGCCTTGAACCCAAGATGAACTCCAAACAAATATTGCTGCATGTTTGCTGGATTTTATAAAGGCGATTCTTTGCTAATTAGTTTGCTGAATTAGATTAATTTCGAATGATATGTCAATGCCGTTTGTTAAAAGCTTATTTTTACAGTTCCAAATTGGCCAAAAAGAAAGTAAACAGTAATAAAGACATCACGATTTACTATTCAGTGTCTAGCCGCTATGTTCTACATACTTTTCAAGAATGCATGAGCATTTTCACTGAAAAAGATTGATGGTCAAATTTTCCTCGACCACCTCAGCAAGTGGTTTGACTGATCGGATGACAGCATCTTTGTGGTCGTGGACACTTGTAAATACCGGTGTCCATTTGTGATCCATCCACTCAGAACACCAGTTTGCGAATTGTCAACCATGCAGTCAACCCCCCCCCCCTCCCCCCCCCCACACACAAACTAGCATCTGTCGCAATTGTTCGTTAGCAATAAGGTAACTGACATTTTTAAAGAGATTTCAGAGGTCAAATATTGAGGCAAAAATTTCTCATGAAAGCTGACAGCACGGGTGGCACAGTGGAACAGAGGTTAGCAAATTGACCTGTTAGAAAGGTGGGGGGGGCGCTAGTGCGCATGTGGACGATGTAGACGTGTTTCGCATGTGCTCCTCTCCGCTACTTTGAAAAGCTATTTTAATACCGCATCTTTTTGCTCACAAGCTGTAGAAGTGAACATATATGTTTCTCTAAGATCTTTATTGAGCTGAAAACGCAACATGCCGAAGCCGAGCATTCCCAGCAGACCCAAAACCACGGAGGGGCAAACCGCCGTAACGAGAGCTAGTGCTAGTGCTAACATCGAGACCGACAAAGACTCTCCCATCCAGCCGGATGCACCACCAGACAAGACTTATGCCATGTTTAAGGAGATGTCCGAATCGGTCCTGCGCTGCATTAACGAGCGTTTCGATGCTTTTGAGACCAAGTTCAATGCACTGGCAGCGTCACAGTCGGAGCTACAAGCTCGTGTGGCTAGTCAGGAGCAGGCTGTCACTGAACTTGACGCACGCATGGTAACACTTGAGGCCAGACACTCTGAGCTGGCGAAGTGTAACACTCAGCTTCACGCTAAAGTGCAGGATCTGGAAGCCCGCTCTCGGAGACATAACGTCAAGATCGTGGGGATACAAGAGGGTGAAGAAGAGGGTAAACCCACTGAGTTCGTCTCCAGGCTAATTCCCAAGCTGCTTGGCGCTGATCACTTCCCGCACCCAGTTAAAGTTGACCGGGCGCACCGCTCCCTTCAACCGAAGCCGGCCGCCGGAGCTAAACCGCGCACCATCCTGGCACGTATCCACCACTTTCAGGATAAAGATCTAATCCTCCGCCTTGGCAGACAGCAGCCACTGGAGTATAAAGGATGTAAGGTGCTGCTTTTTCCCGATTATACCAGCGAGGTGATGGCCCAGCGTCGCGCCTTCCGAGATGTGATGCAGGCTCTGCGGGACGGAGGTGTGAAACACACCCTACGATACCCGGCCAAGCTCTTCGTTTACTCCCGGGATGGTGAGGCGCCCATGATCTTCGCGGACCCGGACAAGGCAGCGCGGTTCCTGGAAAGGAACAACCTAGACCAGGGGAAGTGAGCCCATGCGCTAACACCTTTCACTCAACTTATAACCGCGCTGGGGTGAGACAACTGTTTCTTCAAAGCTTCTGATTAACCGCTCACAACACTGAGACTTCTCTGTGTACATTGTTTACATATATCTGCCATTACGAAGGCCCATTTATAGTGATGTCATGTTCTCTCACTCTGGGGTGCTAGTTTTAGTCACACTCCTTGTTCTGATTACTTAATTATTGCGGTATTATACAGTTGTTTTGTTTATATATTTTATATAATGTCGCGGAGAGGGGAGATGGCGGTAACACAGTTAGTAGTGACTACTGTACTCGCCAGCAGCTCCTGTTAGGATGAAGGTAAGATGCTACGTGCCAGGTTCAGGTAGGCACGAGGCGGGGTGGGGGTGGAGGGGTGGTGTTTTTGTGTATGGCTCAGACATGTCAGTGTCAGTTGTTTTTCTGTGTGATTTTTCTGTAATTCTGCCAGTCAAGTTACAATGGTTAATATGCTTTTGCTCATTTATGTCATCTTTTTCATTACTTATATATGCAGGGGGCCCAAGATAGAGTAGCAGTGGGAGGCAGGAATGTCACGGTGGTCTCGTGGAATGTTAAGGGGCTGGGTCATGTTACTAAGAGGGACAAGGTTTTCCGACATCTTAAATCTTTATCTGCAGATGTAATTTTCCTGCAGGAGACTCATATAGGGGCAACTGAGCAGCGTAGATTGCGGTGTAGCTGGATATCCCAGGTTTATCTGTCGTCGTTTACCTCTCACGCTCGTGGGGTGGCTATTCTTTTCAAGAAAAATATCCCGTTTCAACTCACTTCACTCAATACAGATCCCAACGGCAGGTACATTATGGTTTCTGGGACTATTAATTCATTTCCGTTAATATTTTTGAATATCTACGGTCCGAATGTAGACGATCCTGATTTTTTCAAAAAAGTTTTTGATTTGTTGCCAGATGCCACCAACTCTAATATAATAATTGGAGGTGATCTGAATTGTTATTTAGATCCCTACTTGGACAGATTGTCGTCACGTCCACCTCCAAAAATTACGTCTGTGCAGGTCCTGAACGATTTGATTAAGTCTAGGAATGCAGTGGATATTTGGAGGATTCAGCATCCTACAGACAGGGACTACTCATTTTACTCACATGTCCACAAGTCGTACAGCAGGATAGACTATTTCTTGATTGATTCACGTCTAATTCCTTCTGTCACTAATACTAAATACCATAATATACTAATTTCGGATCACAGTCCCCTGTCGATGTCCTTAAACCTCTCTCTCCCTAAACAGAATTACTCCTGGCGCTTTAACCCTCTGCTGCTCTCCGATGGTAACTTTATGGAAGCCATTACTACCAAATTAAAAACCTTTATAGAAATCAACGACAACGGTGAGGTGTCGGATTCTACTCTTTGGGAAACTCTAAAGGTCGTTATTCGTGGAGACATAATTTCCTATGAATCTGCCATTAAAAGAGAGAGAGAGAAGCGTTTGTTAGAAATCAGGAACACTCTTCCCACCTATGAAGCGACATATCGAACCTCAATGTCTTCTGAAGACTACAACAAGATAGTTAAGCTCAAATATGAGTATAACTGCATCCTAGGAGGACAAATCAACAGCCTTCTTCTGAAACTGAGACAAAAACATTTTGAGCTGGGGGAGAAACCCGTGGGGCTCCTGTCGCGGCAGCTGAGGGGTGTGCAGGCTTCCAGGGCGATTCACAATATCAAATCTGAGGCAGGCACCCTGTTGACCGACCCTATAGAGATAAATGATCGTTTCAAAGAATTTTACAGTAAGCTGTACTCTTCTAAATGTGATGCCACCCACTCTGACCTGGCCAACTTTTTTGACTCTCTTGAAACACCTAAACTTAGTGATGTGGCCAGGGATGACCTAGACTCCGATTTTACACTGGAAGAAATAGTATCTGCCATTAAATCCTTCCCATCAGGCAAAGCGTCCGGGCCTGATGGCTTCGGCTGCGAATTTTATAAGAAGTTCGGTGGCATTCTTGCTCCGCTTTTGCTCAGGATGATGGTGAGTTCTAAAAGAGACAAAATCTTACCAAAAACGCTTTATGAGGCCAATATCGCCCTCATTCTGAAGAAGGGCAGGGAGGAAACAGACCCAGGCAGCTACAGACCTATTGCACTCCAGAATGTTGACAGGAAGATAATAACCAAAATATTAGCTGGTCGCTTAAATAGATATTTGTCGTCAATAATTCATCCTGATCAGACAGGGTTCGTCCCCGGTAGACTATCCTTTTCCAACGTCAGACGCCTTCTTAATACTATGTATGTTGATCACACGGAAACCAATGGGGCAGCAATTTTGTCTCTAGACGCACACAAGGCTTTCGATCAGGTCGAATGGCCATATATGTTAGAATCCCTGCACAGATTTGGGTTCGGTGACTCTTTTGTATCTTGGGTGAGACTGATATATGCTGACCCGATGTGCTCCATTTTAACTAATGGTGATAGATCGGCACCAATTCCTTTACGTCGCTCGGTACAGCAGGGCTGCCCTCTCTCGCCTGCCCTCTTTGCTGTTGCGCTGGAGCCCCTCGCCTTAGCAATAAGAGCCCATCCGGGAGTTGTGGGTCTGGAGGTGGGAGGTACCGAAATGCTCATTAGTCTATATGCAGACGATGTCATATTAGGCCTAAAAGAGCCAGAAAAATCTGTTCCCCTTTTGCTAGAACTGATTACCTCTTTCGGAAAGCTGTCTGGGTATACAATTAACTGGGCAAAGAGTGAATTTATGCCCCTTTCCAACACCTACACGCCCGGTTTCCTAGAAAATATCCCTTTTAGGTTGGCTAAAGATCACTTTACATATCTTGGCCTGACAATACCCAGGGAACCCAGACTCCTATTCAAATTAAATTTCTCAGAGTTTGTGGCTAAGCTTAAGGGTAATATAGAGGCTTGGAAGGTCTTGCCCCTGTCTATGATCGGCCGTATTAACTCGATTAAAATGGTCTCCCTTCCCAGGTTTCTTTACCTTTGTCAGAACCTTCCTATTTTCCTCACATCAGCTTTTTTTAAAGAACTAGACTCCATAATTTTGTCATACATCTGGAACTATAAGAACCACAGGATCTCAAAAGCCCACTTACAAAAGGCCAAATCAGAGGGAGGACTGGGTCTACCTATATTCAGACATTATTACTGGTCTGCCAACATTAGGGCACTGATGTTTTGGCAACTGGAATCTCCAGGCAGTTTGGCCCCTGGGGCCCCCTCCTGGTTGAATATGGAGGCCAACTGTGTAGTCGGATCATCTTTATCTGCCTTGTTGTTCTGCAAAATAGAGAAGCTAGCCATTTTAAGGAGTCAAAGTTTTGTTGTTAAAAACGCTGTTAAAATATTAAACCAGGTGAGAAAAGCCTTGGGTCTGCCAATGACATCTGTACATGCACCTATCTGCTTCAACCACTCCTTTATGCCTTCAACATCAGACAGAGTTTTCCATGCCTGGAGGGAGAAGGGCCTTACTTCCATAAAGCATTTGTACGTGGATGGGCATTTCGCTTCTTTTGATGAATTGCGGGCAAAATTTGAGTTACCACACTCGCATCATTTTCGTTACCTGCAAATCAGAGACTATGTTCGATCCAAAATCCCTGATTTCAAAACTCTCCCAAAGGAGTGTGTACTTTTCGATATCTTAAGGGGCCCCCCTGACTCCAGACATCTCATTTCCAGATTTGTGCGTTTGTTTGATGATTGCAACAGGGCTGCCACGGACAGGGTGAGGCAGGCTTGGGAGGGAGAGCTAGGCATTGAGCTGTCTGCAGAAACATGGGAGAAGTGTTTAGCTATGATACAATCTTGCTCAGTTAGCAGCAGACATCAGCTGATTCAGTTCAAAGTTGTTCACCGTCTTCATTACTGCAAAGTCAAACTGCACAGGATCGCTCCCTCTGTCTCACCGCTGTGCGACAGGTGTAAGGGGTCTATTTGACTGGTTCTCCAAGGCCTATAAGAGACTCTTCCGACCGGAGGCTGAACTTGCAGTCTTTGGCTGCTCACAGACTACAGCGTGCCTACCTGCAGCAATGCAGCAGTCTCTGATGCTGGGGATGATTGTTGCAAAACGGCTAATCTTACTGGAGTGGAAGTCGATGTCTCCCCCTTGCTTTCGGAGGTGGTTGGCTGACATGGCATCAACCATACAAATGGAAAGACTCAGGTTCACAAGGACTAATTCAATTGGAAAATTTTTGGCCATTTGGGGCCACTTCCTTGCCTACCTGGACGAAACCAGGACAGATGACAAGTAACTGGTAGCCTTACTGTATATTTGTCTATGCACTCATCTCTGTGTATGTGTGCTTACAAAAGTCACAGCTGTTTTTCTTTTTCAATTTCATTTTACATGTCTGAGCCGGGGTGTTATTATTGTTGTTGTTTTTGTTATGTCTGTTTTTTCTTTAAATGGAAAATGTAAATAAAAAAAATATTAAAAAAAAGAAAAAAAAGAAAGGTGGTTCCTGATTCAAACCCTAGCGTGGCAGACCTGGACTCTGGTGATAATGAGAGTGTGAGGGTTGTGTGTCTCTGTATGTTGGCCGTGAGATACACGGGCAGACTAGAGTGTACCCCCTCTCTCATCCAATGTCAGCCGGGATGTCTCCAGCTCCCTCTATCTAATCAGAGGATAAGCGTAAAAGATAATGGTTGGATGGCAGTTGACGTCTCAAAGTTAATACGTTCCAGTGGTCATCATAGTTGCAGATATCTCCATTTCCTCCATTCAAGAAAGAAAAACTGACTAATCCTAATAAAGAATTTCAAGAAGACATTGTGTGCTGGAAGAGCTTGACAAACGCGTAGCTGCTGCCAGTATATCTTTCCTCTGTTCTGTTTAAGATCATATTGAGTTTCATTGTGCTGTGAGCTGAGAGTTTTCATATCACTGCATGTACAGTATTAGGTCAGGCTCCGCTCACTGTCAATCTTTTGACTCTCACAGAAATGTCTGCATGAATAATACTCCTCTTAAAACCATGCCACTTCTTAAGCAGAGACATCATTCAACTTCCTCTATACAGTAGGTCTGATGAAGTCAACGAGACAAAGAATGAAATGTATGGAAAGAAAACATTTTGCAAATGAAGAAAAAATTAACCTCGAAATTACATGAATTGTGGTTTATTGTCTGAAACGCAGCAACAACAACAATGAACGTGGTTTATTTAATGTACAATGGTGTGTCCATTCACACACATGGAGGCTGTGCAGTAGATGTGAGTACAGATGGGACACATATGAGAGAAGCCTGTTAATGATACAGCAGGGTGATTGCGGTTTGTTTTAGGAGGCTTTTTCTGGTGCGTCCCCAGGGTGCACTGCCACGCTGTGTTGTTATCTAGGCTCAGAGAGAACAGGAAACAGGAACAGCTGTTGTCGCTGCTCTCCTTTTGGTCCAGACCAAGCTGTCCCCATTCTATCCATCCATCTATCTATCTTCATGTGATTTTGTGTCTGAGCACTGGATGTGTTTCTCTGCCGCCGTCTCCTCCTGACATCTCCACTAACACATGCAAGCGTGCACGTGTTAACACTGTGTGTTTCACAGGTAGGTGATGCCACATAATAAGTACTTAAGAGACATCATTTATGCTCATGTCATTCTAATCTACACACACACAGACGGTTATAGGTGACCTTGTTTGCTTCCTTTAGTTTTAAGCCGACATTCATCTTGTTCAGGTTGCAGAAGCAATGAGGGCATGGTATACACAAGGTTTCAGTATAAACTTTGACAAGTTTTTCGTCACGTGAAAGTTTTGTTTGTCAAAAAAGACAAACTACATGTACCAAGTTCGATAGTTTTGTCTTCCTCTGCTAATTCTATCCTGTTCTATCTATGTCGCTCAGTCAGACATGAACTACCACGTGAATTGGCCCAGTTGTCTGACTGATGTGTTAATATGGACAGGGAGCTGTGCTGCGCTCTGTATTCTGTCTTCAGACACAGTGATGACTCCTCAGTTCGCTGCCAGTGCTCAGGCCTGTGGGACGGTATTGTCCAGATGCTTCTCTCCCAAAGCAGGAGGTTTCCCTGCCTGAGGGAACTCACTGCTCTAATTCTCAAATCGCTGTACAAGTGCCGATATGTGTGAGTGCACGGCGGCGTGCCCGTCGCAGCAGCACTGTCTACTACAAATTAAGAACGTTATATGTTTGCCTTTGTATTTTGTGCAGTATTTAAATCAGGCAAATTAAATTAAGCCACTTGTAATCTCAATACTAGGGCTGCGTTTGTCCCTATTTTATACTAGTGCTGATACAGTGGTGATACCAAAAGTTATGCCTCAGTTTGAGAAATAAATGATGGATTTATATGAAAAAACATGTTTTTCTTTCATTTATTAAGCTCAAACTTTTTAGATATTCTTTTTATTCTTAGCACAAGCAACCAGACACAAACAAAATAAAAATAATTGAAAAGGTGATGTTAAACTATACGAACCCAGAAGAAGTAAACAAATTAAATTGTGATGATTTCCCAGCACTTATGTATTGAACACATTTCAGTCCCTACTATTAGGTTCAATAACCTGCTTGACAAAAGGCATTCATTTTAATAGAGTTCATAGAGTTAAACTAGTTTTAATAGATATTTTTTGGTGTTTGCATTAACATTCATGCTCTGTTGTTAGATTTTCTCAAATTTGTTTTACAAAGTTTGCAGAGCTGTATATTAGGCGAATCTCATTCTTCAATAGAAAGCAGACAAGAATTTAGTAAACCTGTAAAAGACCCTTAGGATGACCATATATTATCTGAGACATAGCAGCTATTGTATGTTCATTATGCTCCATAATGTCCTTTATTTTATCTCTCTACCTCTTTTGGATTCTGTTTCCCTCCGTCTCTCTGTCTGTTGCCTTCACTGACCAGAGCCCCATGGTGGTTTTTAACATTATTGAAGCGGTTGTCCAGCCTTTAATCTGTGACTTGGGGCTGTCATTATCCATCAGAGGAGACACTCTGTCCCTTCCAATTTCCTCCCTGTGTCCATCTCTCCCACTTGCTCCACCCAGGCTTTGAATTCTCCCTCTGCCTCGGCTTGCTTCATTAATATTTAGCGTGCCGACCAGAGATTTACACACACAATCTGCCACTCCCCATCACTTCTACACCTTGACACATGGACGTTGACATTCCTCTTTGTCCTAATCTGCTTTCTTGTCTTTATTCCTCTCCTCAGCCTCTCCTCTGGTCTTCTGTCCCTGCGTCTCCTGTCACCTGTCGTCTCCTCGCACATCCTGCATCCCTGCATGTCCCTAAAACAATCTCAGCATTATTTGCAAAGTGCCTGCAAATTATACGACTAAAATGTTGGTCATGCTTTGACCTTGGAAAAAAAAAGTTTGACAAAATGAATTCCCAACTCAAGGCCCAACTTACACTTTCTACGGTAACTTTCAACTATTTCCCATGGTGTTCCTCAGTAGCTGCTCAGTTTTCATGGAGATGGTTTAATTATATATATATATTATATTTTCTTGTACTACAGTAAAAATGCAATTACTCTGTGAAAAAGTGATTATGTCTAGTGTGCGGTTCAGCTTGTTAAGTGGGTTGTTTATCACACGGTTGGTGATTCAATCACCCAGTTGTTGAAGCCTCCCTACATTGAAGCACATATAGTTGCTGTCGATTGTTTATCAGGTCTTGCATGGCTGCTTGCTTACACATATGTGAATAAACAGATGAATATAGTGTAGTAATAAAACACTTAAAAAAGCTCTGTGAACGTAAATAAATTAATTCATCAGTTTACTGTGCGGAAATAAAAAGACATAAACAGATTTATGTTGAGCTCTCGTAGTCTTGTGCCCTAATAAAACATACGGAAAATGGAAAGGTATGGGAAGGTCTGGGAAAGTTATTCCCAATGTATTCCTAATTCTATTTAATAATCCCTTTTGAACCAGGGACAACAAGGGTTTTTGACAGACCAATGACTTTGCCTTAAACTATTTTTATGTTCTCCAAACACAAATATTTCTTAAATATTTTAGAGGTATAATTCTCTGTATTATCAATGAGAATTTTCAATGCAACAATGCAAACCTGAAAAATAAATAAAATAGCAACATATTGAGGCTCAACATTTTGCGGTTTTAAATATCAAATGTTTTATAAATGACTTAAGAAAAAATATAAACAAAATATATAGATCTTAAATTGAGGAAAAATATATTTTTGGTTAATATAAAGGAACATCTTTTCTGCATTGTTCAATGTAAAATACAAGTTTTTTATATTGTGCATATCAGCAAATGGTACTGACATGTTTGTGAAAGGCTCATATCGGCTGAATTTATCAGCAAACAAATAAATCATCGTCGTACTCTACTTAAAAAAGTGAAGGTAGGTACATCTACCAAAGTTTCCTGATGTAAAGGGGGGAACAAAATCATAGAGCATGGCCAAAAAGAAAAAAACACAGACACAGAAAGATAGAGATATAAACAGGGAAGCGGAAGATTCTGTGGCAATGGAAAGAACTATGAGAGAGTGGCTGGAAAACAAGGGCTAATCAGTTTTCTTGGTCTTCAGGCCTGGTCTGTTGTTTGGTCTGCTGGTCACAGGCAGGACATTTACACTCTGTGTCTCACATAAATCATGTCACATGGCTGAACGAACAGGCTGTGCCAACATTTTAGCTCCAATGAAACCCTGCTCATCCGTTCAGCCCATCCTGCTTTCACACACACGCTCAGGGTGTGAGGATTTGTGTAGTTGTTTGTTGTTGTTTTCGTCTCTCCTCCTCCCCTTCTCTGTTTCCCTTGGCAGTTGCTGTGAGCGCTAGGGGCGTGGCTGGTTCCCTGCAGCGGACGAGGCGCACCTGCACTCAATCCCAATCATCCCCACTATAAAGATCTGGTCCGCTCAACAAGCCGGCGCCAGATTATTCCATAGATCTGGGTAGTTGTCTCGCTGATGCTCTCAACCTTCACGTCTTGTGTTATATCGTGGACTAATTCCTCTCTCTTGCTTGCTCCACGCAGAACCTCCGTGTGCCTCTTCGCTCGGCTGTCATCCTCGCCTCTCCGTTGATCCTCCAGCCAGCCTGCACCCTGCCGCTCCAGCCTGTACCTGCCTACAGTCAAATAAACTGTTACCTTCTTTTCACTACCTGCTCCTCCGTGTCTGCTTTGGGGTCCGAACACCACCACAAACCCTAACACAGGGTGTGGTTATACAGTATCTGCGCACACATTCCACGCACGGCCATGCAGACACAGTGTGCTCGCCCTGGATCGTGGTTTGATGTAGATACCAACACAGGGACAGGTGAATGGACTCATGGACACACACACGTCTCAGTGTGGAGGCGTTCTGTCTGATATGCTCTGCAGCTGCTTTACCAACTCTGTCAGAATCTCTGTCTTTTTTGTCTTTCTCTAACTCTCTCTCCATATCCTTCCCTCCATCCATAGAGCGTCCATCTCTCTTTATCTAAGGCAAACTGCTCCACAAGGTTTATTTCATTATTGGGAGAGGAAAGAGTGACACTGAAATTATATATTTTCTGTCAGGTTGTGTTTGTTGAACGGAGAGAGGAGGGGGGGGGGGCAGACAAACAAATGCCACCGTCACACTCTCCTGGTTCCTGCGTTCTTCCATTCCCCACCATGCTGGGTAGATTATATCTGGCACGTGTTCCGAGTGCTGGAGCTCTCTCTTTTTGATGCCTGTACAAACACGGTGGGCGAGACAACCGTCTCCAAATGCTTTGATGCAATTAGCCAACAGTGTATGAAGCAGAAACCTTTGTAGCTTTTTACACACAGCGTGAAAACAGTGTCAACAGAAAAAGGAACGCAGAGATCAGTCGACAGGAGCCGAGTTTCTGTCTTCATGCCACTCCGTCTCCTGGGTGTCTGTCACAGGCTGAGACTGAATCAAACACTACATCCAGACAGAGGAGGGATGAGGGAGGCTCTGATGGGAGTCATGTTGCCCTGTGGTCTGTGGCTCGTGACGGGCGTAATCAGACAAAGGGGGTGCTTGGATTTTGGTCGGAACCTTTAAAAAAATGCTCTATTGAATACACAGAAAAGGTCAGCCAGTGACAGGCAGATTGAAGCATAAAGGGAGCCAGCATAAGAGTACTGCAGTTTTTAAGCGAGCTGTGTTCAGAAATAGTATGCTTTCATGAACCACAACTTCTGATAAGATTTAGCTGATTATTCTCTCTGAAGGCAGCAGTATATTCTTCTGTGTAGAATGTAACAGGGCACTAAAAGGGAGTAGGGCTGGGTGATATCACGATTATTTCAAACTTTTACCTTGATTGAATGATTTTATGATTTATGCCCCCCCTGTGAATTATTCAGCGCCTGTCAACAAGTGACTCTGCTCCTCTGCTCTGATCACTGAACTGTTCTTTACAAAAACCTGCTGAATCCATATTTATGTTCCTGGATAAACAGGGCATCGTTTCTTCTTTCACAATAATGTTAAAACAACATCAATATCTGTGGGAAAACTTCTCTCCTTTCTGCGTGTGTTTTCGTGTTTGTGTGTGTCTGTCTGCTTATCTCTGTTGGATTTGACACAAACAGACCATCACATGTTTTTAGTTGTTAATCCATGATGTCAGAACATGACTCAGATGAAACTGATGTCCTGGCTCTGCACATCTTGTCTTGTGTTGTGTGCGGCAGTTGGCGTGCGCAACTTTGTCAAAAACTGCCTCCATAAACTTTTCGTGAAGCGGTCCCTTTAAACTGACCAAGACCAAGAGAAGGTAAAATAACATAAACCCACATAAAGTTATGTTGCTCCCTGACCAGTTGACCTCTGTCCCAGAGGATGGCTGTATAGCTGACTGAATGTTGTTACATAAGTTGGACTCAGCCAGGCACCACTGGGACTCCCCTCACTCGGTTAATTCTCCAGTAATAAACAGACCAATGCCAGTGGCGACACTGTAGAGATGAACAGAGAAGGAGGAAGTGAAAGGAGGCAGCGTTTGAGGAAGAACAAGAAGAAAGGCAAGTTCTAGAAGATGAAGAGAGAGCATGGTGACTGAAAGAGGGAATAAAAAAGGAGTGAAAGTCAGGCAGGAGGAGAGGGAGGCAAATGAGGGAAGAAAATGAGAGGGGAAAAAACAGAGAGAGCGAGAGGGAGAGTGAGCAAAAGTAAGAGGGAGGGTGAAAAACCGCGGGGCAAGTGTTTGGCGAGCTAATTCCCAGATATCGACACTGCTTTGATTAGTAACTGGAGGGAACCTTTTAATGAGAGGCATTCTTTAATCAAACCCCATCGTAACACAGCCCACCAAGCTGTTTCTTGTACAGTGGGGGTGGGCAATTTCTCCCCTCAGACTTCTCCCCAGTCAACCGATGACGACCCTGCCTCTCTTCCTCAAACTGACACAGTAATCACTTGCACAAGTACATTCAGACATTCAAGGAATTTATCGCTTTTTTTTTTTTTTTGCTGCAGTTTAAAACCTCCTCTGTGGGTGGCTTAAGGAGCTGTGTATTTATGTTGTGCTTGGCCCTGTAATATTACATGGCATTATATAGTAGGACTGTTCCCAATGCCTGGTCAGTAATTATGTCTGCAGTGTGTGTTAGAATCTCCAGGGGAAAAAGCGTTCCACTTCAACAGTGGTAGTATGGCTTGTTGTTGTTGGAGAGTAGGGGACCAGGCTGTACCAGAGAGGGAGAATACACCACAATACAATAATGGGAAGGCGGGAGAGAATAACACAGTTGAGGGGAAAAAAAGAAGCTGGACCTTTAGGGACAACCGGTTTGAGGTGCGTGAAGTGCACCATACTATAGGCAGAGATGTGTACCACTGGTCTAGCTTGCAAGCGTTTGTCTCGGCGGACTCCAGTGCACTCATTAGGAAGCGGGGACAGCATCTTAGAGCCCCTCCCTTCCCAAAAGATAGAGAGCAACTAATTAGAGGTCTGTCCTCCTCCCTGCCACATGCACATCCCCTCTGGAGCACCACAGCAGACCACTCACTGGTCCAGCTGAGCTTGCAATGTGGCAGGGTTTACAAGTGGAGAGAGGGAGGAGGCAAGTACCAATTTTGAAAAAACGGAAGATGCAATTTAGTGCATTGAGTAAAAACAACAATGGTGATTAAACGTTAACTTATTTAACATTAGGAGTACATTTTTAATGATTCATATTAATGCTTTGCAATATTTTTTTGCAACAGTTGAGCTATTTATGGTAAATTCAGTTAAAGCTGCAGTCGTTTTTTTAGTCTGAATAGTAGGCCAAATCAGTCTGTGTATTGTGAGAGGTGGCTCAATAAGAATCTTTTACAAATTATAGTTTTTCTTAGCTCAAATGTGTTTCTCTGCTCAATCTTCTGGTTTTATGATCAACACCTTTACTGTTTTCATTAAATGAACGAAAGTTTGCATCTAGCTGAACAACGTTGAGTATTTAGCTTTAAAGAGTTGGTGGAGACTACATCAGAGCTACAAGGAGAGTAAATGTTGCACATAAATCCAACCAAATAAAATGGCAATGGTTTTGATTATTCTGTGCACATTAAAACAGTTGATCTAATAATTATTCCATGTTGTACCTAGAGCAGTCAAAATAATGGGATGTCAAAGCATCAGCTCCAAATGAAGCAAATAGTGTGCTTGGAGGCATTTTGTATTATAGTTGTAATGGGCTATGAGTGAGATAATTAAGTAAATAAGATAGGTTGTGAACACCTGAAAACACCTGTAAACCTCACCTGACCATCAGGTTGATGACATATTTTTTTATATCCATGAACATTCCACAACCTTAACCACATTATACATTATTGCAATAATAATAATAATTTAAAAACTTAATTTGAATAGCACTATCTAAACGAGGTTATAAGGTGCTTCACTCAAAAGTCCTTGGCAAAATTTAGAATGGATTGTAATAAAACACAAGCTCATTTTGTAACGAACAGTCTCTAATACATGAGCACAGCCGTGACAGGTTTGTGAATAAATAAAGACACCAACTAAAATCCCATTAGTATCACTTTTGTGGGGTTTTTTCTTCCTGGATGATGTGTCCCATGATGACAGCAAAACAAGAGGGAAACAATCTGTGTGAGTATAATCCCTCTCCATGGCACACTCTTACTAATGTGCACTGTGAAGAGACACATTTATAGGGAAGTAAATAAGCTTGTGTTAGCAGCTGGATTGTTAGTTTTTTTGGGAGACAATTATATCTGCATCTTCCTGCTTCCTAAAGTCATTAAACAGAAAAAACCTCAATGTTCGATCTTTATTTTTTCATCTCTTGTTATAATTGAAAAATTACTTTTAACTTCTGTAAGTATACATTTTGAAAACAAAAACAACTGAGTTTGTTTTCAAAAACAGATCTTGAAGCAACACGCCTGATTAATCGAGTTTGTTGCTGCATTAAAACGCCATTTATTTTCTTAATCTTATAAAAAAGCTGTTTCAGGGTCATACGGACTGATAGACAGAAGAAAGCTTCACTTTCTGTAAATTCACCTCTTTCCTTTTCTCTTTCTTCCCTCCTTGATCCACCTTGTTTCATCTGGAACATCTGTTTTTCTTCTAAGCATTGACCCAACAAGGTAAGAAGACGGATTGATTCTGCTTTGAAATTTTGGTCAATACAGTGACTGTGTTAGGATATTTGATTGGGTCTCAATGCACTCGCCTCTCTATCGCTTCGATTCCAAAAAATGGCTTCGCTCGAGGGAGGGTTGTGTGTGTGTGTATCTGTGCGTGTGTGTGTGTGCGTTGGGGTGAGTCGTAGTGCAACTGCTGTTTTCATTGATTGTGACACTAAACCACACATTTAGCACAGCACATCTTACACGTCTTCCTCTCCCTCCCCGATGCCAATGAATCAAAAGCTGCGGCGGGTAGAAACCAGTGTTCGTTAGCGGGGCTTTCCAGGGAACCTCTCCCTCAAACATCTGACAGCCTCGCTCTGATCGATAGCTGTCTTTCTGCGCTGTGTCTGCCTTTGCTGAGGCTTGTGACTAAGCTAAGCGTTGCAGTGCTTCACCATAGATGGACTGAACTACTCTCGCCGCAGGGATTCTAGACTTTGAGCAACGACTGAAACCGTCTGATATGTTCATTTATATATTTCTTTAAGGAAAATAGGCTGTCAGCTCCTCTTAGTACTTCTGACAAGATGTTTTACAAGTTGAGAAGCACACAGTAGGGGAGACATCAAGTGCATTGAGAAAAGTATTAGGACTGAGACACATGTTTTGTTTTATTGGCTCTACTGACTCCAGAGCACTGTTTATAATGAATCAATGAGGCAGAGAGAGCTCAACGCACTGCAACTTAAGGAAACACACGGAAACATTTCCATCAGTTTGACAGCACATGTTCTACAACAACACACATGGCAGCCTAGACAAATGCACCGCAAATAAACACCACACAATACAGAAAGTAGTACAGTATCACTTCAGCGAAAGCAACTTTGTTACCTCCTTCTGACAAGGAGGTTGTATTTCCACCCCTCTCCCTGTGTTTGTTGGTTTGTTTGGAGTGGTTGATGGTGGATAAGAACAATTTACAGTAGAAGTCAGAGTGAACCGACTGCATGAATCACCGAGATTGAAGTGTATAGTTTGTCTCTCCACAGTGTTTGGTTACCTCAAGGTCATTCACAAAAGAAGAGGCCCACACTTCGTCTAAGGCATCATTCAATGTCTGGCCAAGAGGCAGAACGAGGGATGTCTTCCTTTTTTTTCTTCTCATGACCTCTCTTGCTGGTTCTGGTCCCCACAGACAATCACATCTCCAATCAGACATAATGGCCTTTTTTTATGGCTTCTTTTCAGTATTTTTTACAGTTACTTTAGAGTTAGATACACATTAATACCATTGTAGTTATATCATGCTTATATGCTCAACTCTGTCAATAATTACTCGAATATATATATAAATATATATACATATTTTTTTAAATGATCATATCTTTATCTACATTTGTCCCATAACGTACTTATAATGGGAAGTACCTAGTATGGATATGGACAAGGATGATATAAAGCACTTGTACTGCCGTGTTAGAAATGCACTTTATAAATGATTATTTCCATTTTTTATTTGTGTGTTTTATTTAGTGCTTAACTATTATGAATATATTAATTTGATCTCTATGAGTTATTTTTATTTACTGTTGTACCTCCTGGGGTTCCGTAGCTCCTCCTGTCTGCCCCTTACAGTCCTCAATAATATATGTTTTATAGACATCTTAAGCTCACATTTTTGTTTGCATCGTTAAGGGCCCAAGGAAGTGCAGGGTGGAATTTGGTGAGATTTGGACACATTCAATAATCTTTGGTAATAAACAAGCGTCCAGCGCTCTGTAGAATAAACAGGTGAACAGCTCTTTTGTCCAGCAGCAGGTCTTTACTCACCACAGGCCAAACAAACAGGCAGGTTTAGACAGGCACTGAACTAATGCGATAAATGCAATGAAAATCAAGGCTTTGTAAAATACCAACATGTGACCTTTTATATATGAACGTATAAGAAACAACAGGTTTTATATATGTATCTATGTGAATAGTGTTCTATAGAACTATGAAATGTTTCCTTGCTTGTGAAGACTTAAACTTGAACTTCCTCAAGTGACAGGTAACATATCATCATATAAAATACATTGATGATAATCTGTTGGGGGAAAAAAGACAAACGTCTCCCATTGAGCGAGTAAAGTACGAGATGAGTCATTGCTTCGGTCATTTACCAGGCGCAGAAGGGTATAATGACTAAATCTGTAATATTCCCCACTTAATATCCCCTTACTACAAATACTAGAGTAATACAGAGTGCTGAGGGGTAGAGTATAACAAAGGCAGTGCTATCTAGCTTGTAAGGTTTTAGAAAACCTTTACAGAGTAAGGTCAAAGACTTTTCTCCTTTTGACTTCCAAACAGTGGCCGGAGGAAGTGGAGAGAGAATTCTTCAGGGTGCCTCTCATGCTCGCGCCCCGCTGAGCTGGCCCTGGTCAGAGTCCCGCTGGGCACTGGTCTAAATGAGCTGTGGCTTTCTGTGAAGCCCCTGCTTAATATGCTCCTGAAAGAGACGGTGACGGAGAGACACCGAGAGCACAGAAGACTGGAAAGAGGAAACATCCAGATGATGGAAGGCACAAAGAGAGAGAGAAAGAGAAAATTAACAATAAAGTTAATGGACAGATCAATGAATGAAGGAGCAGGAAGGAAGGAGGTGGAAATGTCTAAAAGGTGTGAGTGTTCATGGAAAAGAGAGAAATAAACATGCCCTCATGCAAAGACTTGAGGAGGTGTGCAGAGACAAAGAAGAGAAAAAAAGACGCGGGAGATATGAAGGAAAGATTGAAACAGGCAGAATAGGAGCGAACTTCAAGGTCTATATTGAGTTGATGGTGGCAGCGCCAGAGGACCTGAGCAGAATAGCCTTGGCATCGCCTGCTTGGCCAATTAATGTGAAGCTGTCTGGGTCCAGGGAAGCTATTAGACTCTGGAAGAGAAAAACACATTAAAAAAGAACGGAAAGAAAGTTCACCGCTGCTTCCCCACACTGGTGCCTGTATGTAAAGCCCCTTGTTTTTCTTGACTGAATAATAGTCTTCACCCCCCTCCACTCTCCCTCCCTCCCTCTCAAAGCCCCAGGATGTGGGCAGAACATCTCTGCTTTATTAACTATCTCACTAGAGACAGGACATGCTCGCCGACAAGCAGCAGCCTTTATTAAAGATGCCGCCAAGTGGAAAGGAGTGAGCATTGAGATTCAAATTGAGGGAGACAAGAAAACACTGTGTGGCCGTAGCTTTAGTTAGTTAGATGAGAGGGAGAATTTGTAGTGATGCTAATCAAACAAACAACTGTTTTTCTTCTTGTTTATTAAGCAGCGCCTGTACTCACAAGAGCACACACGCACACGCACACACACACACACACAGATGAGTGTGAACCAACTACACAGGATAATTGGGCATGTAGGTGTTTGCATGCATATAGACCAGCGTGTACGTGTGTGCATGTGCAAACAGATTCATGAGTAAATATGCATATATGCACACATACAAATGCCATGCGGACACAGATGTCTCTGGAATCTGTCAGTCAAGTGTTTTCCCCTGGAAAGTATTTATAATTAAAGCAGAGAAGAAAAAAAACAGCTCCATGAAATGGAGAGGATATAAACAGAATCTCCATAATGTTATTCCAATAAGCATAATGAATGTAAAACAATTATGTTACAGCAGGGCGTTTGTAAGAGAATTAGGTTTCAACAGGTTTAATTTAATATTTTTGCTAATAAGTATGAACCAACACAATGCGGTTATATACACATATTAATTATGCAGTTCAACACAATTCTCTACATCATGTATTGTTGCCAAAGGATTGTATTATTAATGTCAAGATGATCAGGTTGTTTTCAGCTTTGGGGGATATTTGTTCATCTACCCTGAATCAACGCACAGATCAAAGGAATTAAACATGTCTTAGGTTCTTTCATCATTGAAATGCAAAGGTGCATTGGCTTCCTCCATGTAACAAACCCCAGTCCAACCAGTGAGGGACATTTGGTATATGATATATGCAGTGGGGTCCTAAAGGGTTCTCACTCCAGGAGTTTTTAACAGTATAAAATAATTCAGTTGTATCAGTTATCGAGGGAATCTGTACTTTGATTGGATCTAAATCAGCTTGGCTTGGCACCATTGCTCTACAATTTAATGTGAGGAATTGCCTGTGCTTAACAACATATTAAAAGATCTTACAGCTTTTACTGTGCGTGAAAAAATTTCAATTTCTCCTGTGTTGTGTAAGAAGACATGTTGCTGGGAAATCTTTCAAATCCTGCTTTGCACAATCATTGACTGTAAATATAGTCTCATACATCAATCATGAGGTTTCACCTCATTATATAATGTGAAATACTTCATTATATCCAAACTTACTGGAAATATTGACACACACATGAAAATGTATGGGAAGTATATTACTCTTTATGTTGGTCCATGTCCTATTCACTAGCATGGGGAAGGCAAGGCTTTACTTTTGGGCAACATTGCCAGAGGTTTCTTTTGCACAAGAATTCAACCAAACACAAACCACAGTTTGTTTCTAAGGATTTATCTCCCCTTGACTGTGCCCCCACTAAACCTCCATGACATCCCCCCACTCTCCATTCTGCTGAAACCACAAGACTTTGGCTGACAAGGTTCTTGTTCTTGGCCTAATCCTCCCAACATCAGTCTCTCCACCTAAAAATCCCTCAGACCCTATACAGTAAATAATGAGCCACCAGAGCTGGATGTCAGTTAGATGCTATTTTAAGCAGTTATGGTGTAAGAAATGTGTCAGGTGTAGTTAGGTTAGGTATAAAATAATCCTACAATATACATATATGGATAGAGGATTTAGAGAAAGGACTTGCATGCAACATTAGGTCATAATAATGCAGTAGAAAGTGTGATGGGACCTGAGTGGCTTTCTTTCCACTGTAATTTATACATTTGAGATACTAGTTCATACATAATCCTGCTTTGGTCCAATTTATTCAGTCTAATAAAGCGGGAATTCACTGAAAATCATTTAAGAAGAAATGATTCAGAATAATGACCCCTCCAATCCAGACCTCTCATATTTCAAAGTGGATTGGTCTGGCCGCTCTCTTCTGATCGCATCTCCTTCTCCCTCTGTCAACCTGATCCTCCCTGTAAAAAGCTGTCGCCTGATACTGCTTCCCAAAATCGTCTTTTAAAAAAAGAACTGTAATGTAGCCGTCTCTCTATGGCCCTCAAATACACGTACTCATGCATACACATATGTGCACTGGCTTCACAATAGAGTCTGGTCTTATCTGGTCAAGTGTGTTTACTGCGGCAGTACACCTGGAGCTCTGCCTGCAGGGGAACTGGAGTTTTGCCGAGACATTCATTTAGGGATCTGTGCCTCAGGTATACTATTTCCTATTGGGGAGCACATGGGAGATCAGTGTCTCGTGTGTTATCCATGATGGTCTTTTCATTTTGTTCTCAGTCATTTAATCTTTCAATCTCTGCAAATTGATTTGACACAGACTGTTGTATCCTCAAAAGCAAGACAGATAATAAAGAAATATCTAGATATGAGTGGGCCCACAATAGTTAAAACATATAGATGTCACAATAAGACAAAGACTCTGAGACAGATTTTCCATTCAAATGAAAGGGAAAGTTGTCTTATGCTATCAAATTCTGAAGGCCACTCTTAACAGAAGGTATTTCAACCAAAATCGACTTACAGCAATAGACTCACGTTGCACTTGCTAGATGTTTAAATAAGGTTTTTATCTGTGTCACGGAGGTTATACTTGTTCCTATGTTTGTTTGTTAGTTAGCGATTTACACAAAAACTAATTATCAATTTCCATAAAAAATTATTTACAACAAAAAAGTGTTTTTATTGTTTTATTTAACATGTTTAACATGTGCATGTATGCATTGTGTTGTTTTATATTTGATATCAGCAGCTTTAATTACGTCTCCAGTCTCTTAGATTTCCCACGGGATTAATGAAGTATCCATCTATCTATCTATCTAAAGGACACATTATATCCACACCAAACCCTCCTTTGTAGTCTGAGCTCATTGTTAGAGATGAGATAGTATTTGTGCAACAAGTAGATAAAATATGATTTTTATCTCATTTTATTTGGTGTCAGACACGATCACAAATGTTCCAGTCGGCGAAGATTCAGAGGTCTCAAAGACTTACACAAGGCAAATTGTGTGGACTTGAGATTTGACATGACCTCGCCCTGAAGGACTCTTGTGATATAATGAACAATGAACTGAGTGGTGACCTCATTGTTAGCGTCTGAAATCAATTAGGACCTCTGTCTTATTTTATTAGGAGTGATAGCCGAACACTTTGGTGTTATTGAAAGGAGAAACACGGCACACGCACATGCACACCCTTACAAACACACACACACACACGTCTTTACTCTAGTACATTTTTATTTTAATAATTTTCTTTATATTATTTTATCCTTGTAGTGTATGTAGCATTTTTAAGACACTAATGATAGACACATGGCTGCAGTGTTGAGACAAAACAATTATAATATATAATTATAAAACAAGGGCTATAATAAGTAAGTACTTGTGTAATAATAATAATTATAAACTTTTATACAGCACTTCAGGTTTTACAGTGCTTCACAGACATAAGTGCAGAATACGGGGAAATTTATAATTTAGAGAAGTTAATACAAGAGACAGTAGATCAAATAAAACAGTAAAACAGACACACAGCAATTAGAGAACATTTTATAAAGATGCATTTCTACTATAATTATATACTATGTGATACATTTAAAATATCAGTAATGTTCGATTCAAGGCATTGATCAAATAATCTCTCCTTTCTTCTTCATTATTTCCTATTCCTCACAGGGCTGTGACTGCATGTTGATTGCCACTGGGCAACAGAAAAGAGGGGCTTGATTAGATATGTTGACAGACGGGTAGTTTTCTCCAGTGTCTGTTGATAGAGCTTTTAATAGCGCTGCCGTGGAAGGGAAAAAACAATATGAGATGATGGATGTGACTTATTGCTTGGGAAATGAAGAAGAAATAAATTGAGCTTTTCACCAAGGTGTTTGTTTTTATGGGCTGCTTTGTCAATAAAGCAGAGAGAGGAAGAGAGAATGTCGGCATCAGAGGTGCTAACGCCGGCTGTGAGAGCTCAATGCATCTTTAAAATACACATCATGTAAACAAAACACAAGCAGCTTCTTAAATTTCACTATACATGTTCAGCAAATACACACCACTACACATCAGTGGTGACGGAACTTATTTCTGTTTTTGTTGTTGCTTGATGTTAAAATGTGATTGCATGTATTTGACTTGTTTAATTTCGGTAAAGCCCTGAGTCACCCAGTGGGTTTCATATCTTACCTTGACGTCTTTGTAACTTGCAGCCTGTGTCTGTTTAAGTGCAGTAATGAGCAGTGGACTTCTGGGAACATTTCACAGCTAAATTGATCTAAACCAAGATATCTGTAATAGATAGTAATATACAATCGTATCACATCAGTAATAATAATTCAATAATAATATACAACAGAGACAAGGACTTGAGTGTGCTGCATGATTGGTAATGGAAAGGCATTATCCATATCGAGTGACAGAATGAATGACCTCATTCTAAATTTAGCCTTAAGCAAATCAACTGCTTTGTGTAACACTTGCCTCTTATATTCAGGACAAGTAAGCTGTAACACGCAAAGCCCAGAAGCCTGTTTTCCATTGATCTGTGCCATCCGTTTGAATGTGTGTTCAAGTTTTGGGAGTCTGCACATAAAAAAAAAAAGAAGCCCAATCCCAACAAGAAATAAGACTATATTTGCTTTCGATTGAGCTCCAGCACAGAGCTGCCCAGATGGCCCTATGAGAAAAAAGTCTGGCAGTTGCATCTGGAGCCAGTAGGCCAGATGGAGAGCGGTGCAAATACGGGTTGATTCATACAAAGAAGAAGAAGATGAAGAAGAAGAAGAAGGACAGACATGACACCTTTTCTCAGTAGTTGTTTGTGTTTTCCTTTTGCCATATTGGTTGATGATGAAAATTGGCTATATGAGGCCAAGAGCTCATTCAACTCTGATCCAGACTCACAGTGACATTTCTCTATCATTACATACTGCAGTTCTATTCTGTTTTTCTTTTATAGTATCAATCGGCATTCCACTTACATTTTGCCAACGTGCATCATTTAATGAAATATTCCTTCCAGGGCTGCTGCTAGACATATGGGGTGCCCATAGCGTACTTGCTTTGTGGTGCAGCCCCCCCCCCCTCCTTCAAATGTTTTGTTAGTAATAAACATAATACAATCAAATAATTCTCTTTGTAACAAATACAAAAGAGTTAAATTAGTCACAACTACAGATCTGAAAAAATACTATAAACTTTGCAGACAGTATATATTGTTTGGCAGTATAGCACACTCAAAACAGCAACACAAACAACAAGATAAATGAAACGAAATGAACAAATGAACAATAAAGACTAATCTACACAATTTGTCTCACAAATAGAAGAAAAAACTATGAAACCTTACAAACTACAGAAAACACTATATACTGCGCTACAGAACAGGTACAGTATTTTCAGCACTTGCTGGAAGCTCTATTTGCATTTTGTCACCAGAGCACAATGAATCCTGGGATCACTGCTGTAGTGGTAAAAACTGTCATTTTCGAGCAGCTCTCCCACGCTGTTATTCAAAAGGTGGATGAACTTCAGTCACCCATATACGAGACTATATATAGACTAGGAGAGCTAGAGACAACTGAAAATCTAATCATATAGACCAAAACATTTGCATTCAATTACTATTATCCTTATTGTATATATGCATGGCACTGGCATAAAACCATAATAGAATGTAACTAAGTACATTTACTCAATTACTGTATACAAATTTGAGGGACCAAATTACTTGAGTGTTGCAATTTATTTTTACTTGATACGTCTACTCCATTAAATCTCAGCTATTATTTTTTAACTAGCTATAGTTGCTAGTTAGTTAAAAAAAAAATATATCCTGCTTTTACATAAATGCTTGTTTAATAATAACACATACATACATAGAGTGCATTCATTGTGAACATGGCCAAGTTAATGTACAGCCCGCATTATTGGAAATTAATCTACTAACTGATAAACAAGCAACCACTATTTATCATTTGTAACCTGTGATGCTAGCCAGGTTTTTTTTTGTGCTGGATGTTTGAAAAAAGTGATGGATGTACATCACACACCATATATTCTATGAAGAAGAATGACTAAGTTTACCATCACATCACAAACCAACATGACTGTTAAAAGGGATAGGTCCACCGTCCACAGAAACTGCATCAGCCCTTATCAGTAAAAACTTTCTTGATATCTTCATCTATGTCTTCTACGTACATGGCTCCGCTTTTTCATCCTGAGATTTTATTTTGAATTTTTGTGTCTGTCACATGGTATAACATCATTAACTCAATGAACGGAGGAACTCAGCATAAGGTCTGGAGCCTCCCTCTCTGACATTCGCCTTCTCACTTAAAGCCCCTCTGGAGAATGTTCAGAGATTCTCAAGGGTTCAGAGCACATCTGAAGGCAGCTTTAGGGATTTCATTTTATCTCCTGTTGTGTCTCTCTGTTGGTTGTTTTACTTCCTGTTTTTTTTGTATTTTCTGGCTATGTCTGATCCGCCATTTTGTGTCTCACATGTGTCCAATTATGCCTGTCTCCATTGAGTATTTAGACTCTGTGCTCCCAGTCCTCTCAGTGAGTTTGACCTTGTGCTTCTGTTCTGCTCCCTGTTGTCCCCCAGTGATTCTGATCAGTTCCCTTGTGGTTTGAGTTTGGACCTTGTGCCTGCCTGCCTAACTGCACAGGTCTCCTCCTCTCCAACACAAATGTATCAGGGAATTATAAGTGGATTGAAAAGGTGGTTTCATGTTAAAAGGTCAGTGTGTCTGTGCTACTCTTTGGTATCAAATGGTGCTCAGCTTGTTTTTCTGTCAGGCAAACTGGCAAACATCTGGTGCTAATGGAAATCTGAAAAGCACAACTTGAACTGTACCTTTCCTCGGTATGTGGCAGCAAAGCATTGGTTCTTTCAATATAGGCAGTGCTGCTGCACTGTAACTTAAATACATTAAAGTGAAGAGCAGCCTGTGGCCTCTTTAGCTACAGTTTTAAAGTAAGTCCACCAATGCTAACGACGGGATTAAAACTAAACACCGGATGCTTCATTTGTAACAGCTATTTCCAAATGTTTGTCTTCGTGCTTGTTTTACACTATAATGTCGGAGTGAGACATTGGGACTTTTACCAAGCATTGCTTAATGGTTTCAATAGGCAAACCTTGAAAAATGTCCAAGATACTATAATACTATTATCTTTAATAATCAAGTCACAACACACAAAGAAATGTCAGGGGAGTAGCTAGCACATTACAGATGTATGTTCACATACCTCCTCCCACTTGAAAACCTGTACAGGGCCATGTTGTGTCAATCTCTATCCCCTCTATATCCAGCAGAGATTACTATCAAACTCTCAGCATTACCGGGGAGGATGCAACACAGCAAAACAGCTACTTTGTGTTATAGCTGTGAGATAAGAGGGTCACAATTCATCTGTTCAGGCTTTCTGGCTGACTGTGCCCACCAGCCGGGTCTGGTTCTGGGGAGGCAGTGGTTTTAAAAGTACACGTAAAGTGATACAGAGAGACGAAATGTGATAAAGAAGAAATTTAACCAATTTTGTGGCAGTGTAGAGTGTTACTTACATGGTGAATCACATCAGGTCTAAAAGTCTCTGGAGGGGACGAGACTTTATGTCGCCTATCGCTAATACGGTACAATTTCTAACAATGAGTGTGCTCGAGACTTAAACACCTACTCCTGTAGTTTGAAACCCACTTGCCAGGTTGGAGGGAGAGAAAGAGAGAGAGAGGAAACTCTGCTCCTGGTTGCATGTGCCCTGTCCTTATTTGTGTTTCTCTTATGATCATACATGCGAACACTACTGACTTACTGGTCGTCACACTTCATGCATCACCGGTTTCTTCATTTCTTCAATTATTGTCAAATAAATATATATGGGTTTTTGCTTAACTCTGTTTGTGACTTCATGTTATCACCTCTGCCAAGGAGATTACGTTGTCCACCTTGTATTTCTGTTGGTTTGTATATTTCTTTGTTTCTAAGCAAAATCATGCAAAAACTATAGAAAAGATCACAATGCAATTTAGGGGAAGGATTTGGTATGGGTGCAGATCCAAATAAAAATCTTGATCGAGTGAATTTAAATGTGGTTTTCACTGGGGGACCGTTGGGGATTGATGGAGGTATGAGCTCTACTGAGAGCTATTGTATTTTCATTTGGATATTAACTGAAACATTTTGTTGCTTCACTTGTGGCTATGCCGATGCCATCATTAGCTTCATATTTAGAATTAGGTTTGTATGGGCATCAGCTCATATTGTGTGTGGCTATTTGATTGGACTCCACTCATCTTTAACATCTGATAACACAATAGACAAAACACAGCACAGAGGATGTGAACATGCATTATGCTCTCGTTCTCCAGGGATCACTCCGCCGTAACCAGTGTTTTTCTTCACCGCAGCCTAAAAAAAGGTCACGGCCTGACTCGATGCTTTACACGACCACAGTAACACTTCCTGGAGCGTGGCGCTACACAAGCTAGCCCACAAGCTAATTAATCCAACCTGCCTTACAACTACTCGTCAAGCACTTCATCAGCACCGGTCAGTAGCTGCGGTAAAGGGTCAGTGCTTCTCACACAACCAGGGCGCCGAGGCGTGAACTGACTGCAGTGAAAGAAATTGCAAGCAAAGGCAGAGGTGTCTGTCGTGAGAGAGCAAGTACACACACACACACACACACACACATTTAAACTGATGCCATTTTAAGTGGGACCGCTGTTGTAAATTTGTTGTGCATTTCTCATGTCGTCCTTGTTTTTTTCCCCGTGTACATTTCTAGTTCACTAACTCAGACTCCCTATGGTAAATTGTGGGCTTCTCAGGGTCAATTTTACATTGAACCCTGTGCGGTCAAAACAATTGGATAGATTAGTGCTCTCATTTCTACAGGCTTAAAGGAGGCAGCCTTAAATGATCAGTCACGGATCATCCATATCCATCTAGATCACAAGCTGTATCTTGGCTCAAACTCAATGTGCTAGAGGGCAATCAATTAAACACTTATAATTAATTGATTCAGTCTTAAATGCGATGAATAGTTCAAGTCCTCGCCTGATTAAACATGTAAAGCTCACTGTAGCGTGTCGTTTTTATGTAACATTAAACACACATACCATTAAGTGGAATAGAAATTGTGAGTCGAAACGATAAAATAGTGTAGTTGTTTATTAACCTTTGCCAAGAGGCACAGCCACAACAGAACAGCAGAAAAGATAGTGAATAGTGTTTAATTATAAATGTAACATTCTGTGGCTCTAAAGTATTGCTGTATTATTATTTTTTTTAAACGCAAGAAGGAACAAATAAATTAGGATGAAATATTTTCACCAGGTGTGTTTGGCTGCAAAGGCCATTGAGGCTACCGCAGAAGAGGCAGCGTGATGAGGATAGACGACCCTGCTGGAAACAAGCTCAGGGATTATTGCAGGTGGTACTTTTCTGTGTCTTGCTTTTTGTGGCCTTATCGATTGTTGTCTCATTCCAGCACCTGTGAGAGCTCAATTAGGCACTATAGTCATTTAGAGGAGGAGGAATTGCTTCTTAATCAATGTTATGTTCTCTAAATTGTATTTCCAAAAGTTATTTCTGCTCATTTACTAAAATAATTACATAAGATCCAAGTATAAAAAATAAATTGATTTTGTGAGTTCTAAATTGTTGATTGTTAAATTAAAATAAATCCAGCGAGTTTGAATGTTCGCAGTGGTTAGATAGATTGATATTAAACAGATCAGTTGGCCTATACTAAAGGCTGCATGTAGTATTGAATGTTTTTGAGCGCAGTAGCCCCTCAAAGGACTTCTTTATCCTCCTCTGGGTACTAAATCCAGTAATGACAACACACACAAACACACCAACACACACAAGCTGACAAGGCATTATACAGCCCAGGGTACCTGGCCTTCTATGTGAAACCATTATGCGGGATTTCAGCCTCCTGCTGAATGCAGGTGGGATGTGGGACCTACTTATTACAGCCCAGATGTGCCTGTAATCCATCACTGTCTCCCCTGCCCCCATCGTACTCTGGAGGATGTCTGGAGCATGGCCCCCAAGTGTGTGCACGTGTATGCGTGAGTGCATTCTTATATGTTCATCTGTCCATCATTTTTCTTTCTTTATGTCTGTAATTGTCAGTCTTTTCTCATGCACAAATAAATATGGACGTGCATTTCTGTGCATGTGTGTTTTCATTATTTTTCGTTCTCTTGCTCCTTCTTCATCATCTTTCTCTCGCCAAGTCAGTGCTTTATATAATATTAATTAAAGTCATTAAGGAGCCCTCGGAAGTATTGGTCATATATTAATGATAGCCGTTCATATTGAGCATCTTTAGTCCACCTATTTTTGCCAGGCTCTATAAAACTACGTGAATCATTCATGTCTGTGTTGCAGACGTGAGTAGAAGAGCCTCTGCCCCTGTAACTGTGGTACAGATGGTGTGGTAGTGGTGGAGCGCTCATTATTCCTGCTGCTCATTATTCCTGCTGCTCATTATTTACTCATTATTCTGTATGTGTCACTCTTCTACCTCCACTACAAAAAAGAAGGATTTGCTTTGGTTCATGCGTTTGACTCCATGTTGCTAAAATAAGTGATCCTGCTGCACCGCTATGAACGCTGAACAAACAAACCTGTGACCTTGTTGAAGCCAAAACCGCGGAGACAAATTTAGCAGCATTTGAGACTCATGTGCGCTGACAGTTCTGCATCAATATTCTCAGGTTACACTGTACACGAGTGGACCATACCTCCTCCTCCCTCATCGATTTGGTTTCTTAAAGCCATAAACCTGCCTGCAGATGCCACTCGTCAGGCTCAAGTGCTGCTAAGCACAACAGGCAATTAGAGCATCAAGTTAACGCTGCTTTTATACTGCGGGAGAGTCCCTCCAGCAGAAGCCTCTGGAGAGTTAATAGTGAGGAGGACAGTTTGTGCGATTGTTGTCTGAGTTCGTCTACTGCTCCCACACAATTCCCCTCGCTGTGACACACTTACAACACGGGCTTAATTAAAAGAACATCAATCGCTGCCTCAAGCTGGCGATCAGGTTGCCTCGCGTCTTATGATGCCGCTCTGATAGCTGCCCAGCCACATGAATGCTAAGCAGAGCGGCAGACTATTGAGCTCGCCGGGACCTTTCCATTTTCTCAGAACACAAAGCAATTAAGCCCTCGCTAGATTCCTCCCTTAACAAAGAGCTTTGCTTTACTTTGTTGGTTTACATTGTCCTTTACTAAGCAAGGCTTCTACATACTCCGGTCCTAATCAATACTCAGATGTACCAATAGATTGCCTACCGCTGCTGCCCACACTAATGAAGAAGCAGTTGAGCTGAGGAGAAACAGGGATCAATTTCATCATGTTTCCACTAAATCCTTTAGTTCACTGATATTCCAGTGTTTACCTGGCGAGGGCGTGTGTTCCCCATCTGATGAAGGCGCTGTGTGAAAGATGGAGCCGCGCTCCGTCAATACGGAATGATTTTCCTGCCTCGATAACACCATATGTACACACGGTCTTACGACTCCAGCCCCTCTGACCCTAGCTGTCTCAAGTGCTGCAATAATTGCCCGATCAATACTCCCTATGTCAGTTGCATCATGCCAAGAAAGCAGGAAGCAAAAACAAGAAACAGACACAATCTGCCGCCGCTGCTGCTCCCCCGCGGGTCTCATCTGTCACCGGATCAATACAAACAATGACACGGGATGACAACGGACGGGGTGATATCATCTTTCATCTTAAGCCACAGAAGGAGCATGAGTCTATGATATGCGGCCGCCATAGTGGACGGCTGTTTCCGATTCTGCCACCATTCGTCAATCCTGTCCATTTAACCAGTGTAAGAGCGAGCCGTGAGACCTCGGAGGGAAGTCTTGTTCACTCTGAAGGAGCCGTGGGCAGCGGATTGAGTCTCTGGTGAGAAGGGTTAAACAAAGCAACGTTCGTGTTGGGGAAATAAATCCCTGCTTCTCCGAAAAAATAAGTTTTTTTTTATCACAGATTATAATCGATGAAAAGATACAAGCCCATCTATACATATGGAAAAGAAATAGATGAATGCACACGTACATAGAATGCATTTTTATTGATGGTTTGGTGTGAAAGAGAGCAACACACATACAGCAGCCTTAATGTCAGCTATCAAACAAAAGCTTCACATTATTATCACAGTACAAAATAGCATGCCTGGTACGACTTACTGTCTGTCAGGTACAGGGAAACAACCAGAGGTGGCTGAGGAGGAGAGATGACATTCAACACAGCTCAGACTCAATCTGCTTCCCTTTCTACCTCTCATTGAAACTGCAGAGTGATAATGTTGGCACTGTATTATTTGGGTCATTTGCATGTTAAAAAATAAATCAACTAAATAATTTTGTCTATGACAATTATCCTCATTTAGATAAAGTAGATATACAAAAATAATAAAAGCAATATTAATAATTAATAAATAGTATCAAGTAACATAGAAATAAAAATATATTCTCATGACATCCTTTCAGTGAAAAGAAAGCTGAAACAAAGTCTTTCATGTCCTTCAGAGTGGATCCTTATCAGGTTACTGGTCAGGGAGATGTTGGTGTAGATCTGGATCAGGTCAGAGATTTCTTTTTTCTTCAACAGTGTCAGACTTTTCAACATTTTTGTTGATTTCTCAGAGAATCATTAATATTTTAAGGGACTGATATTTATGAGTGTACTCAGTTGGGTGCAGATACAAATAAAAATCGAGATGTTGTGAGTTTAAATGTGGTTTCATTAGGGAAATGTTGGGTCTCTGCAGGGGTATGTGCCAGTCTAGTGTTGAAAGTGTAAAAAAACAGCAGCAATATTACATTTGTGCAGCAGGACACAGTGCAAGTGTCTATTCTGGTGATCAATAGCTCGAGCTGGAACTGACGATAGCTTTTTGTTTGATGTTTGAACTGAGTTTGACCAGGACGTGCAACAGAAAAGACCAAAGACATACGCTGATGTCTACTGTTGTTTTTGTAGGTTGCAGCCTTTCAGATGCATCTCAGCAGACTTTGCCATAAAAGAGCGGAAGCAGAGGGAATCCCTTGCCTACCTTAATCTTTACCATCTTGCACAGTCAGCACATGCAGGAGACGAGGGCAATTCGGGATATCACTAAAAAGAAATAAATGCAGTTAGGAGAATAAAAAATTGAACAAAAGCAGAGAGACAGAGGGAGAGAAAGACTTGGACCTCCTCTTTCAGTGCTCTCAAATTACCTTCTCATTCACTGAAGCTTTATTTAGCTAAAACAGCACTGGTACATCTGCTGTGATTGCAACACCGTTGGGAAATTGTTATCTGGATGAAAAAAGGATTACATTAGTGACTCTGCTTTCTCTGCCTCAGAGAGAGAGAGGGAGATGAACAGACTTGTTTGTTCTTGGATAAGTTGAATGGCAATCAATTAAACACCTATACTTGTCATACAGTCGGTGGTCAACTGACTGGCCACCTGATGGATTGACTGGTTGGTTGATTGGCTGACTGGTTTTGTTTTTACATGCTCATGGCTGCCTGATATTCCCAGATTGTGGATCCCATCTCTGCAACCAACATGTCCTGAAGCACACAGCTACATCTTTGCAGTTTACAGTGTAATCAAAATATGAGGTGATAAACTGAGTGTCTCCATCATACCAGCTGCACTGAATAACATTATCATCAACATGACGCCCATTGACAACAGAGGCATTTGGGAGACATTTTATCAGCTTGCTTTACAGGATACATGCAGCTGTAGAACATACACATATACACTGATGAAAGGTCATTCAATATATATGTAAAGAAAGAAAATGCTTTTAATGAAACAACTAAACCTTCCTTGGTTTAGAAAGGAGCATACATATCTTTTAAATAACGTTTGAATTTTGTTTTCTTGTGAAAGAACCATTATTAGGGTTGCGTTAAAATAATAGCTGTATTTATTGGATTATTCTATTTTTACAAAAAGTAATACTAAAAAATTATATAAATAACTGCTCATGTCTTCATTTGCTAACTTTTTACGTTAATTTTGGAACTAAAAACCCAATAACTTATTGTTATGTGTCCACATTTACATTGTTATAACTCAGTTACAACCTTTGAGATATTGTTTGTGGCCACAACTTCATGACCAGAGAATTGCAAATGATGCAAGTAACAAAGTTCTCTTGCTGCTTTGATTGCAGGCGGTTGTCTACACAGAAGGTGTACTACAATTAGGTACCAACTTCAGTTACAATCCAGTGATGTTACCCTAATAGCAAAACTCACCAAGTAACCAAGGCTAACATCATTAACATCAAAGCTTCCACACAAACACCAAACACTTGGCTCCCTACTGAAGTCAACTTGAAAGCACCAGGATACGAGGGGAAGATTATGGTGTAATTACTCGATGATGCAACAGAAACTGTCATTAGAAGAGTGTCCTCTGTTGTCTTATCTCCTCCGGTTGCTCCTGTTGTAGAAAACACAATTCAAACCAGATTTCACTAACTCACCTGTTGATACCGACTTCATCATTAACTCTGCTATATTCAAAACTTATTTCAATTAGGTAGAGAACTAAATGGCAAAAACCAACACATTAAACAGATGTAGGTGGACATGTGTGTTTATGTACAACGATAAAGTAAGAAGAATATGTTAAGTTATGTTTCTTTGAATGTTAGGTAATCATTGTCTCTATGGTCAACTATAAAAGATTGAGTGTTATTCTGACTTTATGATTCATCCTGTTGAGATGCATCATGTTATGTGGCTTTCTGCAGTAAGTTGTTATTGGTGTAGATATGAAGAATACTGCAGGTAGATAGACATTCAAATAAAAAGTCTTTTCTCTTTTGAATGACTTACTTACTTACTTATGCCGAGCAATTGAAGTTGCACTGAAAACATCAAAGCTGCAGCGACACAGAGGTCAGGCTCCTCTAATGTGCAAATGTAGTTCAGCTAGCTTTGATTGTCCAGATTTCATTTGCTGTCTTTGTCATCTTTGCACAGGCATCACAAATAAGGAAACTGATAGAAGAGTGAATGAAATGTGTTTGTAACCATTTAATAGTTGCTTGGTAGAAAGAATCATTACCACTCAATTTGTCTCGTTAGTTGGCTTTCTTGCATGCCAAAACTTTCAGTGATAATTTGATCGAGGGCTTAAAAGAATGACATGAATTTCCACCTTTGGAGACAAAAGTGGTGAAGGGTTGTTCCAGTGGGTTCCAGCAGCACTACACCCATGGCCACAGTTATCTGACTGCTCCCCCCACAAACATGCATTTATAGATTACATTATATTTATACACAGACGTTCACTATGGTTTTACAATAGCTACTTCACTGGGATTATTTGAAGGGGTTGGCGGGCAGGGTTTCCATATGTACAATATTTATCATATTTGTACAATACATTAGCCCTCTGTGCGATGTATGCATCTCTTCTCACATGACATCTTTCCAGAAAATCATGCATGTTGTGAAGTTGAAAGTGAATATGGACCTATACGTCTGTATTTACGCATTCCTTCCCGCGCCAATCATGATTGTGATGATGAACGAGAATGTCACACAAGCCCTTCCTGTCTCATGTTTCAAAATAAAATAAATTTGACATGTCGGTATTGAGCGTACTCTGGTCACGAACAATAGTTTTAAGCTTCTGGTATGGTTCTTTAACATTTCCCATCTGGTAACGCTGGTGGTGGGTATAGGAAAGTATGATTGAATCGAAGTTTGTGTGTGTGTGTGTGTGTGTGCTGTTGTGAGGTGCTTACTAATCCATATTTGTTCTATTACTATTGATATTCTTTGGCTGGACTGCAACAGTGGAGGCAGCTCTATAAACTCTGGGGCTGGGGTTCCCAGTAACAGTGTGGTTCAGTCAGAAGAGCACTGGCTGTATGATCCCCTTGATCTCTTGCTGGTTCAGACATGTTGAGCCAGCAAGACATCAGGTGTGTAGTCTCTCACTCACACACACACACACTCACACACACACACACACACACACACACACACACACACACACACACACACACACACACAAATTGAATATATTCTGGTGTACTGAACTGATTTTACATAATCAATACTGGATACTCAGTGGCCTCCTGTTAGATCCTTTAGGTGCTGTCCATCCATCAAGTGTTTAAATGTCTTGTACCCAAGTCAGATGGGATATGTAGTAGCCGACATCGAGTTCTGACCCAGGTCCTCCTCCATGAGAAAAGGCGCCCAGGAGGAGAACGTGACTCGAAGCCTGAAGCATCTGAATCAACTCCTTTCCGTGTGAAAACGTTGTGGTTCCATATTAAGCTATTTGGCCCGTCCCTAAGGGTGAGCCCAGACACACTGTGAAGAAGGCAAATCTCTACTGGGTTTATTTCTGAGCTTTCTTTTTGTCTCTTCCCAGAGTTCATAGCCACTTCTAAGAGTCGAACAAACTGTCGATCCACTGGTAAACTGTTCACAGGAAAACTAGGAAATGGGGAACAAGCTACTCCATCAAGGAGATTTTTGAGGGAACTATCCCTTTAAGACGTTGATTGACTGCAGAGGATTGTCTTCTAAATATTGAAGACAAGGATTTTGTTGGAATCTTCTTGAATTATTTTGTACCCCATAAATTTGGGCATTTTGAGTGTTTTAACGACTGCATGTCCGACACAGACTTAAGATGAGGTTCGGCACTTTGATGTAGCATCCATCCTTTAATTTCAAATTAAATGTTTTGAGGCTCAGAGCTTAACGAGCAAAGCTTCAAATGTATGCAGCTTTACAGTCCTTAAATAAAATTGTGCCTAAAGTAAAGTCTAGTTTTTGGTATGGTCACCTATTCTCTCTCTTATTGCCCATCCCAACAACCACATTGCACACAGAAGAAATGGCTCCCAGGGAAAGCAAATATAACAAAGATGGGATAAGGGTTGATACATCACTTGTTCAGCTCTGACTCTGTCAACACTCCATGAGACTTAATCAAACTCAAACAGCGTTAAGCCCCTGTCACCCTTTCATCCTCAGACAAGCATGATGACAGATATTACATTCCAATTACGTGTCTTTATATTGGAGTGATGATTTGAGGCTGTGCCATGTGGTCCTGATACATTTTTAATGAATATCTTTCAAATACGGTATATATCTCTAATATGTAGCTCATAATATATATCACAGCTGTAAACAAAAGGACAAGAGAGAAACCAGACAATAAAGTGGGTCTAAGAAGCAAAGAACAAAACAGGGAGGGGACTTAAGAAAGTGGTAGAAGAGAAAGGATGGGAGGGTGATAGTCGCTGAAATGATAGCCGCCCATGTGCTCCTCTAATATGAGGCACAAATGGATCTGCTTTTTATCTCAGCTATGCACACACCATCCATAAAGCCCTGTCAAACCAAAGAGGGGAGCTCATTTATGCTGCAAACATGCACCCCCGCGCTCACACACACACACACACACACACACACACACACACACACAGGGGGCAGGCTCATTTATGCTGCTGTTTATTACCTTTATCACCAGACGAGAAGAAGCAAGCAAGAGCCAGGCTGCATTTCGCTCCTTGACGCCCATCATCATCGTCTGAGTCTCAGGTGTTTATCGGGCTGGCGCTTCGCAGGAGGCCCAGCACGCGTCTCGATGCTCCCGCCTCCATGGTCCCCCTCTCTTTTGACACATGCACTCTATCTGTTGCACTCCTTTGTTGTTTCTATCACTTTCTGCAATTGTGTTTGTCTCCTTTTCCTGCTGATTCCTCCTCCCCTCGTACCCTTATTCTCTTCTTACTTCATCACCATCCCAACTGGTCACCGTGGCGACAGCAGACCTCTCTCTTCTCCATTGTTTCCCTCCCATTTTTGTTTACAGATCTTCAGGGCTTCTTCATGTGGTCTCAAAGGGGGAAGCTGTGCTGCTTAAGCATTTAATGATCTCAGGAACAGTTTTCCTGTGGTTTAGTCACTCCCTTGTGCATTTTTATCACTCAGGTAAAACATCATGGGTCTATTTAGGTGATGTGCTTATCAAAATTCAGCTACTGGGCAATTTTGGTGCCCATTATTTTTTAAAGGCAATTACTGCGTATGATAATTACGTTAATGGACAATTAAGAGAGACTAACTTTATCATGGTATAATTGGGGATCGACTAAGCTTCCTGCATTGGCAGCTATTAGGGGAAAAGCTTGTGCTCGAGGCAGTACAATGTGGCTTCTCTTGATTCAAAACCCTGCTTCAAAGGGTTGCTTTTAAATTACTGATATACCCACACTTACGTACGAGGATAAATTATAGACACCAAAAAAGTTGTTGTTTTTGTGGAACTTTCACAAGTCAGTTTAGGCACAAATAACTTTCTCTGCATCTAGTGTGTATAAATTCTAGTATAAATTAATGATGCAGCTTGTAAACAGCTTATACGGTAGTAGTAGCAGTTTCATGTAAAACTGCACAGCACTCCAGCAGGACCATCTAGTTTTTCACATATAACCAATAAGAGAGTATAAGCTCTCCATAGTTTTTTTAAACCTTTGTGCTGGCGACAGCCAGTGGCCAGAGGCTTTATGTCTGCCGTACCATTCTCAAGAACCCTGTGAGGGAAATTCTTCAAATTTGATACAATCATTAGTTTGAACTCACAGAGAAATTGATGGGAATTTGCCGGTGAATTTGATCTTGTCAACACTTTGAAGGAATTTAGTTCAATCATTTAATTGTACTAAAAAAAGGACTGATACAATTTTAGTGGTCGAAGGTCAAGGTTTCGTGTTCTAGTGAACATGACATGTCAGGAAAGGCCAAAGGAAATTTCAACTTGTCTGGCATAAACAGTCTCTTTGAAGGTCCAAGGTCAAGGTCACTATGACCTAAAATTTGGCACAATGTTAACTTGGACCTACAGATTTATGTTGTAGCATAAAACCACAGTCTGATTAGTCTGGTTCCCTTCGCCAAGGAGTTCATATTTTCATGCTGTAAATTTTCTTGAAACCTGGTGTAATGATGGGCCAGGGAAGAATGGATCACATTTTTGTCACTGGTCTGGACAAAGGACGGTTTCACAGATTTTTCCGAGAATGGTTAATGGATCTAGATTTTTAAAACCAGCAAACAAGGTGACTGATCAGATTACTGTGTCCCATTTGGTGCAGCTTGATTGAATTTCATGGAACTGTTGGGCCTTGGTGGAGGTTTTCACTTTATTGAGTTAATTGGATATTGATGAATTTTGATCCACATTTCTTTAGATATGAAAAGAAACCAGAGCAAATGAGCAACCGGATGCCTCCTCGTTGTTGGCATCCGGTTATTCGAGGTCACTGAATATATCCTCTCGCTGTTATTCTGCTACTTTATATTTCTGATGGTTTCTGAACCTTCTGACTCTCGTTCTTTACCTTTATAAACATCTTTTCTTATCTGTGCCACTTTTAATCTCTCTTCTCTCAAGCCATCACATTCCCACCTCAACTTTTTTAATTTTAATGCCAAACATCTCCCTCCCTCTGTCAATCTGCCTTCTTCCTTTCTTTTACTCTTAAATTCCTCACTATTTTTCCCTCTTCTTTTTTTCGTTTTCTTTACTCTTCATTTCTATTCCCATTGTGCCTTAAAGAGATTTACAGCTGATCTCATCTTCATCTCATCTTCGGTTTTGCCCTTTCTACATCCTGCTATCCATCTCCTTCCTCTAATAGTCTTCTTTTACGTCTCCACCTGTTCTCGCTCCTTGTTTCCTTTCTTGCTTCTGTCTATGGTCCCCAAAGTGCCCATGCAGGGAAGAAGTATTTGCTGCCAGTCCCTCTCTTTAGCGTATCCCTCCACTTCCTCCTTCGAACTCTCCCAGAGGTTTCAGATTTTTGTCTCCCTCTTTCCATCTCTGTCCCCCATCTCTATATCCCAAGTCCCTATCCCTCCCCTAAAAGTCCTCTTCCCCTCTTCTTCCCCCTCTACTCCCCTTCCCCCTTCATTCTTGTGCTCCCATGGGTGCAGGTGATAGAGGATGACGCTTTGCTTTGATTGCTGCATGGCTGCAGGCGTTCCTGGGGCAGAGCAGCTTTAGCTGCTGGATGTGGTGGTAAATAATCCCGACTGGGGAGAGAGAAACAGAGACACTCTTGAGGGGAAGAAGGAAGGAAGGGAGTGTATGTGTGTGTGTGCGTGTGTCTGTGTGGATGGAGATTTTGGGTTGGAAGGGAAATGTTATAGCCAATCTACTTTACGGATGGATGAGCTTATACCAGGCATTTACAGTATATGAACATATTCACAATTATATTATTTAATGAACTACATTATTTAAGTCTTGACTTCAATTGACTTTGACTGTGATGACAACAGTTGCCTGAAGCATATGTGTGAGTATTATAACCAAGGACAGCATTTGAACTGAATTTACATACAACACACACAGTGCATATATGCTCCACTATATGTCCTCAGAAATGGTAATGATTTTTCTTCAAACTGTGACAAAGTTTAACTTATTAACATTCACGGCACTGCTGTTTGGGACCTACAAACAAATGTTTTATTCATCACCGTCTCTCAAGCAAAGTCATCTTAACGCTAATCAAATGACGGGGAGGAAGAGCCTTTTAGGTGACAGGAGTTTGAGCTTTTTTTTAATGAGAGAAAATGTTTAGGAATAAAAGTAAATGTCCTTTCAGCTGTGGTGTTAACTTTATGCTCTCAATTAAGAAGGAACGAGAAGAGGGAAGAATTTATAAGCACTAACCCTATTCTTTTGTTGCAGTCACTTGGCTGACAGACACAAGTAAAGATTTTAAATGTGCTCATGAAATTACACATGCATATTGCTCTGAATTACAGTAAATCTAAGTAAAGATACTTGAACATTTTTATCGATTACTAGTTACACATTACACTATTAGAAAAAGTCATTCTCAAATCCAATCAAATTTACTTTATTGTCCCATGGGGAAGTTCGTTTTGGGCCAAAGTGCTACAGCAGCTGCAGAACAGCACATTGTACAATAAACAACAACAAAAAAACTTTACATATTGCTGTAAACTATTCCAAGTGTCATCTTCTGTGTTTAACACACGTAGAAACACAAAACACAACTTTGACAAACAGTCAAACCTTTTAAGTCTAAGCTAAAAAACAGAGATCACTGTATGGAAACCAACTAAAACCTTACAACATAGGGTTTGACTCTAAAGAAGCCTCATAACTCTATAAAATCTCTGTCATTATACAGGCATTATTGCCTAATCAACCAAGAACGCAGTCTAAACCCCCTGAATGTTAAAATTGTGTCAAGCATTTTAAGTTCCTATAATGTGACTGTGAAAATTTCTGTCATCACAAGACAACAACAACACATCAAGAAACCGATTCATATTTCAAAATGCTATCTCTATGTTAAGCTTCTTCATGATACTAAATACTAGATTAATTTGACGAGCAACGTAATATCTTTTATTATGAACATTTTAAAACCCAGGAGAAAAACAAGTTTATTGGAATACAAGAGAGTAAAGGACCTTTTGATTGTTTTATTCTTATATATTGGCCAATATTAAATGTAAAATGAATCAAAGATTAATGGCATAATCATACAGGATGTATATTGAGAGAATGAGGAGGTTTGATTTTCAAATTTACATTACCTATATGCATCCAAAAACTACTGGTCAGATTCAGGCAGTGAGACAGAAGGAGACCAGTGTGAATTGATTTCAATTTAAAAACTGGATAAAAATGACATCATACACCTTCATAACCAAAACCCACAAGAGGCTCGAGCAGGAATGAACATGTGCAGGAAGCTGCTCGATACATGTAGAATTCTGCACCCTTGCTTATAAGTACATTTTTTATAGCTTAAAAATAACGGTCAGATGTAAAGTTTTCACACAATATAATCCATACTGATAATTGTTATGCTTTATTCATACACCACATGGATTAAAAACCAGTAATTTATACGTGCCTAGATAATAATAAATGACACAGCTCACTCTCCAACTGTTGCTCAATCAGTGCAGGACATTAGTCAAGGGTTTTAAAGAGGGATTCTCACAAAAAAATGGCCATTCTGCTGCTGCTGCTGCTGAATCCTTTTACAATAAGTAAGAATAAAGTTCATTGGTGCCTCTCAATTTCAAATATACCTCCTATTTGATCGTTTACTCATATATTTAATAAATCCAGAGTAATGGATATAAGCCAAATGAAATTTTGTTCAAGTAATGTACTCAGGAGAGATTTATTGTATGAGAATTGGAGATTACACAAAGGATTTGTTTCGTCAACTTTCATTAAATGCGGGTGAATTATCCTTGTTGAGTGACAGTTGATGATGCCATGGCATTTTTAATCTTTGTCGGCCATGTTTCCTCACAAGGTATTGTCACAAAAAGTGTTGTAGTGGAAGCATAACAATACATTCATGTGAATGCAAATAATGTAGATTTTCTTATGTTTCCTGTAAACACTTCTTCACCAAATGTGGGTTTTAAATTCTAGTTAGAGGAAATGCATTAAATACCAATGTGAACTTCAGGAGGTGAACTCTTGCAACCCTTTAGCTCTATGTATCAACTTTAGAAGATTTTTTTTATTCTGGTGGTGAAATCATTTATAATCCTTCCATTACATTGCACAGCAGCTTTATATTATGATGGTCAGGGGAATTATTGCAGTGTTGACTAATGAAAAGAGCTCCTCTCTAATCGTTCTGTCTACATCAGGTGATTAATGACAGATTTTTTTCTGTGTTTTGCTCAATCCATAAGTATACGGACCAGTTGAGAGAAGTCCCTATCTCACATATTGGTCCTCCTGAGTAGTCTGAAGGGCAAATATCAATAAAATTAACTTAGTCACATACACAGTGGCTCCCATTACCACAATATTTGATTAGTTGACATTAAGTCAGAAAATGGGAATGGGAAAAAGACACTGACATATGAATCTGAAGCACGATGAAACTGAAACTGAGGTAAACTCCGAAGATGGTAACAAACTGGAACTTAACAAAGGGAAACACGGACAAAACAATTACACAAGACACAAAGTCAATAGCATAATCAATTAAAAGTATAATTTCACATCATAATTAAGTCTTAATTCTTACTCCTAGTTATACAATTATGCCTTAAACCTCTTGCGGTGGCAATGATGTTTAAATTGCGGTATCACTGCTGCTCGATCTCATGCATGACCCCTGCAGCTCCACAGACTGAGAGTGAGAAGAAGCAGTCGAGTGTGAAGGAGGGTCATCAGATGAGCCACAGCTGGCAGCGGCTCCTCAGCTCACACAAACATCAGCTCTGTTTCATTGGAGGCAGCAAAAGGTCAAACAACACCAGAGGCTTCTATGGGTGACACTTCACTCATGGTCTCTCTCCCACCGCTCCACACACTCTTTTGATTTTGACTTCTGAAGACCTCCAGAGCTACTTTTTGACTGTTGAAGACATCTCTTCACAACCGACTCAACCCCAGGATCTTCCAAAGGCTGAACTTTTGGTTGTGGGCCATCACCTCTTCTCCCTCTACACTCAGTTTTACAACTTTTGTCTTGTGTTCGATGTTTATAGCTTCATAGTACTAGAATTGAATTGCTGCATTACTGCTCTGTATATGGTATGGACAGTAAAAACCTAAAAAATATCGTGACACTTTTCATTGGGTAATACATGCTATGGTTTTTGAAGCAGATATTATACAAATTTTCAGGCATTAAATAATTATATTGATGCATTTGGAAAAGATAGATATTATATACTATATATATTGTGTATACAGTTTAGCATGGCCGCATGTCCTTCGTTCTGAAGAAAACCAGAGCCTCCAGAACTCAGCATCCCAGGGTTCTAGAAACGTCACACAGAGGTTTGAAAAGCGACTGGAGACACAAGTTTCAACCACTATTGGTCACTCTGGGCCCCATGAGGTCACCAGGCCAATATAAGGCCAGTTCTCCTCCCTTCTTCCTGCTTTCGATTCCTCTTCCTACGCAACCCTCGGAGGGGAGAAGGGTGGCTGTCCAGCTCACTGACTCGATTCATCTCTTCTACTCAACTCTCTGAGAGGAGGTCACCTCTCTGCTCATCTTAAATGGAGGAGAGGTGCAGCTTGCAGCTCACCTCAACAAGGAAACCTTCTCCAAATCCAAGCTCTACCAACCTTCAAGCAGCGACGCAAAAGCCTACCTGAGAACTTCGAACAGCAACTGAGCTGCATCGCACAGTAGAACCTCAAAGGCAGAACTACAACCAGCAAGATGACTTCACTGGCCTTCGAACAGCACAGCAACCCTTTTTTTCCCTTTCCATGGACGGGTAACACAACTGGACATAATAATTATACTAGGCTAAGCAAATAGTGTTTATTAGATTTCGTGTGATGTTTATAAGTTTGATTCGTGTTGCTGTTATATTTTCGGTTATAAGTTATTTGAAAGTTAATGTTAGGGATGTTATGCTCTTCACAGTCTTTCTCTGCATGCATCTAGTAACTTTCTCTAATTTGGTACCAACACACACACGGATGTCTCCCCCACATCTCCCTGACCCCCGCTACATGCCGTAAACATTTCAATGGGGCGTGTGGGTTATCTTTCGAGGGGCCAGCTGCCATTTTGAAAGCACACTCACTCACACAGGCCCACGCATACTCACATACACATCTTTACATAGTAAGTACTTTGTGCTGTTATATTCTTAATAAATGTTTTTCTATTAATGTTGCATAAATGTGATTTCTGCCAACATCTACACTGTCAAGAACTCTATATTCTTCAACTAAGCTAATTATCTAAATGGACATAAATGGACAATTAATTGTTAATCAGAGTTCCAAATTTTTAGTTGGTACTTTTATGAGACTTAATCAATAAATTGGCTATCTTTTCCCCTCTTTTGAAGGGTGGCGCCCCGAGGTAACTTTAATCAATTAAAGTTATTATTTAGTATACATATTTTTTTATCAATATTCAATATTTATTTTGATAACCATATTTATTGAAGTCCGGAAGGCACACCATTTAATGGTATCACATTTAATGCATTATTGCACAACACTTATTTGTTTCTCATCCTCAAAACGTACTAAAAACTTAACTTTAAAGTTGTGGATCATCAGAGTTAGGAATAAAACCTTCCTTTAGTTAAACTACTTCCTGCCGGAGTCAGTATGTGTGCTTCTCTGTTCAGGATTCTGTCTCTGTACTCTTCCCCTCTGCTGCTGTCATGAGCCATTTTCCCCTTAGGAACTATTAATGTTTGAATGTTATTATCCCGGCTTCTGTTCAGCTCATCCACTCACAGCTGCCTGAACCACCTGATGATGGAGAAATCTGCAAACAGTGGTTTTACAGGCAACTGTAATAGATGTACATTTATCCTTATTCCTAAGGCAGTGCTAATCTCAGGTAGATGTGGTCTGTGACGGTCAAAGTCACTGCTGTGCAGCATGTGATTTGTAGGGAGATGAGGGGGGATTTACCCTTTAAACCAAAATGACCAAAGTGGTGTAGTGGTGCCTGGAGAAGGGGGTATTCTCTTAATATGTTTTTAATTAGGCCGTCCAGTAAAGGATAGAGGCTGTGTGTTTTAAACTGTGACATGTGAGACTACTCTTACATATTTAGTTCACTCAGAAAAGAGCAAATCGTCTCTCAGATTTCTGATTGCAGAATTTACATCAATACTGTCCCCCAGACGTCAGGGTGATGCAGCTACATGATGACGCAACTTGAGTCAAATCAGTCGTCTATGGGCCAGTAGCTGCCTTTAGTAAACTGTCACATGGCCCAATTGATTTGCAACAGACGGTGCTGGCCAGAGTGGGGCACCATTATAAAATTAAGGTAATTTTTCATGGGGGATTTTGGAAATATTTTTGTATAAAAATTATTTTGCAAATTAAAAAAAATCAAACTAAATAAATGACTTTACATGTTTACAAGAGCAGAGACAACGGAGCGTCATGAAACGTCTGCTGACATTTTGGTTTGGGTTGATCGCTTCATGTTTGAATTTACTTAGAGGTTGAATTTAGTTGCATTTTTTAATTAGTTCTGTTATTCAGGAGGTCAGGTAAAGGGCAGGTGATATTTCTTTCCAGGAAGACAAACACAGAAGGATGGGTCATAGGTTGGGTCAGCCAGAGGCAGAGTAAGGCAGGTAATGCTTTCCCTGTCTTAGCAAAATAGTAATGAATGATGCAGACCACAGGTGATTAAGAAGTGGGTACTATACACTATGTTGACTGACAAATAAGTGCACTACATCACTGAACAAACCTCCTTAAAAATGTGTTAATTTTCTTAATAATGGGTTTCTAACAGTTATTAAAGGAACTTTTGGGTTTTTCTATAATTTCAAAGGTCTTGACCTTCTATGTAAAGTGCGTTGAAAAATTATGATTTGGCGCAATACATATCAAAAAATTGAATTGAATTGAATGCTGAAGTGTTGTCGTCCCCTACTCTAAACGCCCACTGCCAACCAATCAGCTTCAAAAGTTCAAAATAAGCAGCTGCTTCATTTGCAGTTCGACAAGTTTCACTTCACATGGAGCAATGACGGCATTTAATCTTAGTGCTGCAATTGAACAAAGGAGTGGTATCAGAGTATAATCCATGTTAATCAGCAATTAACCTCATACTCTGCTGCCTTGATCAAATTCCTGTTCTCCCAGAAGCCATGGAGGGAGATCTTTCTTTTACTCCACTATATTTTTGACTTACTTTGGTTCATGGAATTAAGAAAGACTTATTCCTTAGCAAAAAACATGCATATAAATGTGTTTAAATTAATAGGCATATGTGACTAAAATGTATTTTTACTTTTTGTTCCAGAACAATGAAACATTCAAGCACCGAGTTTTTAACTAGTTATTAAATGGACTTATTTGAATATTGCTGCCTCTTTATACCCTACTACATTGATTAAGACAATCAGGGAGAAAAAGGTATTTTTCACTAAATTATTCTCAATGTTTAACGAAAACAATACAGTTAAAATAATTTAAAGAGAAATGTAGTGTCTCAGTGTGTTCTTGTATCTTAAACTCGTTGCATTTTACTTTAAGATTTTTGGTTTATTTGTGGGAGTGACGGTTTTTAATCTGTGACTACAAGCAGAAATTAGCTGGTAGTATAAAAGTTTTCCTTATATAGAAATCTGTTCAATTTCAAGATTTGTAAAATAACCCAATCAACCTTCTCTCCATTATGTTCTTTTTTTTCAATATGACAATATTAGCCTCTACAATCACGCAATGATATATTGATCCAAGATGTCTTATAATAGTAACTGTTGCAAAATATTAATAAATAAATACATATACACAATTAGATAAGTAGTCTGGAGCATGTGAGAATGAAGACACAAACGCTCACCCCCGTGACTGGGTTGTTCCTCTAAACATATTCTGTCTCAAAATAAGCCACAGAGGAGAAAGAAATGGATTTTTTATTTCCTTTAACAACCAGCTCAACATAATACATACGCTGGGTTTCCGACCAGGACAAAGACCTAAATATAAAATTACAGAAAAAACCTGGGCCCAGAGGGTAATGTGAATTCAAAATGGAGTTTTTACAGTGTAATGTGGCTTTATTGTCTTGAGTTGCTATTCAATTTTCATTGCCAACAACCATTTGACGGCACTTTGGTGTTAGCATTTTACATGCCAGTGGCCTGTTCGGCTTGGGTGAGCAGGATGTGGGCACATTTATGTGTAGCTCGTGAGAGAATTGACCATTTGAGCTGCTCAGTCATTAATTCGATGTAGTGACTCTTTCTCGCTCTGGTGAATTTTGAATGAAAGTGTCTTGTCATGCTGGAGCACCGTCATTCTCCTGAACGTGCTGTCAAACCTGAGCAAGCCTGGTGAAACTAGCATAACCTGCATATTCAGATAATAATAAATTTACACTCTTAATCGCTTGCAAAGCAAATTCAATCGAGGCGATTCTGAAAATATGAGTCGATCACATCTTTGTGCATAGGGAGACATGTCGACATAAAGTCTACGGTGGAGTCCGAGGGATTTACGAGGCAGCAGGGAGCTGTGGAGCTGCTTTATGAGCTGGCAGCCGTCTCTTTGTGCAGGTGCTCAGCCATGTTTTTACTGCCATGGCTCTCCTCCTCCTGCTCCTCCTCTTCCATCCCTCGTCATTCTGGCAAACCCTTGAGTCCTCGTCAAGGACAATGGTGAGTCCCTTTTATTTGTACGGGCACATCCAGATGCAGAGATGCAGAAGGGGCTGTGTGGTAAATGCAGAACTTTTAATAAAATCCAAGTTTCTAAAGCCCTTTTAAAACAGAAATGTTGCAACATTGCCTTTAAGATGACCCTCCATTACACGGTGTTGCATGTTTTACACTGAAGGAAGCAGCTGGTGTAATGCTGCCCTAGTGTGCGATTGTATACAGCATGCTGGAATCAGAGGCGTGACGTGTACGGGTGTGTGTCGTGTTTTTCTCTATCCCCAGACTCAGATCGCCCTTTTGCTTTTTATTGCAATTTGTGTGACATTGTTTTCTCCACCAGCCGGAGGATGCTTGCCTTCACACTTTATATAGATGAGCATGCCAGCACTTAATCTGATAGCTATAGATCCAGGAGGTGTCTTGTGGTGTTTTGACTCAACAGCTAACAACAAGCTTACAATGCATACAGTGATAAAAGCAACAATCAATGTCTGATCTTCTCCTCTGCTGCGATAGATTGTCTGACACAACTTACAGCTCATATGACATCCATTTTCCGGGTTACCACGGCGATGTCCTACTCAATCCGATATGGACACATGCCCTAGCATATCAGTGTTGTACAGTGCTGTAACAAAATGCTTGCTCTCACTTTTACACACACATCTATTTGGCTCTGTGTCAACCTGCAGCTTAAGGCAGAACAGCATTGACAGCTTTTTTCAATTACAATGACTAATAACTACAATAACCACAAGTATTAATATTACCTGAGACAAAGAAGAGGGGTGGAAACATATGATGTAGCTTTGGTTAGATTAAGGCAAAACATGGAACAGTTTGGAAAATATTCACTTTCTGGGCAAGAGTAAGATGATAAATGTGATACCACTCTCAAGTCTGTGAGGTAAATGCAAAGCTGAGGAAAGCAGGCCGTTAGCCTCGCTTAGCACAGAAACAAAAGATTTCCTGTCTCTTTTAAAGTGAAAATTTTTGCCAACAAATGAATCTTTCAAATTAAAATACTTACGTTTATTCATCTCTGCAACAAAACAAATATATTTATTTTCTAAAACATCCACCTATTCCTCTGGACAGATTTCTACAAGTTTCTACTTTAAAAAAACATGGATGCACTATTGGATATACGATCATATGTACAAGCAAATAGTAGGCAAAATAAACACATCATAATAATTGTGCTGTAAATCTTAAATGACTTTGGCATTCTGTAATTTAAATCATGCATTTGATTTAATGATGAAAGAAAAGTGTACTCTTCATAAAGTTGTCTTTCAGCACTGTTGCACTTAATTAAAAGAACACTTCATTTAACATGAGCTGCAAATAGTAAATCATAGAGCTACATTTTACACCCTAGGAAAGAGTAAGGACACTCATCCTATTAGTTTATTGGCTTATAAGTAGGGCAATTTAAACCAATTGCTTCAGGTCCAACATTGTCACCCTCTGTGAGGAGGCTGCACTTGCCAAATGAGGTGGTAGGTGTTTCGGTACACTCTCAATTGTCTGTGGACAGGCAGCAATATAAGAGTTATGACTCCACTTCACAGTCGAAGTTAGTTGAAATGATTATGGTCCCAACGAGAGTTTGACTTGCACACCTAATAAGCACATATAATAATGAACACGGCTCAATAATAAGCAGCAGGAGAAGGGGAACAAGTAATTTCATGACGCAATGATCCCATTTGACTTAACTTTTTATTGCTTTCTACTTAAACTGATTGATGGATGGCATGGTATATCTTTGGTGAGGAGTGGGAAAGTGATACGGCAAAAGAAGACGACTTTGTCATTTGATATTTTCTAATGTACAGCACCCTACTTAGCTGTGACCTACAGCCTTCTTTGGTATTGGTAATCAGAAGTCAGTACACTGATGAAGAAAGATCAGAAGGGCAGGGGCTGTAACCGCCTTCTGAACCACAAAGGTCAAGAATGAACAGTTTGTATCCCTGTTTGAGTGGTAGTACAAAATAACCGAGCAACGCTTGGTAAGCTTTGAAGCTGATTGGTTGTAGTGTGGGCATGACGCACACACACACTTATATGGAAGAAACATGAAAAATATTTATCATGTCATTTGTATAATTATATTTTTATCAGAAATGTATTTATTTGTAAGCTCCGTCTTCTTTGTGTCCTTAACATTTTTGTGATACCAAAGGCTCTAATGGCTCTGCACCTGAAGTTTCATGCCTGGTATTGCTCCTATTATAGTTCATCTCACATTGTGCCCACACTCAAAAATAAGTTTGGCATCAAAAAGCCCCCCGTTCCTCTGAATTTGCCACACGATCTGAACAATGCACTTTCATAGAGTTGGTCAACAAAATACCGACAGCCTTGACTAAACAAATCCAGCAACAACCAACCAACCTTCAGATGGACAGAGATGTGGGAACAACAACAAACGTGCGAATGCAGAGAAACCTCCTGCAGTTCGTCACACAGGGCAATGAGCAGGTGCCATGGCTCGACAAGGCTTTCTCTCTAGAAGTACAGCAAGATGACATGTTTTCAAATAGAGCTCTGAAAATGAGCATACAGAAACATGTATGTTGGACTCAGCTGATGACCTCTTCGTTTGAAGGATTATCCTTGAGTTCTCTACTGATGTGATTAGAGAGAACTAAATGAACCCACAAAACTTCTGTTCTTTTTTTTTTACAAACAAGCTGAAATTACACAGTAGGGCCAGTATGAAAACCCCTTTAAGACATTATAGGACACGACTTCTTGTGTAACCTTACCCTGTCTGGTCCTTGTAAACCATCAAAGGATGTGTTAGCCAAATGGGCCCCATCGGCTGTCTCTGGGGGGTCAGTTTGCTAAGTAGTAAACCTGTGTTCTGTCAGGTGTCATTAGGGTCCAGCGAGAGTCTGAGGGAACCTGTCACAACCGGGAGTAATGAATGTCTTCTTCACTGATTGCTAGCAGGGATGGAGTCAGCACAAACAGCAAATTAGAACTGACATCTTGATGGAGGCAAAGCTGGAGACACAGCTGGTCACACAAGTTAGACGGAGGAAAGCGAAGGCTGGAAAGCAGAAGAAAATAAGGACAGGAGAAAGGGTAAAGGGGGAAAAGATAAAAGGGAAGAAGAGAGGACTCCAAAGACAGCCAGAGTACATTACACTCTTTCAAATGATAGACAGTGTATGTTGTTTGCCATTTTAATATTTGCTCTGAAAATAAATTTTGAACATGCAGACCAGAAGGCTACACGGTACAATCTCCCACTGATTAGCTCTCCTTGCGCTGCTGAGGCTTGAGTGGTTTACTCTGGGTTGCCATTGAAGTGGAAAGTGAGAAAGACTTCCAGTTCTCCTGCACTGATTCTCACAGCTGATATTAAATATCACTGGTAATCCTTGAAATGTACAAGAGAAGCAACTACATGCTAATATTATCATCTGTGTTGAAGGGCGGCAACATTCCTGCATCGACGGCAACAACCGACCGAGCAACAATTACAATAACATCATCCCAATCACTTCGGGCTATGTAATAACACGCAGCGCAAACAACATCAAGGGAATCACTCCGTGTCACTCAGCGGCCTCTGGGCGAGATGAGCACAGGGGTTGACATTATGAAATGGATTAGATTTGAGACCAATTAAAAATGAATTGCTCGAAATGAGCGCTGACCCTCGCCGAAATGGATGCCAGTGATCTCATTAGGCGGGTTTCTCAGTCCCTGCGAGCCAGCAGCTTGAGAATGGGCCTGTCTGACACACTGTCAGAGAGGGAGAAAACCCAGAGGCCTGCTGCCTGCAATGGGCTGAGAATTACGTCTCTTCAAGATATGTGGGATGTGTGTGACGTACTGTATGTTTGTGTGAACTTGTTCCTGTGTGTGCCGTGTGGGTGGATCTTTGGTGATTGTCCTCACCAAAATAGAGTTACAAGAATGTGTGTGTGTGTGTGTGTGTTAATTTGGTGTTTTTGTAATGCACATTTGTAGTGGTTATTACTGCAAAATTTAAAATATTAATATTTGGACATAATGTGAAAATATGCAAATTATGTATTCATATTTTCTCTCCCATCTTTAATTAACATTGTGCTCTCTCATCTTAAGAGCATTATTTGCTCCTTTCATGATTCTACAATTTCTCACCATTAAACCCTGGCCCATCTTTATAATAGACAACTGCACCCACTTCCCGTTTCTCAGTTTGATTCCTGCTCCTGGCACTCAGGCTGTTTTTCTCCACTGACAAAACCTTTGATTTCAGATTTTCGTTCTTGCTCTTGGATTTGAGTGTGTCAAAAATCCCCCTATCCAACAGAGCAGCAGCTGTGACACTGACCAGTGAAAACGTTATTGCCTCATTGTGGATGTGTTCGCTTTACTTCACTTTCACGTGCCGTAAGAGTAATTACGGTTTAACCAGGTTTAGCCGATCACTTGCCAGCCTCGATCATATTTTATTTTAATGGTGCCATTACTTTCTTCAAATTTAATAAGTGAAGTCATGTTTTCAACATGGGAGTACATGTATGTACCGATATTTATTACCTGCTTAATGCTCTCTTTCTACCTGACAGCTAACCAGTTATAGTCCAGTTCTCTAAGGGCATTTATTATATTCACTGGCAACTCTTATCTGCTCTGCCGATGTGTACGTCAGGATTAATTCATGTCAACCCACAGTCTTAGATCATAAGTTACATAAAGATGCATGTTCATACATAACATTATCTTCTGCTATTTCAATATAATAATACGCTATAATATATATGTGTAAAGTTTTCTATTTCTAACACTAAACACAATAATTGAATTACAGAATGTTTTTTGTAGTTCTCCTCAGTAAATTTCCCGTCCCTCATCTGTGTTTCCATCTCCATTGTGACCCGGCCATTCCCTTCGCCATGAGCTCAAACCGAATCGTGAGCACTTTGCTGCTTGCCATCTCAGTAGACCGTGTTTTGATTGGTCATTAAGCGTCTGAGGCCTTCATTAGTGACAGTGCTTTTATTACACTGAGGAAATTAGCTGATGTGCAGAGAGAACAGAGAGAAATAAAAAACAGAAGCTCAGAGGATGAGGGCAGACTAGACTGTACAGATGGTAATGAATCTGGAAAGTAAAGAAAATGTTGAGCAGTTGATGAATCATATATGTTTGGTATTCTCTCTCTTCCTATGCCTTACACTCAGGGTTCTGGGATGCATTGCTAGTCCCTTTCCTAATGGGAAATCCTCACTTAGAGAAGACAATTTGTGAACGTTTGATTTGTCCACATTTTTCTTTTGGATCTAAAATATCTCAAAAGTAAAATCCGCCCCAAAACAACGACAAAATTTTTTTCACAAACAGTTTGACCAACATGTGTGAATCCCTGTAAACCCTAGAGGTACCACATCCTAACTTTTAGGTGCATTTCCCCCCTAGGATTTGTCCAGTAAAGACCATCCAGGGTTTTCTCTGGGTTTTTAATATGGGACCAGAACTGATGGACATGTCCGTGTCCCCCGGGAAGACCGTTAATGCACTTCCAAGGTTGTCTGCTCTCGCTCTAAGTAGCACAGAGTGTCAACAAGAACTGACAGCAGTACTGGCCCAGCGGAACCTGAATAAGATGGTTCCTGTGCCAGGAAGCGTCGGGGTCATTAAAAATGGATAGATCAATATATAAGAATACATGTACCTCTGGCTTTATATACTAATCCAGAGAGCAAGGGGAGCAGCAAAGGATAAGAGGTGGGGACAGAGGGCAGATGAGATGAAAGGACTGAAGAACAAAAGTAAAGTTGAGGTGTCTGCAAGAGGAAAGGTAAAGGTGGACGTAAATACTGTACATCTGCAACTTTAACCATGTAGAGTCAAAGGCCCTCCCTTTGTTATGTCAGCCATATACTTTTAGATGATGTGTTTTTATAAAGGTTACTTACATTCCTAAGCATGTAAAAGCAAATATGAGAAAATGACATTTAAACTATATGTTCAGACAAAGTACTTACCTGACAAATGTAAGTTGTGGATAAAAAGTAAACTAACTTGACTTTTCATAATGGACCGTGTATTATAATGCACAGGGGGTCTGTTTCATTTAAATGTCGAGATGAATAATTTGACTGCAGTAAAATACATTTAAAACTGATAATTAGCTCTTCCAAAGTGCCAACTCTTGTGCCATAAATTTAGATTGTAAAAGTGCTTCTAAAGTGGGTTTAACGCTGGAGGTATTACTGTATGCATCTGGTGCTGAATTCAAATGAAACCTGCATGTCCATAAATGTTATAATCATCTCAACACTATCACACTTGCTCAAATGTTTCTTTTGCTTTGGACTGACACCAATTAATTTCCTGGCTCTGTTGAGGAGCGGATGGTGTTTTTAACTTACTCAGACATTGTACAATAATGAAAGATGTGAAATAAAAGAAATAACATGTTTCACAAGAATGACTACTGCGCTTTCTGTCTGTGTGTGTGATAGTGTATGTGTGTTGTCGTTATAGACATGACCTCTAAAGGAACTCTGGAGAGTTGGATGGACTTTCTCCAGAGGTTGCCTTTCACACATGAACTATAGAGCCGGAGAATCTCTAATAAGACGTTTTCACAATAGTAACAAATCCTGCAGAGGATTCAGGTGAGAGGTGGTGCAGCAGACAGAGGCCGGATTTAACGTATTAATTCCTGCTGTGAAGATCAGATTATTTTATTTATAGCATGTAAACTCAGTCTTAAGACATAATGACAGGCTCTGCAGCCATCCACCTATGTGTAAACCGTCGGTTCTTATCACCAAAACTTCTCTAAACATCTTCACCAGTGACTTCTACATGTATATCTGCTTTTTTAGCCTGACATATTTGTATTTGTGGTTTTTGGTTTTCTTTTGCGTGTTAGTGAAGTCTCATGGTGAATCCTGCGGAGGATCTCCTGTTTTTCTCTCTTCAGTTTTTTCTAATATCTGCTCCTACACTGTGGACTGTATACTAGGGGGGCAGACAAAGAAAGTCTGCGGAAACTCCAGAGGCTCTACGGAGTTCGGTGCTCAGAGTCTTCAGAGTTTGTGATCCCTCTCTTTTACATTGTCATTAAAAAAGCTGAAAATTCCTTCTTAAATCGGTGTTGCTTTGTAAAACCTGTCTATTAAACAGAATTTATTTTTTGTTTTGATACACTATGAGACACCTCACACAAGGGTCCAACTTCCACAGTCATTCTGCCTGAAGGTACGTTTGTGAGTATTTATAGAAGAAATGGCCTAAAGACACTGCTTAAACACAACAATTGTTAGAAAAACAATAAGATTAATCTGTCTATAGCTGCAGTAGCTGCAAAGTTCACACAGTTTATAATAAAATTGAGTTGTTTTAAAAGTAGTTGGGTTGCAATGCCTCTCTGGAGGGTAGTGTAGGGTCGTTAAAAGCAAAAGGGTCTATCCTCTTGGGGGCAAGAACAGTTTGGTGAATTATACCGTATTGCAATCTGCCCATTACATTATAACATATCCTTTGTAGAAAGTCAAGCCCCTAAAGAACCAACGTGTTTGAAGAATGTGAAAAACAACAACACAACAAAATGAAAACAATAATATATTATATGGGGTTTGGGGTATGTTAACTGAACTAAGTGCAGGTATTTCATTAACTTTTTTGATCACTTTTTATCTCTCTCATTGTTATGGTTTATACAGAGGGCTGGACTTAATGTGCAGAACACAGGCTAAACCACAAATCAAGTTTTACGGTATTTGTTGTAAAAACTTTTGGCAAAATGTGAATCAGGCAGCTTGAAGAAAAGAGGTTCCAGTGAATCCAAATCCCAAATCCAACAGACTGAGCAGACCTGTGACAGAGCGAGGAGGCATTAGAACAAAGTTCAGCAGAGGAGGGCATGCTGAGTGATGCAGGTGATCCTGGGACACAGGTAGACAGGTATTTGGCAGGAAGTGACTCACAGAATATTTAATATCTTTTATATCTTTTGTGGCATTTTTAACTTTTGTATGAATTTCTGAATGTTTTCTAGTGGTAGAAGTGCTACTTTCATTATATACTACTTTCTCTTCTTATTCTATTCTACAAACTGGGAAATTGTTGTGGGCTGAGCCCCTCTTATACTGTATGTAGGGGCAGTCTCCCTAGGTTGATGAGGGAATGCCTCTCAAGTGTGTAGGTGAAATTGCAGGAGAACAGGAAGCATGCTATCACCACACTCTTTACATTTACTGTTCCAAATGTGAACTGTTGTCCCTCGTCATTATTAACAAGTTTCACAAAGTTACAATCTCATCTGCATCTATGCTGTCACATTTCAGACAATGAGAGTATCTTATTAGACAGATGTCCGCTCTATTGAATATATTTTTGTACTCATCTTCATTCCTTCATATTTTGGTTTGGCTCGAGTGATGCTGCTCCTCCGCTGACCTCCATGTCTCAGTAGGATTAAAGAAAAGTAACTACAGAGTTTCTCCATTATTTATTTAGGTCTTTTGAAGGTGTTTTAGGATTTTAAATATAAGATCAGGCGAATAGACCTAACACACGTAGTATCATATGAAATGTAGCAAATAGTGAGACAGTGCAGTCTGGAGTCCTCCAGTCCTAGGAGGTGGGTAATAGTCATTTTATATTTTCATTGCCTCATAAATATTCCCTCCACAGTTCATGAATATCTTGCCCTGTAATAGTCAGTAAAAGATCAATTAACATATCAATCAGAAGGCCCGGTGAGAATTTTGACCGGGTGTGCTGCTGAAGTGTGCGGGGGCAGAAAGAAAGAAATTTGCTCCGTTCTTTTCTTTGTCATAATCTTTTCTTAATGATCTTGTCAAAATCTCTATTTGCTTTCTCGGGTTGAACTTTGAGCAGCTGTGTCAATTTGCATTTGAATTATTGAATATATTCCCAAGTAATTATAAGTCTGTGACAGAGGCCAAGTTGTATTAAGCTAAATTGCGATCTATCTTTATCAGGCATTTAAGGCTGGCACTTGGCAAGTTCTCAAATGCAGAGGATACACAGGAGATCAGGTGTTGGTAAAAAATAAATGTCTTTACCCAAGAGCCAAAAGTTCAGAAACAGGTAATCAGTCCGAGGCAGCCAAACAGGCAAGGAGTCGGCAAAAGGCCAAATACCAGTTAATCAGGCAAAGCTCTCTAAACAAGAAGGATGGGGCAGAAATGCAGGAAAGTATGTCAAAAAGTTCAGAATGGCAATATGGCAAAGAACAAAGGTAACTGGGCAATCTACATTTCGGTTCAACTGGCGGGAAAGGTCAAAGACAGGAAGTACTGAATGCATAAAATTACGACAGTTACAAGGTTATACAAGGTTTAAATAACAGTTCTTTACACTATACAGTGTTCTATAAAGTATTAACATGGGCACAGTACCCATTAAATGATTTGCATGTTTTTAAGACATTTCATTGTTTAGATATTAACCTAAGGACCATTATAATCTAGACTAGCTCTGCAAAGGTCCACTATTACTCACATATGTAAAACAAGATCAACAAAGAGAGGTCATTTATTATTGGTTCCTATACGTTATATTTAGCAAAGTAAGCCAACTGGGTTCATTTGTAAAGAAATCATGGTACATCACAAACCCAGACAGAAATGGAGATGGACAGACATGTGACACAAATCAGCCTTCTACTCCTGGAATGATGACATCTTAGACCAATCACTTTCAAATAGACTCTCTAAATCTGCTGTGACATGCTGACACATCTGTTTCCCCTGATCGTCAGTTATAGAACCATTACATTTCATCGTGTCCTGCCTTTGTCTGTACTGTGTCTGTTTTACAAGTTATCAGCCTCATAAAGCAAGAACGAAAGAGTGAGTTTAAATCCTCTACGTAACAGAGTTATTGATAAAGTGTTGTAATACTCTCATATAATATTGCCCAAGCCTGAAAAATCAATGATAAAGCGATAGATAGACTGTTTAAATTGACTTGGCCTGGTCTACAAGGGTGCATAAAACACTTTAGAAGACATAGAGTGACAGTAGAAAGTAGTACCAATATGTTTATGGATAGTGCCTATTGATTTTTTGTTGGTACAGCTGTTTAAAAGTAGATTATTCAGAAAGTGACATGGCACAGCAACAGTTCTCAAATACTGCTCTTGTTTAGCTATCTGCATCCATCCATCTATTATCTATACTGCTATTCCCCTCTGGGCTTGCCAGGGAGCATGAACCAATCCCAGCTGACATTGGGTGAGAGGCAGGGGGCATCCTGCCAGCGTATCGCAACATACAGAGACAAACAACCATTCAGACGCACAATCATCATATCATATCATCACATCTACAGTTAATTTAGAGCCGGTGTACCTGCAGAAAACATATGTGATAAACACATGGAGAAGTTACACCACTCCACACAGGAAGACTATAGCAAAGATTCACACCAATAGCGAATTCCTGAGAGGCGACAATGCTAACCATTGCATCACCATGCCGTCATGCTATTTACATAGAATAACTAATTCTATTTTTAAAATTGACACATTTAAGAGATGAAGTTCTGTGAAATTAACATGGAGTTTTGTTGAATTTGACATACAGATTGCAAATATCACCTGCGTCAAGATCAAAGGAGGAAATGTTCAAAGTATCACATGAGTGAGGCTCAGACAGGAGCAGGCAGGGCTCTGATGGGAATAACATTCTTTAAAGTAAAGATACAGTCCTTCATTTCTAAAATGTCCTTGAATGTTACCAAATTGCTTTTGGGAAAGATGCTTAGTGACTTGATTGCTTGTGTATCAGCAGAGGGAAACAACAGGATTAGTGAAGCCCCATCCAGAATCCAAATTTCTTTGCTTCTAAAGACTTCAAACTAAATCTGGAGTTTTCACACGTCTAATTCAAGATCGAGGACCAAATGTTAGACATAATGTGTGTGGACAAAGCAGAGATTGCAATAAGGATCAAGATGCCACAAGTTGCCAGCGAGGATGTTTCGTAAGTTAGATGAGATCATACAATAAAGGATGCTCTCATGGGGATATATCCATAGATGGTGCTCATATTGTGAGATCCCTGTGGGTTGAAAAAACTTTACTTTTTGAAAGTTTCTTGGTTTTCACCTTATCTACAGTGTGTTTTACAAAAAGTCAGTAATTCTCTTTGATGCTACCGACACAAAGGCCTTTCCCTCAAAGTTAGAGTTTCTCTTGGTTTAGACTCAACTCATGTTTTGACACTCTCTCTTGTGGGTGATGTTGATGAAGACAATGACTGTGGCTGTGAGTGTATGACACACCCAGCACTCACACACTTGGCAAGGAGAACGCCACCACCACCGCCATCAACATCCATCCGACCTTCACAGAATTCAAATGAGATACAATAGCCCTGATTCTGAGCATGCACGCATTATCAAAGCCCGTGATCTATTTTGAGTGACATATCATTCGTATGGGAGTGTCAATGTGCGGACTGTGGCTGATGCAAGCAGCCTGCAAGACATGCTTCCAGTCTCTTGGCATAGCTGAACATGTACAAACAAAATAGTGCTGCACTGTGCTTCAGTGTTAGTGTCCAAAGCAATGTTTTGTTTTGCAAGTCTTGGTGAAAGCAATTAAAAAATGCCATCCAGTTTAGTCAGTTTATCGACGCAGCACTTCATACAAACTCTCTAGAGTTATCCATTTGCAGCATGATTTCCATAAGTTACTTTTTACTTTTATCGCCCGACACAGAGTTTGGTAAGGGCAGCTGTTTTGTTTGCATCTTTAGGGAATAACTGTGCAGAGAGATTTCTGATCACCAAAGTCATCTCACCATGTACATCGTTATCTTAGCGATGACACATGAGGGATGACTATTACATTACACTAGGGGAATATTTTGGGTATATTTTGGGATCATGAATATTAATTCACAAATTTTTGCTATTTTATGTGCACGCCTCATTGGCGCGTCTTCTATCAAGCTTGTATCAATCACACAGATTTTGTGTAAAAATGTCCGCATTTGTAAATTTAATGACCTGAGATGTTTTGTGTTGTCACTGACATATTTAAAAACATGAGCAGGTATTGCATTAGATATCTGTGGCTATTTATCCTGGAGGACTGCATGAAAAAACTAAAAATGTTGGGCCATCTGTCTTAATCACCATCAACAGTTGATAACATTAGCCATTACACCAAGACACTTTCAACAATATTTGCATTTCACTGGGTCACACTAACATTCACAGAGTGTGCCTGCAGCAGAATCCTGAGCGATTCAGAGGGCCTACAGCTTGAAAGGGGCACTACAGGACATGAGGGATTATACTGATTTATTGTGTCAGTGTGATTGTTGAACTGTTTTCAGGGAACCCGGATATTTCTAGCCGCCCACCTGCCAGAGCTGGAAAGTGTTTATTCATTCATGTGTCCCTCATGTTGGGCCTTGTTCAGAGCTTTAGTTGAAATTACTTCTCATTTTCCTTTGACCTCACTCACATATATTTACTTCTGCTTTGATGGTAGTGACCCTTTCACTTATTACCATTACAGGTTTGGTCCTATTGTTTTTGTTTGAACACCTTTCCAATTACAGTGCATGCACAGTTACTGACTTTTGATGAATTCAGGGCTGAAGGCTTCGAGTGGGGGTGGCTTGCACCCGCATAAATCATATTTTCTGTCATGGACAAGATAGAGAATTCCGGTGCAAATTTTCCAGAAAACCTTCCAAGAAAAAACGCATATTCTTATGGAGACAGTGTTTATATGAATCATAAAATAAAAAACAATTATTCAGAGGCTCTCTGGGCCAAATTATTTTAGTTGAATCAACACTAATGTACCCTGGGTGATGGCGTCTGTGTAAGAGTAAGCAGGGGTGTGGCACAAGATTCTGGGCTCTATACACAAGCAGTCTCTGTGGGCCCCCTTCCTCTCCTGATTTTAATATTACAAATAACAGTCAATTAATATTTATTGTTGGGTAGTCACTGAGGAACAGTAGCCATCCCTATACAATTACAGATATAAATAAGCCATCATTTTAGACTGTTTTAAAAGTTGGTGTCATTCTGTCAACAGCATGAATAATAGTGGAGATACTCAAGCAGATTAAAACCATAGAATCATGTCACTAGAGCAATCTATGAATCCAGAGGGTAAGGGCCGGTGTCCCACTGGCTGTGGTTCTGCCGTGGAGCAACTTGCTTTTCATTTCCACGCCCAAGTTAATAAATTAACAAGGCCACATCGGACCAGCTGCGGTTGAGCTGTGATTCAGCTGCGCAGGCTGGCTGCTCCTCTTGATATTCAAGGTCTCACCTATTTTCCATCTTGTTCTGCGTAAAGTTTTCAGGAGAACAAATAGTGAGCAGCACTCCCTGCAGCCTACCCATTTTGAAATAAAGGCACTCTAGTGTTTCTGTGTCTTGTTTTTTTCAGTGTCTTGGTTGTGAAATTTGGTCAGGCTCTCTCTCTCTCTGTTGTTCACTCCCTCTCTCTTGCTCTGACTCTCTCTCTAACACACACAAACACAGACACACACACATGTATTGCCATTTTCAAAATAGACCCTCTGTGTGAATGTAAGCTTTTTCATTTTGTTCACTTATTATGAAAGAAATTAAAATGTATTATTATTTTTTTTTTTTTAAATGATTCAGGCTTTTTAAGGGATCCCCTCCCCTTTGGGACACTGAGAAGTCAGTTCCACTTTTCCCCCCACTGCGACGCCACTGAGAGTAAGATCCAATTTATATTCCACTCATTTCAACAATCTTTGTCCAAAATTTTGAAAATCCCATAGAAAACTGAGCATTGCATTTGCCTCGGAAATGCTGAAGAATAGACTCTGTTTTACTTTGATTTCCTCTTGTTCTTCCAGCAGCATAGGCACGGGAGGTGTTTTCCCACCAGTTAATACAACATCATTGCATTTGGTTGTTGCAAATGGAAATTATGTTTGTGTTTATTTACATACAGAGCAGGGAAGTGAGATTTGATCACAAGAGATGCATTTTAACTAAAAGTGGGAAATGATGAAATCAGGGCTGTCCATTTTTGATCAGCTCACTCAGGATGCGTTTTAATGGGTTAGGGTCTGAACAGGGACTGTGTTTTCTTACATTGCAGCTGGGAGGAAATAAAAAAGCCGGATGTAATATACGAAGATGAGGCTTGCCACTCCTAAAAGGAAATCAGTAGAATCAAGGAACTACATGTACAATGCTTCCCCTGACCTTCGACTCAATATATGAAAATATGAATAAAATGATGAATAATATTATTCCATCATTATTAATATTTTATAAAGGCAACGCAGAGTAATTTGACTATTCATAGTGCCTGGATTGATGGGTGGGTTTCAACACATTTCAGTTTGCAATGCACTGGTACCACCAATCTTTCATAATTGTTTTGCTGATGTGACAGCTATTTTTATTGGTGCTTGTCATAGAAGTTAAAAACAAAGCTTGAGAGGCAGCTAGAAGGATACAAGCGATGTTTTGCAAGTTTCACTTAAACTTAAACAATTTACAAAGCAGTTTAAATAAAAGAATACCCATCTTATTAATTGCATTACAGAACAGGGTTATCAGCTCAGAACAACAGATGGCCCATTATTCACTTTGATAACAGTATCATGAATGAGACAAAGTGAGATGCTTTATTTTTATCACACAGAAGTCAGTGGGGTTGAAATGATGAGCCTGAAAGAACAGACATCTTGATTATAAACCCTTCAAAATTGCTGCCAGACGTGTATCTGTATCTGTAAGCCAGGCACTTAATGTCGGGGTTTGCCCATAGACGTGGATCGTGCAAATAATGAAAGCTTATATCATTCAAGACAGCAGCAAGGACACGCTGTCTAAATGAAATCAAAGAATTTCACAGATCAGTGACCTGGCAACATTTAGCTTTCCAATCAAATTCTGTCAACTGATGTATTCCTCATTACATATACAAGTTAATGAAAACATGTAAGCAATGTTTTTGTCTGTCTTGTCAGACCACTTATTATGGTCTGTATTACTGTCAAGCACTACCTTACTGGCGTATTCATCATTAGCACACATTTCTGTCTGTGGTGCACACATCTGGGGAAATGTTCAACATTAGTTACCTTACTGGAAGAATGTTTTCTGGAACATTTGCACCAGTATATTGTGTATCATGATCTCATGCTAGGGCATAGGCCAGTCACAATGGACACAAAATGTACAAGCCACCACAACTCCAACCGTATGTAGCTTTCCTCTTCTTACCTAATGGCCTTCTGTGGCCTGCGTATATATAGAACCATTCAGCTTATTGGCTTCACACTTTGCATGTGTATTGTTAGAGGATCAAGGAAGTGCTGTGTCGGATTTGATGCAATTTGGACTCATGATAAATTTGGACACAGACTACTAGCGCTCTGTAGCAGTGGTTACTGGGACTCATCAACAGCACTTTGTCAATCACAACAACTCCTTTCACAATAATGGCCACATTCATGACAACTGCAACTACATAAAATAAAGAACTAAAGAGTGATTGGTCCCAGGTTGCTTGTATTATTGGTTATTGTATTGTTATTCCATTATAATTCAGGCTTTGGTTGAAAATAATATTATGCACATTGTGTGTTCAACCTCCACCGTGACGTTAAAAGTTTGTACTAGTGTGTTTCATCTCAAAATTTTACAAATTGTTGTTTTCTTCACCCTAGAATGAGCCCTTATATTTAAATTATTTACGTTTACACCTCGAGCGGGTCCATCTCTACAAACTGAACACCTTTTGAGGTTTCATGACAATTGAAGGCTTCCACAGGTTCTCTTTATGTTTGGAAGGGGAGGGTGAGGTGAGGGGTATTCAGCTGCAACATGCAACATCACCACTAGATGTCATCAAATTCTACACACTGAACCTTTAATTAAACTCGCTAGCATATGTGTTATCTTCAAAATCGAAATCATTGAAGTTGCAACTTCTAAAGTACATTTTCACAACGGCATCGCAACAGTTGAATTATGATGAATTATTCCTCCTATTTTGGAACAAGAAACACATATGAACATGCTTCTATGCAGACACCCACTTCTGTTGTGGTAGGAAAGGTTGACCCAGCCCCACCCAGCAGGTAGGTTCATGGCTCCATCGCAAAGCCTCTCCCTAATCTCCCAGTAATACAGCTTGAGTCATGATAAAACAGCTCTGATGGAGGCAAATCCTGTTATCCAGTGGGTGGTTTGCAGCGGAGGGAGTGGCAGCCTTTGTTACAGGTGGTGGATGAGTTCAGGAAATAATCCCAAATGATGATTTTAGGATTAAACACACCAGCACAGGATCTAAGGGGTGACACAGGCACTGTGTGTCTGTGCGTGTCCATTTCCACACATTTTCTTTTTGCTGTTTTCCCTCTTTTTTCCCCTCGCTCTCTTTATGTCTCCCTCACATGGGGACATTTCACATGTGGAAGCCTAAAAGCACAACAGAGCACACATTCTGAGGCCAAGGAGGTTATGTCCTAATGGAAATGCATTTCAACTGTTGCAACACCTCATCTTCTATATTGCCTTTTTATTAAAAAGAGGATCTCTTTGACAAGAGGAATACATCTTTTGTGGTGTTTGTTCCATCTCTCTCATCTCTCTGAAGGACACATTAGCCCTTTATCTTTTAAAGAAATGCTGGCACATTATTTCGGCTTTATCCCATTTCGCATTGGTCTCTTACATTCAGATCTAGTCAAGAGACATGAAGAAGGCTTTATGCAGCCCTACTTTTTTGTGTAACTTGTTGCATGTTAGATATAAAACATATAACTGGGAACAGACCATAATTTCTCATCGGTTTGTTTGTTGTTTCCTTGCAGGCTGGTTATCATGTGTCAGATATATTCAAAGTCACAAATGCTTGAGTCTATATGGAATCAATTTTATTATTTCAGTAAATATAAAACAATATAAAACAATGCAAGCACACAAATATATATATATATATATTTATATATATATTTATATATATCTAAAAGTCAGTGTCCCAATCTCAGTATTTTATATAAGGAGACATTATCTGCTAATATTCAAATTTATTGTTTCAACATGGTTTATTACTTGAAAGGGTTTACATGCGTTAATGTTCAGTAAAAATATCACTTTTCTGCGGCTCCTGTGTTCAGCATGTCTGAAACACTTGATTTTTATCTCTTGTCTCTTTATGCTTGATCTTATTTAAAAATACATGTCAGGTAACTGGATGAACTGTCTGTCTCTCAGTGCCTATTAGTCAGGATAAGTGGGGGCGCCTCTTTCATAGAGAAAGGCCTGTAAGTGTTGATCTCAACTCTTTTCAATGACGACATGTTCTCCAAAATGATGCTAAAACAGTATATATGCTTCGGCCAACTGTTGTTAAGGAACAGCTGCTCTCGACATCTAATACATGCCAGTGTTACACCCTGGCATGTATTGCCAGGGGGTAACACTGGCAATACATCATGCTCGGGCCCTAATAAAAAAAATACATTTGGATGGTTATTGCAAGTGATTCTAAAAGTTATATACATGTTAATGAACAGAATGAACGATGGCACGAAAATGGAGAGAAAATAAACCAGTGAGGGAAGGAAAGACCTAATCCGGTCTGATTGCCGTGGTTCAGTTTGTTCAATTTCTGCAGCTGGAGGCCCTTTGATAGCCCGTGATTATCCACGGCCCTGCCATTTACTGACAGAAGCTGAAGGCAAACCAATTAGCCTTTGGCCTGCAGAAAGCGATGCTTGGGGTGGTTTTGTTGTGGTGTAGTTATCTACAATAGCAGTGAAACCCCTATTTACGGTGTCAAGAAGCTGTTTGGTTCGTTTATAACCACTGATGAGCTATGACTGCTGGAGAGCTATGGCCCCAAACGCAGAGCAGAGAGGATGATTATATGCTTTGTCATTCACTTAGTCCGTCTGTCAGTCATATGCTAGACAGAGCATGGAGTTGTTTCTCACATCTTTTGAAAGGAGGATGCACTGTAGTCCTGCTTTTGCACTGAAAGGAAGAGACTATACGTTTTGGGACAGATTGATATGAATCAGTTGGGAAATGGTTTATCACTAAAATCCAGTTGTGACACAGAAATGAAAAGCAGCTTAGATCAAATATAATTGTTTGTATCATTTGGGAGTTTTCTTTTTTTTATGGTAATCCTAGATCATATATTTCAGCATGATGTGTTCGTAAGCATCCGGTATGATGGAGTGAGCTCAAAATGAAACCGTGTCACCTGTTCGATAATCCCTGTGAGGAGGGTAAATTAAATGTTAATCCCCCCCGCTATTAGAAATGGTGACAATGGGAAGGGAGAAGGGGCTGGTTAAAAAGCTGGAGGAGAGTGAGATTCAGTATTCCATGATGCAGGACTCAATGCTGAGGTAATAATGACCTCCGGTGATTGAGCAATAGCAGTGTTTTCTATCCCCAAGTTCATCTGCACCATCACAAGTATTGTGTGATTAGCTCCCTCTTTTGACTCTGCGTTTGCCGAGAATCTCTGAGATTAGTCTTGGATCGGCGCACAATCGTGCTCCCTTCTGTGGCCAATTTGTATTCACTCGACAGCAGTCTTACAGTCTTACAACTAACGGCACAGAAGAAACAATTAGGGCCATAAAAGCTGATAGCTTGGGGCTCTGCAGACCAACTCTACCATTACTGAGTTATTAGACGGTGAGGGGTGGGGTGGCGGGAGTGGGGGCTGTAATTTAAGGCATGGTCATGGGCAGAGGAGACAGAGATGCGGAATGAAGGGAAAACAAAAAAGGGCACAGAGAGTAAAGAGTTGCAAGAAAAGAGAAAAGAATGAGGTGTAAGGAAAGGAGAAGGGAAATGAGAACAACGGAGAAGATGTACAGAAGGGAAATGGGGATTGTTTAACTGTGGGATATACTGGGAATACGAGGCAGGTTGAGATGAGGATAACACGAGGGATCAAGGGATGAGCTAAGTCAGGCAGCACACAAGTGACTGCAGACAAAGAACAGCTGTTGAGAAACTTGTTTCACATTAAACCTCAACAGGAAAGACAATGAGAGTAGAGGAACGTGGAGAAGGGAGAGAAAGGAGAGTAAAAATTGGTTTGGGACACTGCTGTGTTTATTTTGTTATTTCTGCTTCAAGTGAATTAAAGATGCATTGTTGTATGTTCACGTTCTGCATGTGTTTCTGGTTCTTGAAATTTCTGTTGTGCAGAGTAGCTTCTCTTTTCCATAGCAGCTAAATACAAATTAAACTAAATTTCATTTGTTTCCAACCTGGGCCCTATGTTTATAACTGTGGGTTTTTAAATGAATGGGACTAATGAAAATCTTTGGAATAAGTCCGGAATATTGCTGTAGACTGGATAGTTTTTCAATGTACTATTAATGTAAGCACAGAGCCCAGGTTGAAAAATAACTATAAGAGTGATCAGCAACTACAGTTTCATCATTTGTTTACAAATTCACCAATAATGGATTCCTTGCCAGCTCTGACTGGCTTTTGCTCCAAAGTGACAATGGCCAAAGCTCATTGTGGTATAAAGACCCATCAGTTATGCCAAAATGTCAGACCATAGGAATATTTCTTGAAAAAAAAGACAAACCAGTCCTTGCACAGCTGTTTTTATTTAATGGACTTAAATTGAATTCAAATTTAATTTGAACTAAAATCCCAGACTGAACAGAAGGACAACAGGCAGATTTGATGCCAGCATTGTCAGGAAACCTTTTGTCATTTTGCTGCTTTGTTTGTCTCCTTTCTCGAGTGCACGACATTAACTATAAAAACTCATACTGTGTTACTGCTTTTGCATGTGTTATTCAAATAATTAGCCATTACTCATTCAGCACTTAAAGTAACAGATTGTGCTCGAGTAATGATTAGCTAAAATTTATGATGATGCTGGCAGGGTGGCAGGCTGAAGCTTGAGTCAATTTAACATTTTCCCTGAAATGCAGGTAATGCATAGACTAATTTATTCTGAAAGATGAGATCCCATTCCCTTTCAGCTCGCAAATCATGAAGACCCCATTTTGTTAAACTTTCATATCATATAACCACAAGAGCAAGAGATGATCAGGTTTAGGCTCCCTCATCTGTAAATGGAGCGCTTCCATAACAGCCATTACCCTGTTGTTCACTCTTCCATGTGACACTTCGCAGCCTTAATTACAATCCACCGTCTGTTTGTTGGAGAAATCCAGACCCCCAAAAACAGTTAAGTGTATCGGGTACAAATTGTGATTACTTGATAATAGACACTGTTAAGCCCGCTCCATTAAACATGCTCCATTAGCATAAACAGGAGTTTGGCTAACCATAAATCGCAATGGGTTTTGCCGAGCTCCTTAATGTTATGGAGAACATCTTCTGTGCATATAATCCACTTCAACCTAAGCATTGAAAATAAAATGAAAAGAAGGAAGTCTACCCTGGATTGTTGTGAAGACCCTGAATGATTACTGAAAGTTGTGCGCTGCGAAAAAAACTTTATTTTACTTAACATGCACATTGAGTTTTCTGTTTGTTTTTCTTTTTGTTTGTGTACATAGTGTGGTTCTGTGAACAGAAAGCAAATCCCACCCCTGCTCGAGCAGAATACCAGTATGCAGTATATTACAGTCTGCACCATGCAAAACAATAAAACAATATGCAACACACCATAGGCCTGATGCAAGTATATTTACACCTGTGCCACCTTAAAAAAAAGAGCTTAAAGTAACAAAACTGATAAAGCTATGTTTATTTTATTCTAAATTTTCCTGGAGAAAACCTGGTGGTTGACTGTTGATGCTGATTAGGTACAGGTTAGTTTTTTTTCTTTGCGATAGTGTGATGCTACTATGTTACGAGCCACAGCTTCTGTTTGAATTACAGCAGATGTGTGAGTCCTGCAGAACACTTATATAAAAATCGGATTGCATAGATTACGCCTCACTAAATGCAAAAGTGCAGATGAAGCATCACCTTTTGACCTGATCAGTATAACAAAGAGGGAAAGCTGCACTTTGTAAGTCAGTATTTATGAGAACAGTATCAGCATAAAAGGCTGAAATGTAAATGATGACTGAAAATGTTTCCTGAGAATCACTGAAACACCTTTTTAACTTGATAGTCAAACAGACATATAATCAACAAAATGTGAAATAACACATAATGTAAAACATTAATTAATGAGAAAGTACCAATCCTACATTTGTTCCTGTTTTGTAAATGATAAGACAAAATGCCAGGAATACATGCATAGGGAGCTGAGTTATATTATATAGTAGCAGCACAAAAAGATTGTGTTTCAAAACTGTCAGGTGCTTCACAACTCTGTCTCTCCTTCTTCCTCTCCTTCAGATCAGCTGGTCATACAGCTTTCAGCCTCTCCGGACTAAAGCTTAGTGCAGATCATTTTAATAGTGTTTGGCTTCACCTTTAATTCACTGTAGCCTTATGTCCTGCATGTAAGCACAGTCAAAATAATTTTCAACTGCAAGTCAAGTCAGTGCAATTCCTGGGTAAAGTTTGCACCACATGTGATGTTAGAGAATACAGTTTGTGCAAAGTGGTTCAAACTAAACCCAGTTTATAAGAACAAGATTGTACAGTTTATGTTGTAAACACCCTGCACTTGATGTAAAAGTCTCTCTTTGGGAAATACAATCTGCTGCAGCAAAGGAATAGATGGATTTTAAATGTATTTATGGAGGCAGCGACAGAATTTGGTTTCAATTAATAAGAACAGAGTATTTCTCAATGTTTAGTGCACTGGTGTATTTAGAAGTTTAGTTCTGTTCACCGATTTTGAGGGTGTTATATCTGGTCGACACTCTCCGTCTGCCTCACTCCCTCAGTTCATCTGGGTCTGACCACATCTGCCTTTTAATTGCCTGTGCTTCAATCCCTGCAGTGAAATTCAACACCTCATTAAAGCCTTCGGCAAAACCTGAATCATTTAGGGAAGAACAGGCAATTAAAGGGACTTTGGCACTGAGTTCCTGTTGGCTGATTTATTGATTGGCCAACTGTGGCTGGGTATTTGTCTGTCTCACATCCTTCCTCTTTTCTGGAGGGGTATTTGCATGTGATGTCTCTCCTCGCACGCTGTCATTTACTGAAGCAAACATTACATGTAGTCAGGTCTAGTCAGGTCATTTGGTTATTAAATGTTATTATAGCATTTGCATTTAGCACAGTTACAAATATTTAAACAGGAAGACTAAACACATCTTGCATCTCATGACATTTGCTGGAGGATGCACAGAAACCTCATCACATTTATCTAACCTCCCTTTGGGAAGAGGCTCAACACAAACCGATTTAAGTGTTCTGCAAAACAGACTTTTGTTTATGCAGGATTTGGTTTCTAATCACTCTCCCCCCTTTTTTCCACATCAACATTTAGTCTAATACAGTGACACTGCTTTGGTTTTGGTATTATCATTAGCACCATCTGAACCGAATACAAGTCTGTGTTTAAGGAAGAGAAAGAGCCATGTGCTGAAAGCAGCGAGTCTTTTTCCTCGCGGGTATTTTCTGTGCCTCTGAGTAAAAGGCTCCGGCTTTAATTTGAGCTGCACTCTGGCAAAGATGATTAATGGAATTCCTATGCACTTGGATCGTTTCTCACAGGTGATTTAAAGGTATAATAATCCTTTACGATATTGCTCTGTGGTTTCCAGGCCATTAAAATAACACCGAATGTGTCAGAGGAACACAAACAGTTCATTTAAAATGGATTGCTGGCCCAGCACAAGACTGGGACCCAGACACTGGGGAGCTTTTGCTAAGGTGTCACTTCTCTGGCTGTTTGCGTGGAAGAAAAATGGAAAACATTTAGGCCATGCCTCAAATTTCCTGGATAATCTGCAAACTTGCAGATAAAGCAATACTCACAGCCCAGCTAACTCTTAAGTGCACAAGCCTTGTGCACTAGCTGGCATGGCTGCATATTGTTACATTAACAGGGAACATATTTCTCCCTGAAATCATTCAATGTTTTTAATCAACATATAATTGTACATAATGAAAATATATTATATGCATATTGTTATTAAGCTAAAAACCTGAGGATCTTACTGTGTGAAGACAAATGCTTTGACACTAATTCAGTTCCTCTTTAACATTTACCTCTTTATAGGAACAACCCTGGAGTTCTAGCTGAACCAAATGTGATGCCTTTGACTCTTGCCTGTAATATACTGGCTTGGCAACATACCATAGTGTCCTCATTATGGGCCATACATCACCTACACAAACAAGGGCTACTGTAATTTAATTTCTTTTTTTGTAATTCCTATAAACCCTGGTAAATAAGAAAACTACATCTTGGTTATGTACCTTTATGCTGCACCTGGTTACAATGCTTTACACAACTGGGTGTAATTTTTTATAAATCAACATTATACAATCCCATTATATTTGCAGAAAACCCCCTCCTAGACTTCCCCTCCTTGAACTTACCTGGTCTACTATTTCCTCCTGTCCACCTCCAATCCAGAAGCTTAACAGGAAGTCAGCTCACCTGGCTCACTCCTCTCTGAACAAAGAGACCTGACTGAACACATGGTGGAGGCCTCATCTTTTTTAAGTTTGGACTGTCTACATGACCAATGTGAATTTGCCTTGTTTGATGGTCCCATAGTGAACAGATTTGATTTGAATTTTTTATAATTGTGTTGATGTTTATATGGTTTAAAGTGTTTTTACTTTAGTAGATTAGACACCATTTGTATTTAAGCTGTGTATGGTTGTTGGCTCATTTAATGAAGGGAGGATGTCCTGAGCCACACACACTCGACTGTGTTGATATTAGAATATTAAAGGATAACAGTCCCTAACCTAAACGTTACAGTTGTAGTTTGCCATGATTTCATTGTTTTTGAAGTTTTTTAACACAATGTATTGGCTTTTAGGTAAAGAACACTAATTATTATTTATACAGGAATCATTTCATACTTTTTTTCCCCATAATATTAAGGACTTCTGGTGCCAGCAAGGTAATGTAGTAATTTCTAGTACACAAATGTCTGCCTTATTTCTACATTGCTTCTATCTTGGCACTTTTATTCTGAAATGCATAATACTATCCAGCTGACTGGTAAAAAAAACATACTCTATCAGTACATTCACATCCATACAAATTGAAATTAAACAAAATGTATATAAATCATATTCAATTATATAAGTGTAATACGTATAAATGATTGTCATATAGTTAATCATAATGATTAGATGAAGCCTTTCTTTTTTGACTTTACTGAATATATTAGCTTTGCCTCGGTGAGTAAATGTATTCACTACATTGCCATGTATTGATAGAAAGGCTGTTATAACACAAGGGAAACAAGCTTATGGGCTCATTGACACCAAATCAATTAACTGATTAAACAAAGCTAAACTTTATCATGCAATACTTTATCAGATATAACAGATGTCATTTATTTATATCTGTGGTGCAGTGACTTTACTTTTGTCTAATGGTCTTAAATCAATGCTTTCTTAATCCTTAAACTACATTTATATTTGAGAAATAATAATGAGGTTCAGTTACATTGATCTCTGTCTGACCTCTGCTCTATAGTACTTTGTGGGAAAACTACCAAAAGCAAAGTAGTTAAAATCCCTCTACAAATCAGAGGTGTAGAGGGGAGAAGCTACAGGTTATGTACTTCTGGCTGTCAGGCACTTAAAACACTCGACACAGCTCTCAGAGAGCAGGCAGAGACAAGGGGCTCAGCCAAAACTTAGACACTCAGCTAAGCCATTCTCAGGCTGGAAATCCTGCTTGTTAAGACACACACGCATACGCACACATACACACACATTCATTGTTGGAGGTTACTATCAGGGTCTTAACAAAAACTTGAATTTCTTTACTGGAGGCTTACCCTATATAATCCCGATTTACCTAACCCCAACCCATACTCAAACCTTTACATTACCTTAATCTCAATCATTGACCCAAAAACAAACGTTCCGCAAAGTGGGAACACAGCTTTTGTCCCCAGCTGTCCCCTAAAAAACAGTGTTCTGCACAAAAGTGGCCTATGGAAGTCCCACACAGCTACATACAGAGTTGGTATTGGTACTATTTGAAATTCTGTGAATTCATAGCGAGTCCTTAACAGTAAGTATAAGCAGAATGGTTGTAGTGCTTGGCTAACTGTAATTAGTTCAAATAAAATATTCAGGAGTCCTATATAGGAGGTTTGAAATAATTTGTTTTTAATATGCAGTTGTTAAATGTCACACTGTTACTATTTGTAACTGAACTATTACTGTTATATCGATTTACAGACTATTTTCTTCTCCCTAAAACATTCTTTGAGTATCTCCGTTGTCATGGGAAACTAATTCATCTTCAGAAAGTAGGACATTATTGCAGAGAGGGTTTAAGTAATATAATAATCATTTGACATTTTAGGGAGCTGAAAAAGATGGCTTTCCACCCTTTCCCTGTCGCAATGGAATGATTAATATCTTAAAAAATGGATGCTATATACTGTACACACTTCCAGTAAAGGCACCTATTTGCAGTTTGTTGACAAAGTAAATGCAATTAAAACACCTCATTGTAGATTATCTGATATATCCTCAACAGGCACATGTGTGCACTTGTCTTGTGTACAGGTGTGACAATGGATAATTACAAAGGGGAATTGTGCTCATGAGGCTGTCCATGCCACTGGGTATGAGATATAAATAAGCAGATCATGAAATAACAATCAATCAAGACTTCTCTTAAATAGAAATCCACTCTTTTTGGAGAAATGTACAAAGACCTAAAAGAGTGAAAACGACTATTGTCTGCCTGGTTCCAAAGGAAATATACTGTCTACTAGCAAACCAATATCTAATTTATTTATTCTGTACAAAAACATTAGTAAAATAAGAAAATATAGGTATATATTAGTGAGGTTTGGATGTGCTGGCAGAGTACATCTTTTAATATAAAATAAACTGTGAATAACCTCCACATCCTCCCACTGTGAAGCTAAATGAAGCCAAAAATATCCTGAATATGAGAGCTGCCATCTTGTGCTGGGGAGTGGAGAGTCCATGCAGAAGTGATCCGGGAGAGGAGCTGCAGTATCGAGGTGTCACTGATATGTACCCAGCCAATGAGTCTCAGCTGTCAATCATAATGAATAACCTTGTTTTTCATTATGATTCTAATTAAATCCAAGCTAATTGGAAATGTAACACCTAGTTAGATGAGAAACAACTAACATGACATGAACCCTCTTTTGACTAAATCTATTTGGTGTGCACTTTAATTATTTGGTTTGGCCCATCTGCCATCTGCTTACCTGGAGGAGGCTTGTTTAATGACCTATGCTGTGTCCAGCCATCACAGTCAATGTATAGGCTTCAATTAAGGAAGTTGGTTCATCCATCTTCAGAGTCTATTTGCCTATAATAAAGGCAGGATAGCTGTATGTCCCTAGGACATTGTGGTTATTCAAGCTTAAGGTAAATTAAACTGTCTCCTGACTGTAGCTTCATACTAACTCTACAGACACAAGAGTATGTCTTCTTGCCTTATGTTTCACTGTAAATCACACGCATGCCCCCCACGCGTTAAACCTCTGCTTTGAAGGAACAGCTCCACAAAGTGAGTGTATGGTGTGTCCTGAAGCTTCTGGTGACCCAGACTCTGGGGAAATTGGAGGAACCATCTGCAAAATTAAAGCCCACATAACCTCCTGTTCCTCAGTGGAGTAGTTTTCCAGGCTCATCATATTATCAATTATATCTCTGGAATTTATCCATCCTAGGATTGTGGGGAAGTCATGTAGAATTTATATTTGGTTGGCTTGATATTTTTCCGTGCATGGTTTCCAGTCTCTCCTTCAGCTGTCTGTTAAAAGAAACAGGGGGTTAAAAAGATGGCAGATGTTTAAAGTGTCTCTTGTGTCTGTGTGTGTGTCTGTGCATTTGTCAATTGGAAGCCCAATTCCAAAACTTGCAATGCAAGCAAGCATGTCCAAAGTGAACAGAATATCAATAACCCACCTCTTAAAGAAGTAATGGCCACCTCTGGTCCTGCTGAAGGTGACTTTGTTTTAGTAATGGCTGTCACAAGGACCAATGTTGAAACTTGAATTGATTTGCAGTTATGTTTTCTCCCTCTTGCGCTTAAAACCCGTGCATCAGTTATTGCTGTATATGCTGATGCCAAGGTCATTTTGAACATAAGAATGATAGAGTCTGACATTAGCCCCATTGCTTCTGAATGGGCAGATGCTTTGCTTCGGAAAGTAGGTTGCCAAGTGTCTGCTTTGATAACCCACCGGGGCCGGCTGAGAGGAGTTGGCAGGCTTGGGAAGGGAAACTCCCTGTGCATTTACTCAGCGTAGATAGACTCTGCTGCATTACCATTTAGAGCACAATGAACAACACCGTCAGGCTATATTTCACACAGGGACATACACACACACATTTAACCTTAATGCAGCTATTTGGAGAACACGGAACACATGTTGATGTTGACATGCTGTTTTGATTTACCAATGACCGTGATAACAAATAGTTAGTGATTTCAAAGCCATGTGAAGCTTACTGGGACCGATTGGACATTAATGGGCTGTTTTTCCCATTGACCCTTCTCTGTTCTAGTAATCCCCTTAAAGCATTTAAAAAAGTTCCGAAGGGGACAGAGAAAAAAGGTTTTACCTAGGATTATGGCCGATTGGAATTTTTCATTATCTCTGGTTCATGATAGCCCACTTGCTAATCCACAGTAATTTGATTCCATCTGTCACTTCCAATAAAATTAAAAAGATTATTGCCTTTCTTCTTATTGCCTTGAAAAAAGGTGCCCATTTAATATCACCCCCAACTTTCACAGTCAAGGTGGAAGTGGATTTATATCATGAGTAATTCAGCTCACTTGTACTGAGGGCTGTACCTGACTATAGATTTTGTCAGTCGAATAAGATTTGATTTGTTAAAAAACAATATTCGATGATTGTCGAAAGATTGAAATTATACTATATTCAGCTGCTGTGAGCTGCACTTATTTATGGTATCTACTTATACTAGCCAGAACAAACATTTGCTTCTGTCTCCCCCCGTCTCACCCTGGATCTAGGTCTGCAGCTACCAGTACCCATCCAAATGGACAGGACGACCAGACGTAGAAATGATTTTACCCTGGAGAGCTGTGTGAAATAAATGAGCACTCACTCTGCAGCTACATTTAGGGACCGAAATGTCTCATAGCTGACTGAGGAGTCACTGACTTTCAGGGGGCGGCCCTGCTTCAAATGTAACAATGGAGAGAGTTTTGCATTTTGGTCGTCTTCTTCGATCATTTTGATGTGTAGTTAATGAGGGTTGTCTGGTTTCTTCACTAGATAACTATCTACAGCCTGGTTTGAATTGTATTTTCTTGTGTCCTTTATTTTTCTCTTGACATTGCTCTATCCATTGAGATCCCTCACACACTCGTATCAACTTCTACCCCCCTTTTTAATTTTCTACTCTGTTTCAACTTTCCTCCTGCCTCCATCTCTGCTCTGTCCTCCTATAGCAGGTGACCTGCCTTGGTTCAGTGGTGGCAGGTAGCACCAGTGAGCACAGGGTCAGAGACACTGAAATAATGAGAGTTGACTGTTAGAAGACTGGCCTCTATGATGCCTTTCTTTACTCCTGCAGACTCTTTTATTAACTGTTTTCTATGCCTACAATCACATTAAAAAAGTATTCAAACAATGCAATGTGGAGCTATTGATTGTACACAAACATAATCTGAGGCATTTTAGAACAAGCTTTGGAAACTTTACCTTCACATACATGTGACTTCAACAGCCTTTTCTTCAGAAGAGTTAAGAAGTTGCACTAATAAGAAGGTGTCTCCGTGTGGAGTATCCACGTTCTGCCCATGTTTGTGTGGGCTTTATCCAGGTACTCCAGCCTCAAAGGTCCAAAGAAAAGCAGGTTAGTTGAAATGTAAACTCAAATAAATGAGGTGTAGTGGGTGTGAATGTCGGTGGGAATGGCTGTTTGTCTCTGTATGTTGGACCTGCAATACAGCACAACCTGTCCAAGGTATACCCCGCTTCTCGCCTAATTTCAGCTGGAATTGGCTGCAACCACCCTGCAGCCCTCGAAGGAGAAGCGGCATAGATAATGAATGGATGGAGCTTTGTTGGAGGGGTGATTTCGGGACTTGTGGTTCTGGTTTCTGTCCCTTGAATCCAAAGAAAGGTTCTTTCCCTTGGGGTGCTACAAGGTGAATGCCCAACCACATTGGAGTTGTTGGAAGATGAAAGCTAAGAGGGCTGGAGAATACAAATTGCTGAGCGCAAGCAAGGCTGATTAGAATGGACATTCGGAGATGGAGAGGACTCCACAAGTTCAGGACTATGTTGATCCTCTTCAAACAGATCTCTATCTGAGGGGTTTAAAATAAACTTTTGATCCTAGATTAATGTCGGCATTCTATGTCTGTTCTATGTGGTCATTGTTACTTAACTGAAAAAACCTTTTGAGAGAACAATTAGGGTAACAAATTTTGTAAACTGTAAACTGTTTAAATCACGGTGATCAACTGCCTTAATGTCCTGTCACCTACACTTTCAAAGCTCTTAAGTACCCAAATGTTTGTGTATTAACAATGCTGGAACTATAAATTATGGGAAACTTAAAAATGTTGCCATGTCCTTTGGCCTCAATCCTAACTAATTTCCCGTTATCCATCTCTCTCTCACACACACACCCACACACACACACACACACACACACACAAACATTCCTTATCCCTCCAAAATTATTCCAAGCTAAACCTTTTAAAAGCAGTATTTCTGGGCAGTCGTTTGTACTGTTATGTACTATGGGCTGTGACATTGAGATACCGATCTTTTGTTGTGTCAAATTAATTAGCTGGGCAAAGTGCCTGCTCCACTCAGTTTGACCCTTACCGTGTGTGTGTGTGTGTGTGTGTGTGTGTGTGTGTGCCTGGTGCATGTGTGTGTTTGACCATGTGAGCAGAACCTTATTTTTTGTTGAGGGGCTTATCTTTTGTGTTCCCTCAGTTTGTTTGAACAGTATTCTCCATTTGATCTCATCATTTCCTCTGAAGGTTCAGCTCTGTGGCCTAACAGTTTTATTTCTGCTTTGACATTCTGCCAATCACCAAATTTTTATTGCAAAGCCCGTCCTAGATTGTAATTCTGACTTATTCATTTTCTTTACCAAGCATTCAAATGATGTCTCGATCTCTACGTACACCATAATTCAACACTGTGATTAAAAGGTTTTAGGAATTTAATTAAGGTGGTACAAAGCAGGCTTGTGCATGTGCGTATCAAGGTCACATGTATGTTTTTCTATATTTTCTGCAAACAACATAGAGTTCTTATGTCTTCCCTGTGCAGATTAGTTTTTATTATATTTAAACAATTCTCTTAGGTCAAAAATTTAAAAGAGGCCAGAAAACAGGTGACCTGCATTTCTTCAGAGGTTTGCTTGTAAATGCCAGTCCACTGTGATAAAAATCTATTTGCTTAGGGAGTCGCTTTTATTCATAGGTCATCTGGTCTCGCACTATTTTCTCCTTTCCTGTTCTCCAGAAAATCTGAAGCCTGTTAAATACATCTTCCATTTCCCTTTTTGTCATCTAGCTCTCTACTTTACCAGCAACTGACTCACAAAAACGTTCCACAGAGAACAGATCAGTGAGATCAAATTTGTTGCAAGTATTGAAATCATAAACTTCAGAGAGTCAGGTGAGCGTACATTATTGATTCATCCAGTGTGTGCAATGTGGTGCACATACTTAACTGTACAACCCTGTCTCCTGGAAACTACTTTTACACCAAAGACTATAGCTCTCCAGGTTTACGTTACAAAACCACGTTGGTTTAGGTTTGTTAAAGATGGTGGTTTTTGGTTTGATGTAAACAAACAGGTTGCATTAAAGTCACTGGAGATTTCTTCTGTGCTAAGCCAGACCACACAATTTTCCAATATTTGACCAAAAGATTAAGTTAAATATTGATGTTATCACTACAAAGTACATTATATTGTACTTCAGATAATCTATAATTTATCTGTGAACATTTTACTGATTTTTTTACTATGAATGTATCTGTGACTTGAGAAATTCATTGATTAAGATAATATTTGGTTGTACTTCGTGTCGCAATATAGTCATATATGAACACAAGTCGTGAAATATCTCCTGCTGTGCAAAAGAATTGGGGGAAGAAGTCAATTAAAGCTATACATGGATGGTGATATTATCCACTCTAAGTATGTACAACATGAAAATCAGCATAGCACAGATTTGACATCCATGATGATTGTCAAAAAAAACCTTTAATAAGTTATAAGTCAGTTATTTAATCCCCACAAAACTATAATTTTGTCAAGCTGTGGCCGAAAATGGCATGTCCTTCTACTGGAGCCTGAACAATAGACCAGCTTCAACTTTCAACCTGTCTGTCATGCCCCATCTATATCCAGTTAATCCTTTGTGTGGCTCGTAAGCAATAATAATCAAGGTTATAGTAGAGGGGAATGAAAACAGCGACATGAACGAGGTGGAGGTTGTCTTTTATTTACTGCAAAGACCTGAGTGCTCTCAATAAGGTTCAGGGAAGCCCAACATTATGAGAAAAGCTCAATAACTGAGGCAGGCCAGTGTCACTTGGATTTACTGGGGGCAAAGCCAATCATAAGCAATTTCATCAAACGCGTTTGTGAACACCTGCAGTTTTCTAGTGTGTGACAGAGAAAGGTGGGTATGAGGTGACAGGCGTACTGCATACCTGCTGTGGCCACTCGGATTTTACCACTGGACTCACCGGCGAATGTGTGAAGCTATCTGACACTGTTTCTGGTTTCAGAGGCTGCAGACCAGTGAGTGGATGCACAGCATGGAGGACAACCCTATCACCTACTATCGCACCCCTGCGAGTGTAATCAGTGGATAATGTGGCTCTTTTACACACTCTTCAATCATGAGAAATAAGGTTTGCCCGAGATATATCTCCCAGCATGCACCTCGGTGTAGTCCACTTACAGCAATAGTTGCAGTCCGAGCTTGAAGGTTGTGGGTTCACAAAAGAAATCTAGGGGAAATGTATTGTTTACAACAGAGGCTTCATTTCCCACTTAAAATTAATATTAAGGATAACAGCTGGAGTATTTTCACTTCCTGACTTATATGTGTAAGGGAAAATTCAACAGACCAGGTGTCTCACTACAGTGGCCTTGGCAAACTTGGAGTTTGCTACAGCGGACGGACACAGCAGATGAGCACTAAGGAGGATTTCATATCTTTTTCATATTAAGTTTTATGAAGCACCTCTTTGTATTAATTCTGGCATCTCTTCTTTTTTTCATACTGTCTTGTGAAACGCCTCTTTGTATAAGTCCTGGCTTTTTCACCTTCGCAGCCAGTTGTTCCATCCTGAGCACCCGTGTAAACTCTGCAGAGCTTACTATTATAAAGACTCAATGGCAACTCCAGTCTGAGAATTTCATTATTTCAAATCTCAAGATGAATTTCCATCACAAATTGGCGTCACGAACAGGATCCCTTGAAAGATCGTCTGGACCCCAGAAGTCTTCGGTGGCTGGCCACCCGGGAGAGACATTTTCTGCCTCTACCTCTAACATTTAAGAGACGAGAGGACCGAAGTGACTGGGGTTCTGGACCTTCTTCACAGGGATCCAAAGACCTCTCTTTGGTCATCTTAAATCTGGTGAGATGTTGAAATTCTGATTTTCACGACTGTTTAGATGATTTCTCAAATACGAAATCAAACATAAGAAATAATACATTTAAAGAGTTTTATTTGGAACAGGTATATTAGTCATTCTCTCTGGATTATTGTGGATTATTAATGTTAATCTGACCCATTTTGTGGCAATCATCCTAGTTGAAGGCATTTTTCCTGTTTTGCCGGAGAAAGAAACAAGGATTCGTGGAGACGTCCACGTCTTAAATGTGAAGTGTTGTGAAAATAGTTGATGAGTCCTTTTTCACACAGCTAATTAATAAGGTTATGAAACTTGTTGATAAGCCAATTTCATAGACCAGATAGGATGGGTAACAAGGGAAGTCAAGGACCCCAAAGCCCAGAGGGTCCTATTGTGGACTCTGTGGTTGCAAGGCACGGATGGGATAGTGTGACATTTCTTCCAGTATGGTCCAGAGACTTTGCTTTTCCTCATAACGGGTCATTCAGTGTCGACATTTTATTTTTTTACTTTTAAGAGAGAAACTCCTCGAGAAAGAGGAAGAATAAAAAAAAAAAAAAGGCGACAAAAAAAATAACATAAAAAAAGAGTGTAGGGACAGAAAACGATAATTTAAAGGTCGTTTTCTGTCTAAGGTTGACAAGAAGGAAAGTGATAATCTTGGAAAGAATGTTGAAAAGTAATCATATAGATCTCTGTATTCTCCTTTTGAAAGGGTGTGGCAGTCCTCTTCTCAACGCCTGCCTTCTCCTCACCAACGACAAAACCCTCCTCCACATGATGCAGAGACCAGACTCCACCAATCAACGCTCAGGCCCATCTCAGACGCCACCCAACGCTCTCCCAGTCTATGGAGACGGGGCAGCGGGAGGACTGAATCATGACGCCACCTCTTCCTCATCCTTAGGCCCCACTGACTTTGCAAAGATATGACCGCACTGTGGGGGAGATCTCCGTCTGACTTCAACAGACTGGGATGATGCGGGTAATGCAACATACGTCAACGCTCTCAACACACTCCTCAACGCCCTGAGGACCGCCTTCCCCAATAAAAGTGACATGTCCAAAATAACGGGGTGCAAACAACAACTAGACGAAATCGTAGGAGATTTCCTCACAAGTCTGACTGTCCTGTTTGATCAACACAGCTTTATGATGCAGGCTGTGTCTACCCTGTCAAGGCCAAGCAGACAAGATAGCACTGATAGCAGAGCCAACTTCACTGAACCAGGAAGAGAGGGGCGCGGACGTGGCCGTGGGAGAAGCTCTCTCGACAACCCAAAATTCCCAAAGATGAGTGTTTCATCTGCAGAGGAAAAGGACACTGGGCAACGAACAGCCCCAGCAGTGAGGGGACGGGGAGACAAGAACTTTCACTGCCGACTGAACTTTGCAGAAAGTGAGGAGGGGGCAGACGGAGAGGAGACGTCCAGCCTACCCACCGAGGATCAGAGAAAGGGAAGTGAAACACACACACACAGAAGCTCCAGCACACACACAAATACATGCCACTGCAAAGAAGTATCAGCTTGCATTACTAACCGCACACACACACACACACACACACACACACACACACACCAGATTACACACAACTTTGTGGTTCTTATGTTAAGTACAATAGTAATGCCTTTAAGAAAATGCCTTAACTCCAAGTTAACGGTCACAAATTTAATGTAATGGTTGACTCTGGTGCAGGTTATTCTGTGGTTAGGATGTCAGATTAGCAAACATCTCCTGAGATGAGTGGTCGCTTTATATTCTTTCAAATGCGCCGCTCAGTTAGACAAACATCCCATAAGGTTTGAACATGATTTTCTGTTGTCTCCCTGTTGCCCAATTAATCTATTAGGAAGAGATTTGATGATTATGTCAGGCCTCAATTTAGTATCCTCCTCTGATGGATTGGCGGTTACACAATTCTTTTTCACCCAACTTCACAATGTCACAGACCACACATGAGCAGCTGTTTGCATATAAGTTGCAACTTCCTATAAATGCCTCCACTGATCTGCTCTCCACGTCACACTCTCTCATCACCCTTTTTCTGATTTCATGCACACTGATTCATTGCACTGCACTTCACATGTGACAGATATAGCAGATCACGTTTATGAATATCTGTTTTTACTTTTTTCTGATGATCTAACGAACTCCTCTTTTCCTACAGTGTCCTCTCAGACCCATAAAAGTGATTCAGGTCTCCTTGATCTGTAACTTATTCCCCATCCCTCCTTACCTGGACACTGACAGCACAGATGATTCTGATGACGATACTCAAATTTATTTTTATTTTACACTTTTTATTTTTCATTTTCATTTCCTTTTTATGTTATTTTCTCCCTCCAGCTTGCTAATGTGTTTCTTAGTGATTTCACTAGACAAAAACAGCTACTGCAATTACCCTTTCAACTTCATATTTTCTGATGCCTTAATTTGAAGCTCTGTGAATTTTTAAGGTTGATGTAAATTGCTTTATGAAGTTTGTACATACCTCAATTTTACTTCCTGGCTTGAATTTTTAAAGGTTTCACTGGATATATTTTCAACCTTAGATATACTTTATGTTGACATTTAACGTTTTATTATATTTTAATATAAGTTACTTTTGCCAATCAATACAGCATGTACAATTTTGATAATGGTTTATTAGAAGATGATGTTTGTTTGACCTGATTTCCTTCCATATTTTTTTTCATTTTAAATGCTTGCTCCATTACAGGAAAATAACTTTTTTTTTCTTTCCACAAAAACAGCAGTGGCTACCTATTGTGGCCTCATCGCCAGTGATTCTGTATGTACGCAAAGTACCAGGGTTGCAGGCTCGTCGATTTTTCTTCTATGATTTGATGTTTGTTATTGATAATGATTATGATGTTTCTTGATTATTTTTCGTTAGTGATCATATTTTTATTGATGATCAAATGGGGGAGTGTAAGGGAAAATTCAACAGACCAGGTGTCTCACTACTGTGGCCTTGGCAAACTTGGAGTTTGCTACAGCGGACGGACACAGCAGATGAGCACTAAGGAGGATTTCATATCTTTTTCATATTAAGTTTTATGAAGCACCTCTTTGTATTAATTCTGGCATCTCTTCTTTTTTTCATACTGTCTTGTGAAACGCCTCTTTGTATAAGTCCTGGCTTTTTCACCTTCGCAGCCAGTTGTTCCATCCTGAGCACCCGTGTAAACTCTGCAGAGCTTACTATTATAAAGACTCAATGGCAACTCCAGTCTGAGAATTTCATTATTTCAAATCTCAAGATGAATTTCCATCACATATGCATTATGATGGAATAGAACATGGATTAAACTAGAAACTAAAAATTGAACTCACAAACAGCAAAACCTTGCCATACAAACAAGAGCGTGAGAGCGAGGCAAAGTGTGTTACACACAGTTCTGATAAAAAGTTAAAGATCTGTTTATGTTATGAGTGTACATAAGAGCAGGTTTGCTGTATGTTGCACTAAATCAAGTGTGTGTTATGTTATATGCACATGTCCCGTCAATTCGTATGAACGCTAAATCCATTTTTTTTTTTTTTATAATTTTGTTTTTCCATCTGATTCCCACTTTGTTTCCTTCCTCATCTGATGCCAATAGATTTCTGCCAAAGCAATCTGGCATGGCTGCTAATTTATGATTTGTCCTGGAGCAACAGAATATCAAAGTGCCTTTGTCGCCGGGATGTCTACACTAAAGGGAAACCAGCTCACAGGGAGAAACCAGTCCTGTGATGCTTAAGAAACTAAAGATTCTTGACTGAGAGGTAATTGACATTATTCAAAACGTCTTCTTTTCCGAGGCGTGATTGATAAGACATGACTTTCAATGAAACCTTGTTGACCAGTAGTACAAAGATAGGAGTTGTTACACAGAACAAAAATAATACACACACATTCCAGCCTTTGCCGACTAGAGCGATTCGGCTGATGGATATCATCTCCCTCTGATCTGGTAAAAAAATAATAAAAAAAGTCACTCCCTCCCACTGGCCAGACGGTAAACAAAAATCACAAATGCTGCACACAACAACAGACAGATGACACGTCTGAGAGACCAAAGAAACATCTACAAATTATTCATGCTCTCTGTTTTAAATCATCATCAGTCATTGTTGAAGTGATTATTAAGCCGCGGCGGATGGGAGAGCGGCATGGAGTCAGAAAACATAAAGGATTGGAAGAGAGGTTTTTATATGAGCAAAGAAAAAAGAGACAAAGATGACAGAGTTCAGTGGAAGCATGTGGGCTGATAATGAATGTAATCTGCATTTAGATGAAATCAGGCTATGTGGTCATCCCTGATGTGAATTTACTAACTCTAGTGGTGTTTGGAGAGACACTTCAAAGCAGTATCTCAGCAGAGCACTGAGACCAGCACACTACACACTATCCTGTACAATAATACAAACACTGTCAAATGATTCAGGTTTGATTAAATGATTAAACATATTCCTTTCCTTTTAAATTATTGAATTTTATAGTTTTATCTGTATATCAGTAATGGAGTATTAGAAACAAAATGTTAATTTCAAGAATAATAGTCGTAGTATTATGACAATAAAGAAAAAGGTCAAACCAAACGACTCCCACTGTATCCAGAATCTTAATTACCAACTTAACTGTCTTAAGAAACCATGAGACCCCTTTGAATAGCAAACAGATGGTCACCACCACTACCAGACATTTCCTCCTCAAGCAAAGAGACAAATGTTTCTTCAGAATAGACATTTTCTTGCACAATATTTTCAAAGTCTTTCAACTTTTAATAATGTGGTGGTGAAGTATTTCGTATTTATAAAACCTGTATTCCCAAGTTTAACAACAAGATGCTCATCATTCCTTTTTTTGACCCAGATGACCGGCTGATCTTCTGATATTGCCTTCTAATGTGAAGCAGAAATGTATCATCTATGATATTTATTATGTTACAGTTCGTTACTATTTTATTGAAGTTGTAACTTTTTTGTCTCGTAATATTATGACTTCATTCTCTAGTATTACTTTATTTTTCTAAATCTCCAATTCTTTTTTCTTTTAAGTGGCCATAACACTTGGTCGGACATATCAATATGGTTTTAAATGATTTTGCCCCTCCTCTAAATAGTCAACCCTGTAACATTTACTCCCAGTACATTTTAACTGACTTACTTTGTCCTTTGTCTTAGAATATTTTTACACAAGTGATATGACTTCTACTTGAGTAAAATTAAAGTAACAGTATTGCAATGCAATTGCGTCTTTTGCTTCCCACCCCTGAGATAGAGACAAGGGAACGTGTCACCTGAATCCAAAAACCTGAGGGAACCACTGACAATAATAAAATGATTCTCTTCTGAGTTTTGAGCCATTGACATTTTTACACATTGACTTTCAACTCATTTCATTCATAGAGAGATTTAAGAAGGAAAACCTCTTGATTTATTTTCTTCATTTGCTCATTCATTAAAGATACAGTATTTATATATTTAATGTATAAAGACCATCATGAATATGTTTAGATGTACCTTGAGAAAAATGCAGAAAAGTCTATCTCAGAAACTTCATTTATGTCTGATTCCTACAGCACTTTACCTCAAACTAAAATGTGTCATCCTTATAGTGAGTAATGATTGACAGAGCTGAGTGGCAGCTGCTACCTTTGGATGTGGAAACTTGTCTCTGGCACGGTGAAAAGGGGCAGAACAACTTCTTCAGTCTGAGAAAGTTGATATTCAGGAAGTTAACAGCCAGATATTTTTCAGGTTTGATACAGACCCTCAGTAACCGAATGGCAACTTGATACATGTTTATGTGAAGATGCTGTAGCTTGTGTGTGAGTCAGAGGCAGAGCGGTGGATTGTAAAACAAGTATCATGAAATAGACGGCTGTGTTTACAGCAGGTTGCACTCTTAAAAGTTCAAGAGTATGTGAATTTAAAATCAATAAATTCGGCAGGTAACTGATGTAATTTAACCTTTTTTTAAATCCTTGTTACAAAGGAATCACAAACAATTCAAACAGTGCAGCAGTAATTCTGCTTCTTGTATATATGTAACCATTTTATTTTGTTATTATTTATTATGAATGGCTGCCTACTTGGCTATTTAATAATTTAATAATTTGACCACTTATGATTAATAAAGTCTAAGTCAAATGACAATTGGAGTTTTTGTTTCATGCACTTTTCATTTCAATCATTATTATAATTTATTTGTGATACACAAAATAGCCTGATAAAGCACATTCACATAATTAGTTCAATGCAGGTTGGATATCATGACTGCTTTCTGCATTCAGCAGCTGTTTTTTCTAACTTGGGTTTTGAAAAGCGGAAACTCACAGACCACTTGTTGCATTCCAGATCCACTGAACAAGTCAGCATATTCTATTGTCTTCTTTTCTTGCATTTCTATTATTCAGATTTTTTTGGTATTTTGGTTTTAAAATCATGGGCCATATTTACCAGATGCTCCACCATCCCCACTGATATTTTTTCCTCACCGTCTCTCCGCCTAACTCTGTAAAAACATCCTCTTTCTCCATCAGAGACTCCTGCTGTCTTACTGTCCCCAACGGTAATCTGTTTTCCTTATGTACAGTCACAATCTGTCTCTCCCTCTTGTTTTCCCACTTTCTCACACTGTCAGTCTGCGCCTCTCCTCTCCTCTAACGGTGTAGTTGTCAATCAGAGAGAAGAGTGGGCCAGACACACAGCTGTCCTCAGAGGGTCACACAGAGAGGTCAATGCCAGTAGGGCCTGTTGACAGATTTGCGCTTGTTATCCAGAGCCGATACTGGGGACAAATTATATCCCTGCAGTGGGGGAAGTTGCTCCCGGGCTCCAGGTGTGGCTGTGTAGACAGTGTGGGCGGTCATGAAAATTTACAAACCCTATACCGCCGGATTGTTGATGGACAATCCAGGAAAACCAGCAATCTTCCCCAAATTTCCACAGTTATTGTACAAATACACCATGTGGAGTGTGATTGTTTTTTAAAACCCAACATTAAAAGTAGGAAGGAGTGGTACTCAGTGGAATTCACACCTCTGTCAAAACCAACAGTTCCCTTATCAAATCACATATAAATTCAATAGATCTGGATTTTGGGGGATCTGCACACAACATAGACACACTGATGGATCTGCAACAAATGCAATGGGAGTATTCTTGGGTCAGGCCTCAGCCCTCCACAAAAATGTATGGAAATCGGCTCAGTAGTTTTTACGTTATCTTGTGTGATGGAAATCTGGAAATACAAGAGGCTAGAAACACCAAAGTGGTGTTTTTTAACGTGTTTTTTAATAGGGGCTTTCTGCTGAAAGGTTCAACACAGAGAGTCACAGGGATCTCAGAGTGAAGATAGAGAACAGTCAAATGCAAGGATCTTATATAGGAGAACAAGGCTATCTCTCAGAACAAGTTCAGATTGCTTCTGTAGGCGCAGGTTGAGAGAGGAATCTAAACACAGATTAAACGGATTTACATATTTCCTTTGGAGATAAGAGGGCATATATTCAGTTCTTTGGAGAGTAAATAAGTGGCTAAAGGGTCTGTCAGTTTTCAGGTCATACACAGTTCAATCCTTAAAACAGCTCAGGTCATTAAGTATTTGGACATTTTGTATATATGTAGATACAGGTCATAAAAGTCTTTAGGCAGGTATGCAAAAGGTAGTCTTCAACTATAAAATAGGATCCTACCACACTTGTTAACAAGCAAAAAGAAAAACCAGAGAAACAAAGACAGATGAAAACATCAACCTCCTTGGTGGAGATAATTAGGTCGAACAAGAATAAACTCAGGTAGTCATTCTACTGATACCAGTGAAGAGACTTGATTTTAAAACCAATTTATTATTTATTAACTATCATTATTATTAATCACTCATAGGAATCATTTTGAACGTGCATCTATAACAGTTTTAGACTGTAAACAGTCTTCTGCAATCAATGGTTTAATAAACACTTCACAGTTTTTATTTCTGTTTGGAGTAAATCTAAATCTTAAAACAACACAATTCCAACTTCTCAGTGACTCAAATAAGCACTATCACCATATTCTGTGTCAATCAGTCTCTTATCTCATGGAACACGAGATAGATCATATTTGAGAGACGCTGGTTCAGCCGCTACACAGTCAGAGCTGCTCAGTGGGACCAGGATTAGAATCGATTGAATTGAACCTCGCTAACAAGATGCTTTTGTGTGATTCAAAAAGCTGTGAGTGATCCATCGGTGCTGCTGCCATTCAGCGTTGATAAGACGTCATATTGTGAATATCTGCCTTTACCTTAGATTTACCTTCCCCTCCCCCTGACAGCCCTCAGCATCGGTGTAGCTGCCCTGAAGTGTCTGAGGAAAACACTTCTCTTCCCTGGAGGAGGATGTATCACCATCCACTAGGTATGGAACGACTCCAGGAAAGAACACAGGACAGAGGTTGCAATGGGTGCGCCATTAAGGAATAGCCCCCAAACTGCATCTGACAATAGCCAAGATTGCACTTGAACCCAATTCATCAAGGTAAAATGGCCATTTGAGGAGGTGTGGAGGGGAATTGGCGTCCCTGGATTGAGACAGAGGAATACAGAGTACAAGTTGTCTTTTTTTATTTCCATATGTCAATGCTGCTAACTGTTACACAAAAGCATTGTGGAGGGAAGATGCTCATGCAGAACAATGAAAAGTACATAAATGCATTCACACAAATAAGCAGAGGTCTGAAGACTTGTGAACACATACACCCACCAACCTACTTTAAAAGCAGGGTGTACTTAATCTCATGTTTACTCCCTGAGATTCGGAGCCCCGCTGGCAGTTGAACAAAACTCAGACTAACTCAGCATTTCCCTAATAAACATTGCTACCAGCTTTCCACGCCCACGTCGAGCTTTTAACACTAACTTAAGTGGGAGAAGTTACAGTAAATACATCTCATGAATGCCAGATACTAAATGCCAGATGTGACACTGATAGCTGAATCTGACCATACCTGCTTACAGTTTGCAAAGTGCAACGTGTTTTTACCAAAGTTGAGACCTGATCCCACACAGGTTTAGTTCAATTTGGGATCAATCTGAAATAGAACAACAGTGATGGGGGAAGTACTCAAAAGTTTAACTGAAGTAAAAGTGCAGACAGACAAAAATATACTCAAGTAGAAGAAAACATTTCACATTATTAGCCTCTACTTGAGTTAAAGTAACTAATTGCTTTAAATTATACTTAACCTTTAATTAAACATTTCTGTTATAACTGTAAAACTATTTGATATTACCCTGGCTTTGCTAAACCAATCAAATACCAACTCAATTAGATTTCCAAGCAATGCTATTAACGGTTGCTGACTAACCTACCTAAAATATGCAAGCTTATTTGTGGATCCTAGAGTCTCTGAGGTAGAATGTTGTTATGTTTGTTTTATTTCCTCAAAGGCTGCTTAGATATTTCCGTCTGGATCAAAGTGATGGACCAACCAAATGACAGACATTAAAGTCCCATCACTCTTATAAGTTTAGCAGCCTTGTGAGCTCATGTGCATGACTATCTCTGCTCCTTCAGCTGTAAATGCTCATGCATGCATTTGCGAGCACGTAAATTGCTGCCATGACACGAGCTCTGCTCCTTTCTCTTTCCTGAGTGAGAGCATTCCCTTTCATTGCACAGCCTCTGAGGCATAACAAAGACCATTGGAGCTGCTGGTATTGGCAATCACACAAATCTGACTTCACCTCAATATTTAATGAGCCGGGCAAATTAGCCATACAAAGCAATCTATTGAGCTTTTCCTCACCACTTTGCTGATACACACGCAGAGAAAAGAACCTCACAGAGAGCTTATTACAGCTGAGCCAACACTTCTAACATTCCCCGACAAGTGAGAAGTATTTTGTACACACTTGAATTAAGAGACCTTTGTACACATCCATGCGCATTGAAATACACAAATAGGCTGCACACTTAGCATTGCGCCATATGTTGCAACATCCTATCATCGCATGTCAATCTGCATCAACAAACTCCCACAGAAAGTCAAAACACTGAGTTCACAACATTCCCATTTTCACTTGGGAGAAACAGAGATTTTTAAAAGGATAATGATAACGGCTCCTTTCCCTCAATCAAATCATACAAAGCCTGATCAGTGATCCGTGTGCGAGCTCTGTGTGTTTCTTGACTGCTAATTAAAATGTGGCCATAGCCTTGACACGCCTCTGAGTCGGAGTGTAAATTAATTAGCTTGTTAAAAACCTAGTTAAGGAAACATTTAATGGTGCTATACACAGCGAGAGGAAATGGGATTGTGTTGTTTCAGGGTTTATTAGACAAGTTGACGCAATCGCATCTCTGAAGTGCAAGAGCGTTGTTAGATATCTTAAGATTCAAGCCTCAACTACTCAGTCTTTGACAATATATAATAACAATGATACAATTAATGCTCCTATTTTCATGACTGACCTGCTCATAGCTTAAAATTATGATTAATTACTACAATTTATAAAGATTTAGAATCTGAACACAGTGGAATTTGTTTTTATATATGCCAGGTTGTACCATACACGTTCAATTTGTCTTCATACAGTTCCTCCTTGTGCACCTGTGTTTGTGCAAAAAATGTGAATGACTCTGTCTCAGACATGGATGTTTGGCAAAGAAAGTCCTCTGTTTAAAAACTCTATCCCTATCTAAACAACCACTCCATTTCAGCCCGCAGTGTAATCCCTGCACTCACTCAACTACAGCTAATTCACGATGCTCGGGGGAGGTCTTCTCTCATCCTCCACCGCCCGCCTGCTCTCTCTCTCTCTCTCTCTCTCTCTCTCTCTCTCTCTCTTTTTGGCTTACCTTTTATGGCATGGTTTGATCCTCATTCTCCGTTCACTCATTTACAGTAGGAGCGGTGAACTGTGAGTATCGGAGCTGGGCCGTCAACCCTTTCACATCTCAGACAAACTGGATATAAATACTGGATCAAAGTAGAATTAGAGGAGGATAATTACTAAAAGAAGGAAATTAAACATATCATATGAAATGTGGCATCTGAAGCCCATACGCCCCCCCCCCCCCTCCCCAGGGAGCAACATATAGAAGAGTTTTCTGAAAACTTTTATTAGGTTTAGCAATGCATCCTGTTTTGAGTTGAAATAACTACTTTGTTAATTTGTCATCAAGGGTATGAAGGTTGGGGAATGAATAGGACTGCCGCAGGACTGAATTGTCAAATTTTTTTTATGGGGTGTTTGCTAATTGGTGCTGTTTCCCTTTCTTGTCACAAGCTTCACTGAGCAGAACAGACAGAAAAAAGATAAAGGAAAACGAGAACAAAGTCAGATCATTACTTACACTGATAACTGATGATTACAATCAAGAAACTCCTGAGACATGTTGATTTGGATGGGAAACGAATATAATTATTTCAGCCTCTGGGAAATTCCTGTGTCATATTTTTTCTGGTGAGGGGGGAAATGTGCTGTGGGAAACAAAAGCTTTATTGGGTTTGTTGATCCCTCATCCTATTCTTTTGAATGGACTGCTCTTTATCTTTTAACTCCAGGGCTGAAAGTGAGTGTCAGTCCGCCTCTCCATGGAGGAAAAGATGCTTCCTCTGCCACAGCAGAGTACCTGCCTTAATAAATTACATCTACATGATTTACAAAGGATGTGTAAAACTGTACGTGATGGTTTAAAACTTTGGTTGCCTCCTCATCACTATTTTCCCCCCTAATCTTTATCTGGCTCTCCTACCTTTCCCTGGCACCCTGTCTCCCTCTGTGCCATGCCAGTTCTTGGCGGTAGCCCTGCTCGCTGACTTGCCCATCTGTTTCCATTCATTAGGACAGGATTCGCTCCTCTGCTCTTCTGACACCTTTTCACATTGGGCTGCGCAATGTAATTAAACAGACTTTTTGGAGGGAATGATTCCTGAGCTGCGGCTCGCTCCTTCCTCTTCCATCTACTTTATCTCTGCCTCATTTGTTCTCACAGGGTGAAAACAGCATTGTGCTGCTTGAGGTACAATGAACTGAATATCATGTCCCCATCTCTTGCACGTGGCACAACTTTTGAGCCAAAAAACATGATGCCTAAAACTGTGACTCTATGTATTTTAATTGCATATATATACACAGTATATGTAGCTTTATTACATAAGTTCAATGGGTCATATATAATGGAGACCTTTCTATCCTCTTGAGTTATTGTGAATAAATCAAATAATTAGAGAGTAATTTGATTAAATAATTTTAAACTTACACATGAAACTTGTGTTTAATGTATATATCTATGTATTTAATCGAATCACTCTCACTCAAGTTATTTGATTTGACACTAACTCAATATGATAGAAGACACTTCATTAAATATGACCCTTTAAGTGGAACGTATGTAATAAGGCTGTATGAAAATGTATTCTAGAATTAAAATAGACAAAAGTCAGTGTATTTTTTTTGTTTTTTTTTGTTTTTCCTTGAGTGCATTGGCAGTTTTGAGGTTTATTTGAAAGTAGTTGGTCAAACTACGGAAAACTTCCTCGGCAGAGTATAAAGTTGCCATCTGGGAACCGAACTGGCAACAATGTTTCAGAGCAGTGGAAAAACACATGTTAGTGTTTCTATTACATTATATATGGTATCAGAACTTCTTGCACTGAATACCTGACTAGCCCAATTGCTCTATACTGGACTGCAACATTTATACACTCACAGGTGACTGAAGAAAGGAAGGCTTAATTTTCTACTTAGAAAAACTTTGTATACTTATCTCGTAGCCGCTTTTAATGTTGTTTTCAGTGTAAAGTACATTGTGACATATAAACAAATAAATTAGTGTTGTGGGTAATTGCAGCAGCAACTGTTTATTAAAGCACCTAATCCTCTGTCCACCTACATGCTGTGTTTTCACTTATTTTGTCTGATTTGATTCTTTTGTCTGTGTGGGTGTGTGTTGTTATGGAGACATGTTGATGTGTCACAATTCAAAACAATAAAATGGCAAATAGTCAAACTAAAGACGGTTGCTACAGCCTCAGGGTCCTGTTATCGTGCACGCTGGTTCAATGTCATCTGTGTTTTTTTTTCTATTATAAAACTATATTGTTTTTCTGTTGACATGATGCCAGATGACATTATTTAGATTGTATCCTGTGGACAAGACACCTATGTGAAATGATAAATGTAGACTTTGCAAAGTAAATAGCAAAAGCTTATACAAAATAGTGAAATAAACAAGAAATATCCACAAATGAGTAAATTTGTGGTTTAGTAAAAACCAAAAATGCAATAAAATACAAATGTTATTCTATCACATTGAGGCATTTCGATTCCTCGCGGTGACAATACAACATACCTGGCAGGACAACACCCGGATCTGCTCCAAAGTCCAAAGAGCACTCTCTAAGTGCCCCTGAGCAAGGCACCTAACTCCCCCAATATCCGCTCCCCGGGCGCTGTGCATGGCTGCCCACTGCTCTGTGTGTCCTGTGATGTTCACCAGATGGGACGAAAGCAGAAGACAAATTTCCCTACTCTGCATGTCGTGTGATTGTGCATGTGTTTGGGATCAATAAAAGCATCTTAAAAAAACCCACACAGACACACGGGTTGCCAAAAGCATTCAGGGCTCGGATCAAGACCTGCTGCAAGGCCCTACCCCCCCCCCCCCCTTTTAAAAAAAATCATGAAACTGAATTAATAAAGAAATACATCAATTGTTGTATATCAGGTACTAATAATGAAAATAATAAAAAATAAAACAACATTTTCAGTAGACCTGTTATCAGTCGACTTCTTAAACAATTCACTCAAATTAGATGAACAACAAAACCAATACTGGGCTGTAATGTTTAACCTCGAAGCCCCCGTGGTCCAAATAGACCAGATCTACTGTCACTGCATCGACAGTAGATCTAGAACTGAACATCCTGTCAGCAAAATGAGAGGTAACAGGTGGTTGCTATTACTTAGCTACATCTTATTAGTTTGATGTATTTCGCCCATGCACAATGCAGATGGTTTATGCTTTAAAAATCAATGTCTGAATCAGGTCAAGGACCTTGACCTGGTGCAAAATAAAGTATAATTGAAATAAAGGTAAAGACAGACAGATAATAGTCAACCGCTGAACATTTATACAGAATAGCATATTTCATAATTAAAAAGGCAGGCAATAATACAAATATAAATGTTGCATTGATTTTAAGAAACTGTTTTTCTCTGAAATGTCGCCTCGCTGCCACACAGAGCCAGTCAGGATGATTTAGGAGGGACAGCGGATGGATGAGGATAAATCAGAGCATCTGATGAGACAGAGAGAGACCACCAGCAGCTTCAGCATCAGGTGCGTTCAGAGATCCCACTTTTTAAAATGTCCTTATTACGATGAACTTCATTTTCTGTGTCCACTGATCTGAAGTGGTGTGTGGTGAGAGCATTATGAATACAAGCCCTGTGCTACAATAGCTTGTCTGCAATATATATATATTTTAATAGATGGTGAGATATTCAACTCTTGTTCGTCGGTCATGGGCCCTATAGTGTGGACGGTTTCATTATAAACTACCTATGGCTGCCTGTCCACAAACAGCCGAGCAGAAAGAACAGTAGAGAAAAGGGAAACAGATTGAGCGGATTTGAACAGAGACAGAGTGACCTCGCCAGAGCTGCACAGACAGGCAAACACAGAGAGAAGCATATTTCTAATCAGACTCCGGGCATTGAGCGACAGCCAAGCGGCCAATATGACAGACTGGTGAGAGAGACTCCTGGGGTAGAAGGGCAGCTTGTGACCACGGGACGACTCTCTGACTTGATTTCTTCATCAGCGGGCGTCAGGGTCCCATGGCATATGAAGCCAGCATGCACACATATTGACACATACGCATGCATAGGCACATAAACACAAACACACACTTACACAAAAATTAATCCCATCCAAGTGAGGGTCCGGGACCTTGTGTCTAGGTTACACACACAGGCAACCCCTGAACTTTCCATATGATCTTTTGGATATAGACTTGACCACTCTAATATTAACTACCTGCCCTTCTTGTGTGTGTGTGTGTGTGTGTGTGTGTGTGTTTGTTAGAAATATTCCTTTTATGTTTATTGGGCATTGCACCTAATGGTCTTTAAACTGCATATAAATGACCCAGTTAATGTTCCCATTAAATTATGATCCTATGCCCTTGCTGGTGTGAGGTTCTTATATATATATATACTATCTGATAACTCAGCTGCTCATCCGGGAGTCAATACATCTAACGGTATTCTACATACATGAGGAAACTAGTTTGCTATGCAAGCATGACGCTAATCATGGGGGGAGACTGTTATTTCCACCGCTGAATTGACTATTCTTCCCTCCTGTGGGCTGCAGGGATGTGTGTGCGTGGGTGTGTGTGTATGTGTGTGTGTGTGTGTGTGTGTGTGCGTGTGCGTGTCACTGTGTGCACTTATACTGTATATATGCATATAGTTACCCCAAGGACTGGCCCGACACTTGGTTATCTTCTCTCTCTCTCTTTTGGTTTGCCTCTCACATACAGCATAGGGAGGGATGAGTGGCACTGGGAGGACCTCAAGTAAACGATACAGACCATGCATTATGGATCCTCACGTAGGTAAACAGGACCCGCTGACCTATTGGACCAATGGAGAGGGCAACAGAAAAAAAAGAAAAAAAAACTTCCCACAGCAAAAAGAAGAAGGCAGAATTTTTTTTTATTACACCAGGATGTGTTATGTGCTGCAGGAAGAGAGAGCGAGAATACAAATGTATCTTTTCCTAGATAGCAATGTATCTGAAACTCCTTCCGCTATCACATACTGAAAAATTGGTTTTTCTCACAGAGCTATGTGTAGTAAAAGTCTCACATTGTAGTATCAGTGGAAGAATGACACAGTAAATGACAACAATGAAATGATAATTGTGTTAAAATGAGCTGCACGATTCGTATGTGTTACATATTCTTTTCTAAGCCAACTCTATTATAAATGTCAAAACACAAAAGTAGTGAACTTTGGTATTCTGTGATGTTCAGAAGAGATGGAGGAGATTTGTGCATGGCAAAGAACAATTGTTGTCAAAGGTGAATTGGACCATGAGCATAGGAATTACATTTTGATTGGATTAGTTTTGAAGTTCAGGTTGAAAGTGTCATCGATTTTTAGTGAAGTGAAATTACAGATGGTGAGTGTCAGGTAGTCAGAGGTTATGTTTTGATGTGGCTGTTTCACGTCTAATATAATATGATGATCAGACCTAGGAATTAAAAGTATTTATTATTTAAACTTATTGGATGTACAGTGCCTTGCATAAGTATTCACCCCCTTTGGACTTTTCTACATTTTGTCATGGTATAACCACAGATTAAAATTTATTTCATCGTGAGTTTATGTAATGGACCAACACAAAATAGTGCATCATTTGGAAGTGGGGGGAAATATTACATGGATTTCACAATTATTTACAAATAAAAATCTGAAAAGTGTTGAGTGCATATGTATTCCCCCCCTTTACTGTGAAACCCTTAACAAAGATCTGGTGCGACCAATTGCATTCACAAGTCACATTTGCAAGTCACATAATTAGTAAATAGGGTCCACCTGTCTGCAATTTCATCTCAGTATAAATACACCTGTTCTGTGACGGACTCAGAGTTTGTTGGAGATCATTACTGAACAAACAGCATCATGAAGACCAAGGAGCTCACCAAACAGGTCAGGGATAAAGTTGTGGAGAAATATGAAGCAGGGTTAGGTTATAAAAAAATATCCAGAGCTTTGAAAATCTCTCTGAGCACCATAAAATCCATCATAAGAAAATGGAAAGAATATGGCACAACCGCAAACCTACCAAGAGGAGGCCGTCCACCCAAACTGAAGAGTCGGACAAGGAGAAAATTAATCAGAAAAGCAACCAGGAGGCCCATGGTTACTCTGGAGGAGTTGCAGAGATCCACAGCTGAGGTGGGAGAATCTGTCCACAGGACAACTATTAGTCGTCTACTCCACAAATCTGGCCTTTATGGAAGAGTGGCAAGAAGAAAGCCATTGTTGAAAGGGATCCATAAAAAATCCCGTTTGGAGTTTGCCAGAAGCCATGTGGGAGACACAGCAAACATGTGGAAGAAGGTGCTCTGGTCAGATGAGACCAAAATTGAACTTTTTGGCCTCAATGCAAAACGCTATGTGTGGCGAAAACCCAACACTGCCCATCACCCTGAGCACACCATCCCAACAGTGAAACATGGTGGTGGTAGCATCATGCTGTGGGGATGCTTCTCTTCAGCAGGTACAGGGAAACTGGTCAGAATAGAGGGAAAGATGGATGGAGCCAAATACAGGGAAATCCTTGAAGAAAATCTGATGCAGTCTGCAAAAGAATTGAGACTGGGGCGGAGGTTCATCTTCCAGCAGGACAATGACCCTAAACATACAGCCAGAGCTACAAAGGAATGGTTTGGATTAAAGAATGTTAATGTCTTAAAATGGCCCAGTCAAAGCCCAGACCTCAATCCAATAGAGAATCTATGGCAAGACTTGAAGATTGCGGTTCACAGACGGTCTCCATCCAATTTGACTGAGCTTCATCTTTTTTGCCAAGAAGAATGGACAAACCTTTCCATCTCTAGATGTGCAAAGCTGGTAGAGACATACCCCAAAAGACTTGCAGCTGTAATTGCAGCAAAAGGGGGTTCTACCAAGTATTGACACAGGGGGGTGAATACTTATGCACCCAACAGATGTCAACTCTTTTGTTCTCATTATTGTTTGTGTCACAATAAAATGTATTTTGCACCTCCAAAGTACTATGCATGTTTTGTTGATCAAACGGGAAAATGTTTATTTAAGTCTATTTGAATTCCAGTTAGTAACAGTACATAATGGGAAAAAGTCCAAGGGGGGTGAATACTTATGCAAGGCACTGTATTTATTTTCTCTTTGGCATGCGTACAGCTCCTGTCATTACATTGACAGTCTACTTCCAGTGTTGGGTACCTGGTGAAATCAACCTAAGCTCTTAGATTTGTATGTTGCTCAGTGAAAAAAAGTCAAAATTCAAGCAATTACTGATATTACAGCAGCCAATACTGCCCTTTGATTGATGGACCCATGTTGAGCTGCACAGTGTGTCAGCTGTAAAGACTCAATGTAAAATCAGTAACAGCAGTAAAGCATCAGAGGTTTAACAATTGCTGCATCAACACTTAATATTATTTGCAAAAAGTGCCTCCTTAGTGAATGAGGCAATTTGGGAGCCAGGAGAGGCTGCTGCTCCAATGGAAAGAACAATACCAAGTTAATTTGTCTGGGATGGCAAAATAAACTATTCATAAAAACAAGCTGCTTTCAGACATGCACTGAACGTTTTCCGAGTGGCTGAAAGTAAGAACACAACCTCCTTGGAAAATGTCCCTAAAAATCAGATTAAGCCCAGAGAATGTCCATTCTCAATTTGGGAGAGTTCATGTCTAAAACAGCTACAAACTAAATACACATTGACCGTTGTTCCCAGCAGGATCATCCACACATGTTTGCATAGGGTCTGCATCAGACGTTTAACACACCTTCTATTCTAAATCCTTTAAGCATGAAAGTAAAAACCTGTCAATTTCGCTTCCATCAGCCTTCTCGACTTTTATGCTGATTTGGCAAATGTTTAGGCACCGTGACATTTCCATCGTTGTCTTTGTATCTTGAACATAAGGTGCTACTCACCTGAGGTTTTAAAATGGACCCTGGACAAATTCAACATGGACTACTAACCCACTTCCTTAAGATATAGTCGATTCTGAGGCAAGTTTAAAACAGCCGGCCCCAGAACTATGGGTTTAAAAAAAAGAAAAGAAAGTAGCTTCTGGTATTTGTCATTGTCATATTTGAGGAAGACCAAGATCCTGGGGATTCATCATTGCTAGGACACACTCCAGTGGATACATTTGCTGTACCTAACAACAAAAATAAATAATTAAAAACAGCCTGATTTCACGAGTTGAGGGCTTCAGTCAGATATACCACGCATGGTTGTAGTGGAGAATAAAACCACCTCTCAAACTGTAAAACAGCCTATTGTCGGCATTTCACAGAATTTACATCGGATTATATGGTTACACAGATGCAGGCCTACGTTGTATGTGCACTTATCTGCATGGAGACACCATCAGTCCTCTGCATGCTAGGTGGAGATACACTTAACACTATATACATAGCTTGTCCATTAGGCTTATCCATGCCCCTTTACCGATTCAAACACTGCTACCATCACTGCCCACTTCCATGAGTCCTTTGTTGATGAGTAATGCCACCACTAGAGGCCAGTGCACAGTCGAAGGTTTCTGAAAACAACTAAAATGTTGAGTTTGTGATAATGTACCTCTTAACAAAGGATCAACAGCTACTGTTCGTCCCTATTTAGATCCCTGCTGTTAACCAAATAACAAAGTCCCTTTTCAAGAAGTACCACTATTGTTTTAATTTCTTCCCTGTGTCCTATTAAGGTCTCACTTGAACTATTAGCCATACTGCTTTGTTTCATCCGTATCCGGAAGTTTTCAGACCTTGAAAAAACGTGGTAAAAATATAGGCAGAGTACAGAAAGCTCTGTCTCTTTAGGTATATCGAAGGTTGAGCATAGATGAGCCTTTAAACTATCACAGTGCCAACTACAGCCCTACAGAGCTGCTATACATGGACATGGTATAGCCTTCTTGCCTAAAATACAAAAACACAGCATCAGCTTATCAAGTTCTCTCTGGTTTAAATGCAAGCACAGAAATGAACACATTGACTGGCACACTACTTGCTGACTGTGTGGAGTTTTTTGTTTTTATTATTTATATATAGTAAAAGAGATATAACAATATATCATATATCATAACATTCATAGATAGCTACTTAGATTAACTCTGATTTGACTCACAGGAATGGAGACACTAACATCTGAACGAGCACTTTTGTCTTGCAAAGTAACCTGCCCGTTTTTTCATCCCTCCTTCCTCCATCTTTGCTTTTCATTCCACAATGACCTTTATGAATAATGAGGAGCTCCAAAGGTAACCGTGACAACGGGTCTACCTTGGAGGCGTCAAGTAGGCACTGAGATAAAGTAATTCAACACATGACAAGGAAGTGCTGCGTGTTTGCTTCATCCCCGGAATAGAGGAACGGAAGTCTGCTGATTAACGGTGACAGTCTGAAGAGGACACTGCGCCAGCGCATTAAAAATAAACTTGCTTTTAGAGAAGGTTATACAGCCATGAAAGGGAGGTAAGATGGTAGGAATGAAGGATGAGCGGAGGGTGACAGCAGGGTTAAAAGATAACTTGGCTTGGTTTCACACACTTTCTTTGCAGTGCTTGTCCTATTTAAAGGTCTCAGGAAGAAAAATCACAAATTTCGGGGGGGTGCTAATTAGCTAATTTTTTTCAGCATAGGAGGATATTTTAGTATGTACAAAGTGCATAATTAATAAGCCAAGAAACTTAAATGGCTTCTGGGGTGTTCAGCATTAATTGCCTCGGCAAATTAACATATCCGCTCCATGATTTTCTTCCTATGTGACTTCAACACTCCTGTACACTTGGTGAGGCAAATGGGTGTGCATGTGTTGATATAAACCTACGGACTGACATGGGGGATAGAAACCCTAAGCACAGAGTGATTAGGGTTTTATGTTACGAAGAACTGGAATGATTCATCCCACCCCCAAATACCGTGGTCTAATAATATATAACTTTTTCCTGGGATAAACGTTTTGAAACTTCATCTTCTGACTTGGATTAATAACAGTAAAACTATTGGTTGTATGAGCATGATTCTACATGAGCAATTGTTTGTGTAATCTAATCGACTCAACCTATTTTTGTCCTATCAGTATCAAAGGATTTGTATTGCCTACCTACCTGATGTAATCATTTGTTCAATAAAAAAGCCACGAACCTTGACATGTGTGTTATATAAAAACTATTATCCTTTGCTCTACGATACGAACAAAATATTCACTGTTTTAATGTATTTGTGCCAAATGTATAGGGCCAATGTGTCAGCTCAGTTGGTGCAACCCCCCCAGTGTCAGATGACCAGGTTGCAAATCATTGATCTGAACAAATCAATACTCAGCACATCCATCTCCCGTCAGCTCTCAGTGGGTCGCCATCTGTGTGTGTCCACATCCTGTCCAATGCCATCGCAGGAGCCCATCAGCACGCACCAGGTGGCGGCCATCTGGGTCCTGCCGCTTAACACTCAGCATGGCTCCCTGTGTAGGAGAGTGTTGTATGTATGCATGTGTCTGAGAGAGTGACCATTAAATATCACATTAGTGGGTGTGTATCCTCAGTGACGGTGCTGTGTGTAAGTGTTGTTGAACTGAGTCAGTGTGTGCGTATTAGAACATGAGGTTGTGTGTGTGCAGATGGGTGAACATCTCAAGGCGGTGGTGGAGGTGTTGCTCAGCACTGAAGAAGGTGGGGTGATGATAAAGTGGTAACAAGTTGCTTGTTGTTTTGGCATGCCGCTATCATGATGGTTGGCTGCGAGTTATTTTAGTGGTAGGACTCATGTTTTGTGCATGTTTTGCTCAAAGTGCACAACCATGGAAGTGTTGGTGCGTTGGTGTGAGTCTCTGACACTTCTATCACTTCTATCTCCTCCTCTCACTCTTCAGATTCCCACGGATCACTGCATGTGTGGGCTTCAGCCATGACACTCAGTAACAATCATTGTACATAAACTCCTATATTACAGCTGAAATGGGGAGAAACCGATCTCCAAGTTGGTCAGAGACTGATCATTTAATAGTTTTTGTGTTTTATCATCTGGAGGTTGAAAAGGTTCTGTAACTTGAAATTAACACTAAACATGCATGCTGTGCATAAAGTAAAATTCATCAGCAGTTGTTTATGTTGCATATTGTAAAAATATCCCTTTTAAGGGGTATTACCTAATTTCCTTTAATGTGGGTGTGATCTAATTGTCTGATAACAAATGTACTAACACTAACTTTTGTCTGTGTTGCTGTCGCATTGAATGAAGATGCACAATGCAATCCAGCACATCAAAGAATCAATATGTTTTTTTATCCAACTTGGACATTGAAAATTTCATAGGAAAACCGAGAGACGCAGAGACAGCTCTCCTTCAAAGTAAACGTTTTGAATTGTGAGGCGCAACATTTTCGATTTACAATGTGAAAAACTGCAACTGAGTTATACTTCAAGCACAGACCGTAAAGCTTCAAAAGAATAGACTGCAGATTAGGTCAGTTACATATAACAATCAATATAGGATTTTTCAGTCACATAGTCAGACCTCTCCGGCTTTGCTTTTTCTACACACAGACTTCCTACCCGGCTCAGATTGATAAATGCAACTCTGAGTCATAACTAATCTCCACAGTCCCCTACAATTTTTAAAAAGTGGTCCAGCCAATGATGAACAAGTAGATACAGTTTCTAAATTGATGTAGTATCGGTACAGACGTGTGCAAAGTTGTACTTAAGATAACGTTTGTCCTGAAAAGTACCTTTGTTGCCTTTAAATGTACATACTACACAACTGGCTTCATCCCACTTTATGACTTGGATTATCCACTTTGCCTATAAAGTCATAGTAAATTGCAGTGTACTGTTATGGAGCAGTGTTTGTCAAAGTAGTTTTCAGACATTGCATAAAGCAGCAGTAAAGTATCTTTTATAATTTCACTACATTTTGCTTTTACGTTACATCTGCACTGATATAATGTACACTATTTGTGTGTGTGTGTGTGTGGGTGAGAGAGAAAGTTGATAAAGTATGAATGTATGTTTATGTACAGGGCCATATATTGTGTTGTCAGTAAGAATCCAGCTCCTGGCCACAGATTGATTTACGTGTGTGTAGTAGTCAACCCAAGAGCCAGTGCACACACCCTCGCTGTATGATTTTCTCCTCTGCAGCATCTATCACTGCCACAACCAGCAAGCATGATGCACGACACACACACACCGACACACCCACACCCCTGCTTCTGTTTGTGTAAATACATACATGTGCATATCTATCCGTGTGAGTTAAGGCGATTGCAAATGTAGATGCATGCGAAATAATATTTATGTAAATCCAGCATGCAGGTATTGTCCTAAATCCCCAAACAGTGCTACCTGCTGCTATCAGAGTTACAGTTGCACAGGCAGTACTGTGGAGCAGAAAAGTAAACACACTGTGAAAGTCCCTTGGTAAAACTAGCAGTGGCCATACATCACAAGAAAATGACCTGAAGAAAAAAAAAAAAGACGGATTCAGGTTCATGGGCAAGGGAAGTTTCAACACCAACTGAAAAGGAGGTGAAGGTACGGATTAACTTTGATTAAAGAAATTGGCTCCTCTTGCACGTTATCAAGTTATATACTGACAATTCTTAAAACAATACTAAAACAATAATAAAAATAATAATAATCATAATAGTTTGAATTTTATAGCCTCTTTCATTAGGCCCAAGCACGCTCTATAAATTTTTAAATGTTTGCTGGTATCTAGATTTTTATGTTGTGCAGGCAACTGACTAATGACTGGAGGGTAGCTGAGTGGATGGAAAAGTGATTAGATAGAGCTGGTTGTCATCGGCATAGGAGTGGAAATGAAGGTCATGTTGTCGGATGAAACGACCAAACGGGAGCATGTTGATGGTGAAAAGAAGGGGGCCGAGCCCTAAGCCTTGTGGCACACCTTGCTTGACTGGGGCTGGATTGGAGCTAGAACCTTTTATGGTAACGGACTGTTTCCTGTTCGAGAGGTATGAATGGCACCAGGTGAGAGGTGGCATTAGGATTAACTTTCCCAGGCAATATTTATTTTTTTCAATTAGTCAAACACCCCTCAATGCACTAATATTAAATATTGCACCTGTTTAAGATCAGCATGTATGCATTGTCATTGAGGGCATGTTAGTGTAATGTTACCACAAAGGGACAACTGTATCCAAGGACTGCCCCCGAAGCAACTAATTTGTTTTTACCCTCTTTGTCTTGAATATTACATTTTTAACTTAATATTAAATATTTAAAAATGCACTAATTTATTTCCCAAAAAACGGATTACTTGGTTATTTGGTCTTTCTTTCAACACATCCCTGTAAAATGACCTTCTGCATGGCTGAGCAGGGCTGCCTGTAACTCCGACTTGATTGAGTCACAGAGGATTTTTCTAAAAATGATACTAAGTCTCCTCAAAGCAGGTGGATAATTCCTATATATATATTTAAAATAGTGTGTGTGTATGGGGGGGGCTGCATGTGAGCTCATGCACGCTCATCAGTCAGTGGATACTTTGCGTCATTTCTCCCAGCTTCACAAGCCGTTCTACCCTATGAGGCTGAGATGACAGGGTCGTATGTCATCTCTCCTCGCGTCTCTCTCCAGGCGTCAAACTTGGACAGGAAGTCAGAGGATTTAAGCCCTGTGCTTCCTGCCATAGTATGACTCAGTTATCGTTGAAGCACAGCTGTTTCTGCTAAGAAGTGTTGTCATCCCCCTTGTTGCCAGGATCATTCTGATTTAGGTATCTGTCACGCAAGATGTTGCATTTTTTTTTTTTTTTAAATAACAGCAGCAGACTTGAGGGAAACCTGAAGAAAGTGTTGTTGTATGCAATTCAGACCTTTTAAAGTACACAATCTTTTTAATGTGTAAAAAGATAATATTCTGACAATGCACGCCATGTCTCTTAAAATGCTTAATAGAATTATTCATTCTGTTATTATAAAATTCGGTAAATGGTAAATGTTCTGTATTACTCCTTTTCCAGTCCTCATGACCACTCAAAGCACTTTACAGTACAGTTTACAATCACCCATTCTCACACACATTCATAGAGTGCATAAATGTGCGGTACTTTCTATATGAAAAGGGGGGATTTGGCGTTCAGTGTCTTGCCCAAGGACACTTTGGCATGTGGAATCCCTCCATCTGTTTCTGTGTCCTTCTCAGTAATGACACACTGAAACTCTATAGGCTGAAAAGGGATCAACAACAGAAATTGCCCATGAACTTTACTTGGGAGTGTCAAGTTAATGCTGAAGTGTTTTTTTAAAAGAAAACATGACATTGCTCTGAAGCTGCACTTGGATACTCAAGATACAGTCCATGAGTTGTCTGTCCTTGGTGCATGAAAAGCAGCTGATCACGCTACACCTCATGGAAAAGTGAGAGAACTATACAAGGAATGTGGCTCAGAGAGGTGTTTAAATAAAGGACAACATCATTAAGATAAAGTTGGTAACATTATTTGAACCTTTTGCAGGTTCAATTTTGGGAACCTGTTTAATAAACTTGAGTAGATCATCATGTCAGGGATGAAACTGGCTACTACACTAATTTCTAAAGCAGAGTAGAGCAGAAAATGTGATAGAACTTGATTCCCATTAGAATTATTATTGTGCATACTCCCTTTTCCCTTGCTTGTGTTGATTTTAATGTGAACTGAGTGTAGATATGGCCCATAGACACAGAGAGCATACGTTGCTTCAGACTCGAGAATTTCAAACTGATTGTTAATTATATTGATCACTTAACACCTGCCCTGCTTGGCCTTCCAAAGTGGATCCTAAGCACATACAGAGTTTTGCTTTTAAACAGTGTTTCTTAATTAATCTGCTCCATGTTTGACCTCACTGCAATATCGAGCAGCACAACCAAACATTATGTTCTAAATTTCTAAATGCAAAAATAACATTTCTGTAGAATCAAATATTGGTCTTTATCATTAGAAATGAAAAAGAAGCCAATGTTTTTAGATAGAACAATAGAACAATGTCACCTGACTTCCTGTGTGAGTTACTTTTTTAACTTGTAGATCACTAACCAGTATGCAATTTTGTCATCTTGAATTATCAACACTAGAAAGTGTGAACGCTTTTTTCTTTTTGTGAAATCACTCATCTGTTTGACTAAGTTATTAAGGATTTGTTAATATTTTGTTTATCTTTTACAGGACGAAGGTTTCTCAACAGTTCAAATGAGGAGTTAATTGTAGCTTCTTTAAGAGTTAGAGGAGGATGTGATGGAGACGTGAGACGGAACAGTGTCGGTTCAAGCCTAATGCACGTTTTGCGAACCAGCCTCATGTTGATGATTTCATATTTACACCATTAGGAGTAAACCATGGTTTTGTTTGGTAGCATTTTGTAGTGTGACAGATTTGACCTCTTGCCGTAAGATGCTGTGCGCTAGATTTCACTGGACGGTACTGAATTCAACCTACCCCGTCCTCCTTCCCTTCTCATTAACCAAAAATAAAGGCACCCACTCCAACAAGGATAATTGACCCGCACAACATTATATCATTGACATGATGTGCCAGTAAGTGAAAACAGATCACATGAAAGTGACCATTTGCCAGGCCACCGTCCCATGCTGACTCCTGTAATATGCCACCCTGGGTGGTTGCCCATGTAGCTCATGTCTAATCCGCCAGTGAGTGGGACCCGAGCCAGGATTTACTGTCGAGCAGAGAAGGCAGATGGCTGGACCACAGACCAACGGTGAGCTGGGTGAGGCTGGTACCTGCAAAGACAAACCAGAGACTCAACAGACCAAACTTGGTCTGCCAGGCAGTTCACTGTCCGGAAAGAGTCAGTTAGTCAATGTTACAGCAAGAAAATGTCTGGAAAATTCAATGTGTGAGTGTGTGTGTTTCTGACGTTTCTAACATGCAAGATGCAAGACGCAAAACTGAAAACCAAAGAATACATATATCACAGGATGTCAAAGAGGTGCCTTACAACTAGAAGATGCAAATGAAGGAAAGACAGGATTGGAGAGTTTTGCTGAGAGCAAAACATGTCTGAATTGAATGAAAATGTCTTTATAGTTTGGTAAATATTAACTAAATAAATACTAAGGTATTGAGCTTATACCTTTGAATGAGTTTGTGGTTAAAATGCTCTTGTCACCTCCGCCTTCAGCTTAGATCAAAATGTTACCTCAGGTGTTGCCAGAAGCCCTCTTAAGGCACACTTTGTTTCTTTGCTTAAAGTGAATGGGTTATCATTATCGGAAGGTTCATCTCGGCAGGTCATTTAAAACTACCACAAGGTTAATTAATTAATCAAGTTTAATGAAGGACCTTGATGTCCCCCATGAAGATATGTATCTTTTATAAAGGCCTTAATGAACGTGGCTTCACTGTTTGCCAGGAGTTTATTGATTGGAAAACCTCATTCTTTTTAGAGGTCTTATTATCCACTTTGGTATAAAGAATGTCTCTCTTAGATCAAAAATATGGGACTCAATCAAGTAATTATAGAGGTGGATGTTCTGAAAATTTAAAATTAAATTGTCAAATATAATAACTGCATCTAAATTGACTGCTTAGAGGGGAAACTTAGTTCCTTTAATTGGATTGGATTTGGCTGCAACACTGTTTATCCCATAAACTCAAAAAAGTGTTTTGTGGACAGATACACTTCACATACTTCCTCCATCGGCAAAGGGGTGAGTAGATGAGTGAATTAAAAATGTTCTGTGAACTATCCCTTTAACTCAATTCATTAATTATATAGTCCATATATTTATATATCTCAATACCAACAAAAACTGTAAATACTCTACATCAAATTTATACAGTTGCAAATATCTCTTATAGCAGTGCAATTCTTCGTTTTAATAAAACTGTATTTCAGTAATTGTTATGGCATTTTGTCAGGTGCTCCGACTTAATTAATTGAGCAGCTTCATTTACTCCTTAGAGCTGGAGATGCTGCAGTACACAAACACCATTTGTACTGAAATCCAACACAGCACTGGATCTTTGTCTCTCTCTACATTTACGTGTCACCATCGTATTAATATACATACAGGTATAAACTCCAGAATCATTTTGGACAAATACAAACTCAAATCCAGAAGAAATCTGCACCTATACTCCATGACCGTGTCACATAGAGATTATAGTATTGTGGCATTATGTCTTCTTGTGGTAAGGGAAGGGTTAAGTCATTATTACACTGCTATCAGGTTGCCTATCAACAGGGGAGGAGTGCAGATGATTCATTACACATTGGGTCTCAAAGCATTACAAAGGCCCCTTTGTTTATTCCTGTGCTTGCTGGTTTCACTTCAGCATCTATCTGCAGCCCCATAAATTCAACTGTAGCAGATGTTTTATCCGTTTTGCTTTAAAAAGGGGGCCATTTTATTATTAATCTAAATATTAAACAAGATAGATGACATGTGTCCACTTTATTTAATTTAAGCCTGAACATACAGGAGGCTAATACTGCCATCTCGCTCATTTGGAACCAGAGACTGCGTAGGAGCGATCAGGGGATGCAGCTGCGGTAGCAAGACTCCGCTGATACATACACTCAGCCAATTGTGAGTCAGTCTCAGCTGTCAATAATAACATGTCCCTCTCTTTTTAAAGCAAATAATTTCATAAAAATGTATAAAAGCAGAGGCCCACCATGTCAGATACTGAAAATAAACTGTGATTCTTTACTGTTGTGCTGATCCGGGGCCATCTTACTGAACACATCAGGAAGATGCAGGTAATGGGGTTTGATCCCAAAAGCACTGAGTGAACGAAGGTCATTTATCATCTTCTGTCATTCTATCACTCATGTCAGCTTTTATAACTATCAAGGGGAGCATGCTGATGACACAGTCAGTTGGAGAACCCGGGATGAAGATGTTTGCCTGATCAACAGATGCATTGTTTTTACTCTAATTCAAGAATGTCAGCCAGAAGCTCGTGTTACTTTTGATCACATAATCCCAAAAGCCTACTAACACATGGAATTGAGTGACTGCATATGGCTGTTATTAACATGTAAGAAGCAATTATTTATTCCCACAGAGATTAAACTACCATCAAAAGATGCAGTGGTTATTCTGAAAGGTTTTCAGGTGCTGAGTGGACTACTTTTCAACAAATGCAGATTAAACAGTATGACTTGAATTTACATTTTTACATTAGAGTGAAATAACCATGTGAACTGTCCAGACATTTGCACAGGGCCGGTTACTTGGTGAGTTCTCACTTATTTGGCATAAGCGGACTTCCTGTAGATCTGGTAAATAGCTAATCAAGGTCTGATGGTGAGGAGACACACATCAGCCATGTTGAATCCCCTGGCAGACACACTCACTTGTTTCATAAACACAAGAGAGCATCCCGGTGTGAAATGAAAATGTGTCCCTGCTGGTAAATGTTTGGTTTCCATCCCATATTAGCATGCAAAGCGTAATTAGAAATGGAACCAAACTACCTGCACGCAGCCTGTCAAATTAAGTGCGCTGATGAAGCTGCATTACAGCATTGATTTTTAATTAACAACTCCCAGGTGGGACGTGAGCTGAAACGTGAGCCTGATTGAATATGGTTTCTGATTTCAACACCATTCATGTTACACAGGTTACCTTGTCTTTTTATATTTGCTACCATTACTACGTGTATTAGTATACATCCTGGTTATGGTAATATAACATATTACCTTAAAGCAGTAAGGTATTGTTTTCATCAGTTTTACAGCTCATCCTCGAAAAGGACATTCCTTCAATAATTTACTAAATATATCATGATGACAGATTATTATAGGTCATTATTCTCCCTTGGTTCTTCAGACACATTACCTTAATGACTGTGGAAGTATTGTGATAAAAAGAGGACCATTCTAATGAGGAAACCCTACAATGGTAAGGAGGAGTCACTCTAAGTCACTGTATTCCCCTTTCTGCATTATTCATGTGCTTATAGCTGTGGTGCCAGCGTAGCGCTGCTGTAGCATTGAAAAACTGCAATTAACCTACTGTCATTTCAAAAGAATGGGCTCACTTATTTTTTGTGAAGGCTCGCACGTTGTTTCTTTTCCAAATCTCAGGCTGTGTTAACGGTATTGTTTTAATTTGTTACCCTTCAGTCAGTACTCAGGCAGCTTCTATTCTCAAAGGCTCAGAATGAGGTGAGCTGTAACTCACACAAATGCTTTGGATAATGGTTGAATATGTATTAATCAGTCCCTGTTCATAGGTTAATTTGTTGAAGACAAAGAAAAAGGGGTTTGTTATATTGCTTTTAAATTGTTAATACTTGTTTTCTCTTAGATTTAAAGGTTATATTAGGAGTTCATGGCATGGATATAGTAATGAATAATGATAATGAAAAGAAGCTGACAAATTCACAGTCAGTCCCTACCAAAATGTTATGAGACAAATCCTACTAAATGTAAGCATTTAATGAAGTAACATGAGTTTTTGAATAATATTTAAAGCAGTTGAATAATTTATAATTCAATCCATCGATCAATCATATTTTATTTGTATAGCCCATTATTGCCGAATCACAATTTGTCTCATAGGGCTCTCAGAAGGTGCACATCCTCAGCCCCTAACCCTCAACAAGAGTAAGGAAAAACTACTGAAACCCAATTAACAGGCAAAACACAATGTAGAAACCTCAGGGAAAGTAAAATGTGAAGGATCCCTCACGAGTGCAATGGATGCCCTGGTAACTGAATGGATCAACAAAATAACTGTATTTACAACGTTGATTAGAAGAATCAGTTTGTGACGAAATGGAAAAGCATGACAATGTTTACAGTGTTTGTACAAAAGAAAAGGTCTGATAGAGATGAAGGGAGCAGCAATGACAAATGAATTAAGGAGTTATTGAGTAGACATATTGTATATCAAGCAGTCTTGTTTTTATCATAGTCCGCGATCAGCTGCCACCACGATCAGCTGCCGCTCTTCTTGAACTCTTGAACACACACATCTCTTACACACTGGCAGCAGGAGGACAGGTTGGATTACCAGGGCGCTGATTGATTGAACAGCCTTATTTATTTACGGCATTGTTTTCCAGTGTCAGATAAATCATGCTCGTCTAAGCTTGCGAGTCACGGTGAAGGAGATGCAGGCTCCACAAAAAGATCCTTCTCTCGTGTCTTTATTCCAATGCACCTATCTGTGGAGACAAGCACACACAAACACATGTGCACCCATAAAGCATGTGCGCGCATGCATGAAGTTGGGAAATCATTTGGTGCTAGGAGAGACAGATTGGTAGAGAGACGGTGAGAAAACAGAGTGAGAGAAAGCAGGAGCTGCCTGTTTAAACGCTGACAAATCCCTGACACTCAGACAGTCTGTTATGGATGGATTATGAAAGTGCTGATTTGAGATCACAGAGGTTTAACCGTGCAAAGTCACGGATTTATTGAGGATTAGTTGATACATATCTGCCAAAGATTCTTTTGAAAGTGGCCAGTGTACTTTTGTTAGGTGAAAAATTTGAGAAATAGTTAAAAAGTAAAAAAGATGAACATCAAATACAATTTCATTTTTCAACTTTTTTTTATAATAGTGCTTTTATTTTCAAGCATTTTAACAGAACGGCACGATCATATATAATAATTCACTTCATGACACGCTAACGGATTTGAGTACAGTACTAAATCACAGTGTTACTTACAGTGGAGTGAATGTTCATGTTGGCATACTAACAAGCGCAACCTGACTATACTCAATGCTCATTGAAACGGACAGAGCCTTCTGTCCAAACCTCATTTGTGCACTTCTTCTGAAAGCCCATGGACACAGACGAAACAGATGTAGCCATAAGCTAAAGCAGGATGATCATTGGACATTTTGTTTTTTACTTTTGCCGTCCACAGCCGCAGTTGATATTATTGACAAGGATTCAAAATCCACATATTGCAATGTATTTAATGGCCTCACAGACAACGGCTCTTTATTAGAGCCATTCTTAAGGACACATTGAAGTAGGCAGTGACAATCACATTGTACCAAACGGGCACATCTCTTTTCTGCACGTCAAATCAGCATAGAGCCGTAACATGCTGTTGTTAAATAAGTATAGATAGAGTGGCCGTCCTCTAAACCAGAAGGTTGGCGATTTGAGACCAGTCTTCCCATCTGCATGCCGAAGTGTCCTTGCGCAAGATACTTAACCCTGAAAAAGTCCCCCTTGTAGATGCACTGTATTGGCATTGACCTGTACTGTAAAGCGCTTTGAGTGGTCTTCAAAACTAGAAAACCGCTATACAAATACAGACTATTTAAACCATATATTTACAGTGCTTGCATTCTCGTCTTTGCCAACTAGCCTAACACATAGCAAATCGAAGGCTGTATCAACATTTGATATTTGTTTTGTTGGAATTTCCTAAAGTTCCTAATAAATAGAAAATGGTCAAACATTTTCATCCTGACCAAAAATTGATATCCATGCAGCTAGAATAGATAATTTAAGAATCTGTCAAACTTAGTCAAAAAAGTAGGCATGTGATTAATTAAATATATTCAAGTAGCACTGATTCACCATGATACATCTCATATATTATCTGTGTCCTTCCTGATATTAACTAAAATGACTCATCACACAGTAAAAATCATCTCGGTTGCTGCAGTGCAAATCACCCTGTCAAAACAAGCCTTTGATAGTGTTGTCTCCCCTTTGTATGCTCTCTGAAAGATGTCCTGCCGGAGTTTGTGTTACAGAAGGCATGAGGCAGAGTGGTGATTTTGTGATTTTTAATTAAGGCCGTTGGTTATGTCTTTGGCTTTATTATAACACTGTGGTACTGCTCCGTTTGCGATGGAAGAAAAGAAGCAGCTCCCTCACATCGCTTCTCATTAGAGACACTCCCGGGGCCTCATCAAAGATCTCCCTCCCTCCCTTCTGCCACTTCCCTCCCTCCCTTCTTCCATAATGTGCCGTTTTCCCAGTGCACTGCTCCCTACAGCTCCGGGACATGCTTTACAAACACACCAGCAAAACACTCCTCCTGATGCTAACTTTTCACCGTTTTGCTCCACCACAGACAGAAAATCACAGGAACTCTCTTCCACTCCAGAACCAACAGATGTGGTTTGCGATGATGAGTGTTTGATCTGTTCAGCATGAAACAAGATCCAGAGGTGTACATGTGGTTCTAGGAAAAGTGGGCTTGTGGGAGAAAGAGACACAGACTCCACGGGTGACTGGTGTCACTAATGTGTGTCAGAAGCAGAACATGAGGAAAAAAAAATCTGTTGTGTCATCACTGACTTCTTACTTTTTCAATAAGGAGAAATGACAAGCGCTAGGAGACGCTGAAAGGGAGGAATGGATTTCTGTCTTAAAGAATTGCTCACTCCTTCCTGTTCTCTGGTTTCACTGACTCATAAAAGGCCTGTGGGGCATCAAGTAAAGCCGGCGTTATCTATTATTTAACACGTCAGCACCACGGTAGCATCGGAGAGCAGTTAACTCAGTTGGTAAACTCCTTCAGTGAAGTCCAGCTGAACGGGTTTTTGTAAGTGCGGCCAAGATGTAACATTGAGCGGCTTACAAATTGTTTTGTGTCTGATAAACAATACGGTTTGTGTCTTCAAACAATTCCCTGCATTCTTAAATTGAAAGTTGACTCATTATCGACTCACCGCTGTTCCGATGGAGCGGTGGGTGAAGTGTTTGAGTTTACAAAACACTTTAGGAGTTTCAGGGGTAAACAGTGTTGCAGCCAAATCCAATATAATTAAGTGAATGGTGACCAATTCTGCAAACGTAAAAACATAAAATGCCTCCATACTGCTCCTGTGGTGTGATCCGAGTGTCTAGAAGCCCCGACATTCAAATTAGACTGGAAACAAGGTCATTTGCACAATGTGTGTGTACGCGGCTCCGAGGGAGGATAACAGCGGATATTAAGGCTAAAAACATGGTGTAAATAAAACCGTTTCCAGCTGAAATTGAATGTCGGGGCTTATGGACACTTCGATGACATCACAGGAGCAGTATGGAGGCATTTTATATTTTTACATATGAAGAAGTTGTCACCATTTACTGTAATTGTTTTGGATTTGGCTGCAACACTGTCTACACCTGTTTTGTGGACTCAAACACTTCATTCACCCCTCCATCGGCATTGTGGTGAGTTTAAGTTTGTGTTTTTTCTACCCACAAACACAAACATAAACTCTTTCATTAACCAGCCGAACAAACAGCAGGGGGTGAACCAGCCCAGTTGCCAGCTCATGAATCATGAGATGACAGAAAGCCAGAAAGCTTGTGTTTTCTTCGAAAAGCCATTTAAGAAAAAGCAGAAGATGTGAGGCAGGTGGAGATGAGGAGGGAATGAGAATGTGGAGGGGAAAAGTTTGAGTTTTTATCGTTTTGTAGTTGCGTTTACCCACGGACAATATTTTAAGAATATGTAAACATTTGACTGGTCAGAGTTACGCTTACACATCAAACAAAATGTCACAAATTATATTTAAAATGAGATGAAATGCAATTTTTGTTTATTGAGAGAAAAAAAGTAAGAGAATTAGGACTGATTGATGATAATCATTCTTAATTATAAATGTAGACTGAGAGTAAGATTGGGATTCAGGAGAAAGGAGAACATAAACAACTAACATCACTTCACATGCACAGTCAACTAAGAATGTAACTACTTTTTCCTTGGACTTCCATGAAGGTGAGACAAGATGTGTAAAATATTATAGTGCAAACAGCAGAAAGTAATTATAAGTGGTTAGAAGTGTTTGGTATGCTCAAAACTATTGTTAGTGCAGTAAGATAAATGGTGAACCCTCTTACTGATAGAAAGGAGCGACTACGAATTACACAGACTTTGATGAGCACTATGTGGTAATGTGTCATATAGACTCACAGGATCCTTCTGTCACACAACTGAATCTGTTACACTTCAAACCGTATTGTTTGTCTTGATTTGTAGCTTGACCATGGTTACGATGCTGTTATTGAAGGAATAGCAAATCTCTGAAAGTCACCCATCACCAGTGATTAAGCGAGTGTCAGAGGCCACTAGAGAGTTTGCCTCCTTGCACGTGTGGGCCTCCTCTATATGTTTAAATTACTTGCCAGTGCCACTTGCCATTGTGTTGTCCTCTAGATGTGTTCTGGAAACTCCGGCAGCCTCTGTGGTCAACGGTCAACTGCCATCAGACACTGAACCTAGCGGCCCAGTAGAGGCCTTGCACTTCATCTGCAGCTTCTCTCCCACCCTGAGGAGATGGATGTGGAGCTTTGTTGGGAGCTGGTGTTTGCTCTACAGGATTCCAGTGCAGATGGTGTCAGCTACTGCCTTCAGCACCTGGTCATGGCGCCACCTGTACCTCCCCTCTCCCAAGGCTTTTTGACAGCAGTTCAGGATGTGCTCGAGGGAACTTCTTGCCAAGCCCAGTAGGCATGCCGGGGTATTAGCTAGACCCCAGCCGTGCCTGTTGGATTGACTTGGAAGGACATAATACTGACTGGATCCCAAACTCGAATCCAGCTGGTTCTGACTTCCAATGTTCTGCCGAAGTAATCTTGGATGCAGTTATTTGGTCGCAAATTGATCAAAGTTTACAGCTTGAGCATAGAGCCACTATCCTACTACATCATTTCTCTGCTACATCTGCATGGATCGCTCATGAATCCGCGGCCGTCTCTCTCCCCCTGGCTGTCTCATAGCTACAGGTACTAAAAGGATGCTATGTCTCAGGCTCGGTTCCACGTGTTGTTATTAAATGACATGTACAGTTTGAAACCTCAATCAACATCACTAAGACAATCAACTCCCCGCTACTCGCTGGCCACCAGAGGACAATAACAGTTCAGTCAAAATCGTTGTTTGTTATTTAGACACAGACGTGGAAGGAGCTACTCAGTTATTTTCATTTTTCACACCAAAGAGGGATGAACTAGGTACACTGACATGATGGGAAAGGGTAGTTTTATTCATTCATTATTCATGACTTTGGTAAGAAACATTATTTAGAGTGAAACATGGCTTATAGAACAAAACCAAAGGGCCTAAGAGGCGGTGCTTCATTCTTCATTCAGCAGGATATATGCTCTCTCCTCAGAGTTCTCCACCAAAAAGCTGGAAAATGAGAAAAATCGCTATCAGGAGAGATGTTTTCTCCACTAGTTTATTTTGGTTAGACACTATACTATGCCACAGGTCTTCCCTGCCAAGGGCAATCCCTTGTACAAATCTATCTTATGATCAAACATCTGTGTTTTGAAATACCTTGCTGCCACCCGGCATTACAATTTGATGTATGTTTGAAGGAGCCCAATCATAAGGTAGAGAACTGAAAACAAGAAAAATAGGTAGCCGACAGGGTTACACCTACAGAATTTAGAGTCAAATTCGAATGAATCAAATTCAATGTAAAGCAAGTTAAATAAATTGCATCATTGTGCATCACTTTCACATGCAAGTTTTCATCGCACTTGAGTCGACTGAAAGAGGTCAGAGTCAGAGGATTTAAGTTGTGAGGAGTTGTAACACCTCCTGGGAAACAATGTTGAAATGACATCGTAAGCCACCCAATCTTTCAGATTTTGCCAAAGAAAGCATCTCAAAACTCCAAAATGAATAAAATTCTAATGCCCAAGACTACATAGAGTTGCCGTGGGAATTGTCTCACACAATGTGGCCTAATTATCTAACATTGGGTAGTTTGGCTATAGGGTGAGGCAGCATAGGGGATATTATTTGAATGAGGAGGAGGGAATTTGCAAGCAAATAAATGGCAGAAAACACGGTCGGCCACTTTATCCATGCCCCGTCTCTCCCTTTCCCTCTTTATATTCCTTTCTTCATTCAGAGCAAATTGCTCTGAGACTTATAAAGCTCCTCCAGCAGAGCTGCCACCTGGGAACTGGTCCAGGTCTACGATCTATGCCTCATGCACTTCTAACTTTAAGTGTGTTGCCATCAGCTCAGCCAATTAAGCCCCTTGTTCCCTGGAAGCCCTGACTTCCTCCTCTAACACTAGTCATTGGAAATGAAAATAACATAGAGGGTTTCCCCAGACGACGGAGGTGAGTAGTCTCCTCAGGTGTGTGCCTGCTGTTGGACATATCAAGCTATTGATGTGCGGCTAATCTGGAATTTAAAGAGTAAAAAATAATGCCACCCCACATAAATCTGCTTGGTTGTCATCTTATCAGGTTGATACATATCTTGTCTTCAAGGCTTGTCACTGCACAGTCTGTATCAGAAGTCTAATTATGTAGAATCCCAGGACTTGCCTGGAGACAGGAACATGACAGGATACTGCTGTTAACCTCTTGAATACTAAAACCTTTACAGGTAAATTGCAGTCAAGTGTTGAGAGGAAAACGTGAGGCAGCAACCATATTAGGCTCCACATTTTTAATGGTCCCCTCTGAGACTAAATTGGAATTCCATTTGTCCGGAATGGACCATTTCTACTTTAAAAAAGAAGAATGTGTTGTTTGGCCAAATAAAAAGTGTGTATTTCATTGACCTCCGTTGTGCCTCTACAAAACTGTTGACTCAGCTGAAGAAAAGCAAGCTAGTGATTTTGAAAATCCAACCGTGTGAAGGCTAAACATGGGAGACTCCCCCCTTGTTTGGTGAACTGTTCATGGTTTTCCTGTCACCTGAGCTTGTAAAACTAAATGCGCCTCTGATATAAGTCTCACCTAAACTAATGGTCAGTTCCACATGTCTAAGTTTAATTGCTTTACACAGGAAAAAATAAAGGAGGGGGGGGGGGAGAGAATTGAGTCTATAACAATCAGAACAATTGATATTTGTCTTCGTATGTGTAGGTACAACTACATAAATACTGAATAATCTCAGCTGTATTCTGTCATATTGACAACAGAACATATTTATTGCAGTAACTCTGCTCTGGACTGTTTTACACTTTTGAAAAAGACTTGACGTATACATATTGTGAAACATAACTTTCATAACCAGATTGTAAGGTCACAGGCACGTTGAGCTAGTGAAGATTTATACACAAGCAGTTTCAGCTAAGACAAACAGACCTAACGATTGATGTCAATTCTCAGTCTTAGCAACGTTCACCGTATCATTGATGATCTGATGGAGGGGAGTTAGCTAAGAGCACAACAGTAACCATATTTTATGCTGCTGATCCCCACTTTTAAACTTTGTGTTAATTAGACAGTATGACATTTTACAATCTGGCGTGAATATGCATGGCAGCATATGAAATGAGCATTTTCCCAGTTATTTTATATTGATTTAGATTGTCCTCACGAAAATGAAGACAATCAAAGAAAGATTAAATGATGGTGTAGCAAAGCTTGGTCATCTGCATATCTCTCTGCATATGCAAGACAATTTATGTTTACAGCATGTAATAGTTTGGGTTGTTGACATAAGTGTGTGATGCATTCGTGGCTAATATTGTCTATTGTAAATGTTCCAAATTTGTAAGCATTCAATAGGGGACTGTGACCTAAATAATATTCAGTCACTTACATTTACTTTCATAATCTGTGTAGCTTTACTTAGTGTGTGATGCAACTAAACGTTTAAGTGTTCAAAAAGTGAGATTAGACACTGATTAGTAGCCAAATGACCAAAGTATAACTGCTAAAGATTTACAGATCTTATGTTTGTGAGAGGATAGGAATTGTGAAAATATAAGGCAAACTGCCCTATACTTGAGAGGAGAGTGTTTTTGCGAGTACAGGACAGTGTGTGGGATTCCTCTTCTCTCACCTGCATGTGCTTTTTCACCTACGTACCCATCCACCATATTGTTGAAGGTGTACATTGGCCTTTTCAATGTTGTTTCCAATCATATGTTTGTAATTTGCATCGCTGAAACTCTCACGCTGAGCCCCAAATGCAACAGGGTGATGTTTTTGTAGCATTTTAATGAGTCAGTGGAATCACAGATGTATTATTTATAAAGCATGTGTTTATTAAAATGTGCAACTTGTATATGTTAGAATGAACACGAGTTCAACATGCAAAACAAGACTTAAAATGCTGCTCATGTCGGGCGATGTTACTCACATCCTTTAGTGAATGGTCAACATGGATTCAAATTTTTCGATTTTAATAAAAAGGGTGAAAACAATATGTTCAACAAACATTAAAAGCAATCAGCTCTAGTGTTGGTTTAATCTGTAAAAACACATTAGTTGGCAGCATTAGCTAGTTTCTACATGCATTATCCATTCATGCCCTCCCCTTGCTGTGATGTTCATTTGCGCCCTGTAATTAACTCAGCATATCTGTGTCATGATGTAGAAATAAACTGCAATTTAGCGGAGAAGGCAATTTAGGCACGCGTGTGTGTTTGAAGGGGGTAATGGTAAAACAAACGATAGCAAGAGGTTAATAGGTAGAGAATTAAAAGTGAGATTAGACACTGATTAGCTGGTATAATGCGGCCGCAACCAGATGAAGGGGAAAGGGAGGTGGAGCAAGGAGGAGCTGGGAAGAGAGAAAGAAAGGAGGCAACCGACAGAGTGAGAGACTGGAGATGAGAGGAGACATGTGGAGCTGAGAGTCTAGATGAAAGCAGAGAGAGATGTTACTTGTGCAAAAGGCCTTTTTGTACGTACAAGATTCGATTGTGTCACATTTGTCAAGCGAGCAGAAATGGCTGCTTTGAGTAGCTGGACAAGAACAGATACTGAGGCTGTTGAGGTGAAATGAAAACTGGTACTTGTGAGCACTTGTTCTCCATCTGTGTGAATGTCACATGAGTTGTTGCACTTGCCATGGACTACATACACTCTATCCTGGGCATGTACACACTTTGTCTTGTGCATGTTGGAACATGTCCAAGTCAAGTGGAGACACTTATTTTTCTCTGCTTGCAAAGTGTAAACAGTAGTCTGCATCCAGATGTACCCCAAGTGTGCACAAATCAACATGCTCATGTCTTTTTGCATGTAAGCTGTCCCCCCCCCCCCCCCCTGTACATCTGAGTATACTGACGGAGGGAGCATGGTGTAACTTTGAGTCCTTTTCATTTTCTCCTTCACCCTAATAGACACAATTTTCCTCCGCTCATGTCCACCAGCGAGATGCAGCGTGAGATCAGATAAATCCCACTGCGTGCTAGTGGAGCAGAGTCTCTCCCAGGTCGAGTTGAGCTCAGATTTGTCAGCGTGAGCTCTGATGAAGTCTTCATTGTGGCTGAGTAGCTAAGCCTATTATTGAGGCGCTTAAGGTAATTGCCGAAATAAAGGAAATATAGGAGATAAAGGGCCGTTTTTTTCACTCCAGAGGATTGGAGGGGTTTGTTTAGTTTGACACTAAACAAACCCCTCACTTACCAGCCTTCGTCTGGTAAGTGTGGCTCTGAACAAACCTGTGCTGAATAGGTTTTTAGGTAGTGCAATTCAATTTTGGGTTTTTAACGATGGTCTCCATGTCCACGTGGGGCAAAGCCTGAAGAGCAACACAAGCTTCTTTGTTAGTTTTGGCCCAACACAGTTGCCATTTTCTCATCCAGCATCCACGTCTATCTAACAATTACAGAAGTCTGTATGTCCGTCTGTACAGGACAACAGCTAGTTCACCACAACTGTAAAGACAACAGATCCTCCAGTTACAGGTTCGATGTACTGATTCCAGTGTCACTGAACTCTGAATACAGAGGCGAACAGCTCTGTGCAGCAGAAGGGACTGAGCCTCTGGGTTCTGTGGACTGAGTCCTGCAGCCGGTCTTTATTTGCAGAGGCTTAATCATCGCAGGTCCCTTTTTAAGTTTCAGAAAGAAAACTGCAACCACCATTAACACATGCCAAGCATACTGCCTATAACAAACAGACATGTTAAGAATGAGCACTCAAGTAGTTGTTTGAATAGAAACTGTTATTTTAAGGCTGTTAATAATAGGTTGGTTCACGACATGCTTACTACCGGGCAAATCCACCCAGTAGTACACATGTGAAGCAAGTGAACCTGGCTTCTATAAGGAATAGGAGATAACACTCTGATTGGATTATGAGATGTTACACCAGAAACACACCAATGATTTATTAAGAGATTTAGTGAAACACTTTTGAACAGTGTGCCTGGGGCACCAACCTCTTTTTCACGTCATTAACTTAACAAAAGTGGATTTGGATGCACCCTAGAAGAAGGTAGAACCACTTGCTTCAGATAATGCAGCTAAAACACAAGCATATGTTTTAGTCACCATTTTTAAGTTCATCATAACAAAGGTGACAACCAGTAGATTCAATATTTTTCTTATATTAAAATTAAAATTAAAATTGTTTCACAAAAGATAACAATTATTCAGTGTGGATTTTTATCAGGGACTGCACAGTGACCAGAGGGAAAGGCACCAAATGCACAACGATCCACTTGTTCATAGAATAATCATGTCACATTTGTGACATTTCCTGCAAGCAGAGTTCTTTTTATTTTTTGTTATCAAGCTCATCTGTGTAACGAGTGCAGACAGGTGTGTGGATCCAATCGCACGACTCGGAGACACAAGAAGGTGCAATTAACCAGCTTTACTGTAGAATATTGGTACACGTCACGGCAGTCCAAACACGGGTACAATAATTCCACAGGAGACAGGCAGCGGCAGAGTTCGTAATCGTTCCAGTCCAAGGTCGGTACACGGGAGGGCAGTTGATCACAGGGCAGGGTATCCGGCAGGGAAAAGGCAGAGACGTAAACCGTTAAGCAGGCAGGGATCGGTAACAGGAAGGCTATCAGGAGGAATTGCTGGAACGCTAGGAACATTGAGAAACAAAGACGAACTGGCAACGCCACACAGGAACGCACAGACTAAATACACCGGGTGATGAGGACCAGGTGCAAACAATCAGGGAGGAGCTGACAATCACCCAGGTGGAACACACACACACGAGGGAGGGAGTGAGGAGTCTGAAACGAGAGGAGAGGTGAGTAAACAATAACAACAACACATAACAAGAATAAGTTATAAATCTCCAGCCAACTTAACTTAATAAACTGGGCTGGCCATAACAATCTGAAGAGAATCAGCCCCTAAAGCAGGTTTGTTCGTCTGGTTTAATTCATGCAACTCTCTTGTTTGTTTAGCTGTTATTTGTTGATGGGTTTCTCTTTTGTATTACCAGAACAAATTTAATTAGAGCTGAAGGAATACAAATCAGTGTTCACCCACCAAATGCTATTTGGTCCCCTAATAAAAGGACTTGGAGAGAGGAAGGGAAGAATTACAAATGTGTTTCCAAGAGCTGCAGAGAGAAATGCTTGAGGAATGTAAGTCTTTTAACAAATGCATGTCATTTTACAAACTGGCCCTATAGGCTTAAGTGAAGAATAAAAGGACTCGGTTTTTCTCTCGTAATATTTATGACAGTAGAGAAGAGAACCCAGTTTAAAATGCAGGATATTTTTGGACAAATATTCCAGTCACCTTTTCAGTCTCACTTTATTCCCCCAGGTATTTAATCCTAAAAGCAGACCCAGCAGCCACAAACCAACCCAGTCTCATCAGAAAACGTTCAGTGGCAACGTTGGTCCACTTGGAACGACGTTACCATCTCACAATCTGGCCTCTCAGATTGTGAGATGGTAACATTTTGTCAGCCCATTGTTTTGCATTGGCGTGTTCTCACGTCACGTGACTCACAAGCTTCCGTCTGCGGAGAGGAAAACATGGCGGAGATTCCTTGTTTTTTCAGATAAAAATATAATTTTGTAACTCAGTTTGGGCATAAAAATACATTCTGACACCATTTCTAGCGAGAAATGTGCTCTTTGCTTCCACAGTCTTCAGCCAGTTCGTGCTTATGATCAATATTTTAATAGTTATCACGAATGTTTTTATCGTTGCTATGAGGGTTGCTATGACGCTGCCATGCGGAAGACCAGGCCACAGCGTGCTGTTAAAATCACCGTCCCTGCGTGGCGTCGTTCAGTGATCGTGAATGTTATTCACGGTATATAATATTAATATTTGAGGCTAGATTACACCTCTAATGCTAAGGACCCATCGAGACCAGTCATCCCGAAGGGGGACCGACTGCGCCACGGACGGACTGGCCGAGCGGAACTGACGTGTGGCTTTTAGTAAACATCCGGTCCTTTAACTCGGGGCTGCGTAATAACCACCGAGCGCTTGGAAGACAAACGATGTCATCTTCCTTCTGTCAGGTGAGTAGTTTATTGTTTTTAAAGATCGTTACGATCTAGGTTTACAGTCCGAGTGCTGAGACAGCGGATGCGGAGTCCGTTGATACACACAATGGATGCTATTCTTCAGCTAATACGCCATTGATAGCCACATGCTACAGCCCACATTAGCCTGTGCTACCTGGGAGGTGAATACATGGTTGTTGAAACCAGTTCAAGACGCTTAGCTCATCATTGAGGGACGCTACAATATAAATATAAACATGAATTTGATTTATGAATGCTTTAGATTAATAAGGAGTGTATTTCTCTACCATTACTCCACAATAGCAGGTCAATTTGGTTTAATGTATAGTATGCACTATGACAATAATGTTTTCATGTTATGGAGTTGCGATTCATTTTATAAAACAATTGCTATGTTCTGTTTTTTAATCAAGGCGGATCAAAGTGAAGCTACAGGAGTTTCATTAACGTCAATAACTTGGACCGAACACTTTGTTTTGCTTGATGAAGAGCAGGAAGGGCAGCCTGGAGAGAAAGAGAAGCCGGGTTGAGCCCACTACCATCATCCACGTACCACGAGGAAGATGAGGGAGAGAAATGATCCTACCATTAAAGAGGTACTTTTAAGTTACATACCAGAAACACCATTTTATATAATGTGCCAAATATACATTTTTATTAAATCCCCAAAGTACGCTTGCTGACATACAAGTTAATATCACACTGAAAGAATTTTGATCAATCATGCTTCCCTGCTGTGATTGTTTAACTGGGAAAACAACTTTTTCCACAGGAAGGCAAGTAAATTTAAGGAATACATTTGCAAAGTTTTCCTCTGTTATGTATAATGATGACCCCCATCAAACATAATGTTAGCAATATTTACACCTTTTAATTTATACTGATTATTTCTGTCTACATGTGTGAATTTGCATTGATTAGTTTCAGAAAAGAGCGATGATGTATCGGTCAGTGGGCGGCAGCACGAGACTCCGCAAACTAGTCTGTAAGCAAAGTAGACAAAGGCATCGAGGTTGCGGCCTGCCCTCATTGTTATTTTGCTTAAGGGACTGAATATGTTTCATGCAGAAATATTAGCATTTCCCTTATATCTACCAAAACTGCTTGTTTCACAGACTGCAGTTTTGTTTTGATCCGATGTGGTGTGCAAATAAAACCGTATCGGCAATGGGTTGTGGGGCATTAACATTTGTAACTCTAATTTTGTTTTGACAGACTGTGAAAAGAACGTTGAGAACATCACCACTCTACAGGAAGACACAGTCCAGTAATGGGTGTCAGAAGTTCAGTAGTGAACGACGGGTACTGTGGAAAAATGTGTGTCATTGTTGTACAATGTCCTTTGACTCTGTTTACACAAGGTTAACACAAAAAGGTTTGATTGTAAACTGATATTGGTATGAATTCATGTTATTCTCCTCTTCACAAGAAACAAACAATCCAAATTACCTGCAGAAAGCCCTTGATGGACGCTTCAGCTGCATCGTCAGACTGGCGAGACAGCAAGATGCCAACTTTAATGCCAATTTATTTGTGTAACATTCTGTGACCAAATGTATAGATAACTTTTTGTAGATTGTAAAAAAAGATAACCCATTTATTAAAAAAAACTCACTAGAATTACCGCACTGCGTTGTATGACTCCGCTAACCAGTGCAGTGTCCGTCTACATATTTCTACATATTTTCTATCGTACAAATGACACTGTGTCTCTTGACAACTGAAACCATAAGATGAGGTCAGTGTGGCCTTGACCTTTTGACTTTAACACAAATACACAGTTAGACAATCCGAAAACATACAGTTATGCCAAAATATATTTGGTTTCACATTCTAGATGGCATAAGCAGAGACATCAACTCAGGAAAAATATTTCTGTAGAAAAATGTGTGTATGTATACATACGTACACACGTACAAACGCACTATTGAGACGTTTTGTTTTTTATCATATATTCTCAGGAAGGACTGATGCATTTACTGAGACGGGACGTGAGGGCCTACTCTGCGTGCTCAGAGTTCAAGCCCAGCAGGCTGCAGCGGGCCTGACATATTCTGGAACAGCAGCACAGTCTTTAGATGACTCCTCTGAAGATGAAAACATGGCGAGGTACTTCTCCACTGATGAAGAACTGTGAGGGCTGTGATTAGCTACACTCTCTTGCTACAATGCTACTCATGCTACTCCCTGGCAGCCTTAGGAAGGCATTAGCTTGCTGTTGGGTAGCTGTTAGCTTCAGCATTTTTAGTTTTTAGCGGCCTGTCTGACGTTTATGTTTAAAACAAAAAAATCAGAGGGAACCATCTTCATAATTTAACACTATGGTTTGTTTGTGTGTCCTTCAGTTCTTCTCAAGAGAAGCAGTACAGGTGTGCCTCAGCTCCACGGTCCCTCCTGCAGCCTCCGCTCCTGATGCTAACCTCATGTCTCCATCACACCAAGCAGCAGACCTGGATTGACAGACCTTTCTCCAGAGCTGCCCCCTCCCTCTGAAACCCCCCTCTCCAAAACACTATTTGTGGCGTTTTTAAAGTCTTATTTGCATGAGAATTGTTGATCATAACATTTCCAGCAGATGCCTTAATATAATGTTTGTGCACAATAAATGACATTGATCATAACATATTGGTATTTCCTTGCACTTCTACACCATGATATTGTCAGATAAGATGCTGATTACATTAAAGCAGTGAATGCTCTTCTTTAAGCAACATAAACACACAATGATCCAATGGATCTGAAGTAGAATGGGCACATTACATTCTGTAGAGAATGCCTCAGTAATTGAAGTCAGAAAATAACTTTCTTTATCTGAGGTTCCAGTCATTTATAGTCACAGCAGAGCACACAGGTCTGGTTGTCTAGGGACACCCATATCATATTGTTTAAGATGTGTAACATCAAGTTTGTGTATCAGTGCAAAATACATGCCGTCATTAGTCAAGAGTTCACTCTCTTGTTTACACTAAATTTAGGTGACCCAGATGTTTCACAATGCATCTGATAAGGTCTTATGAGAAACATTCTTAACATTAAAAAAATCAAAACAGAGGATAGCAATAGATGTTTGACTCAAATCACTAGCTGGTAATCAGCAGCCTGACTTATTCAAACACATTAATACTACAATGAATGAGGCAGGGGTTATCTATCAGAAATCATTTCTGGGACATTAATTTAAAAGATCTCCAGTATAAGCAAATGTGTTTTAAAATTGGTTTACATCCAAGTGTGAGGATGTCCCATCACATGGATTTAAGACATATATATTGTTTGTATTAGCTGTCCCTCAGTTAAGTACTTGCACTTCTTGAAAAGCTCTATATAAATAAGATGTATTATTGTTTATACATTGCTTTATACATGTTTTCCTAAAAGTCACTGTCAACAGTATGGTTCAGGTGACAGTGAGTGGAATGTGAAGGTAATTTCAATGAGCTCAAGAGAAACCTAATGTGACGATATAGTTGATTTCAACCACACAATGGCTAAGGAACCCGAATTCTGTTTAGGATGAAGATTATATTAATGTTCCATATGGAAAAGCAATGATAACTGCTGAAGAACTGCTGAGTTGCAGCACAAAAGAAAAGTTAAATGTCATAAATCTTGTTTTCACAAAAATATTCCGAAAAAATCGGTAATGTGATTAATCATGATTAATCCATAGAAACCTGTGATTAATTTGATTAAAAATTTTAATCATTTCACAGCCCTAATTTCTACATGAAACATATTCAGTCCCTTAAGCAAAATAACAATGAGGGCAGGCCGCAACCTCGATGCCTTCGTCTACTTTGCTTACAGACTAGTTTGCGGAGTCTCGTGCTGCCGCCCACTGACCGATACATCATCGCTCTTTTCTGAAACTAATGAATGCAAATTCACAAATGTAGACAGAAATAATCAGTATAAATTAAAAGGTGTAAATATTGCTAACATTATGTTTGATGGGGGTCATCATTATACATAACAGAGGAAAACTTTGCAAATGTATTCCTTAAATTTACTTGCCTTCCTGTGGAAAAAGTTGTTTTCCCAGTTAAACAATCACAGCAGGGAAGCATGATTGATCAAAATTCTTTCAGTGTGATATTAACTTGTATGTCAGCAAGCGTACTTTGGGGATTTAATAAAAATGTATATTTGGCACATTATATAAAATGGTGTTTCTGGTATGTAACTTAAAAGTACCTCTTTAATGGTAGGATCATTTCTCTCCCTCATCTTCCTCGTGGTACGTGGATGATGGTAGTGGGCTCAACCCGGCTTCTCTTTCTCTCCAGGCTGCCCTTCCTGCTCTTCATCAAGCAAAACAAAGTGTTCGGTCCAAGTTATTGACGTTAATGAAACTCCTGTAGCTTCACTTTGATCCTCCTTGATTAAAAAACAGAACATAGCAATTGTTTTATAAAATGAATCGCAACTCCATAACATGAAAACATTATTGTCATAGTGCATACTATACATTAAACCAAATTGACCTGATATTGTGGAGTAATGGTAGAGAAATACACTCCTTATTAATCTAAAGCATTCATAAATCAAATTCATGTTTATATTTATATTGTAGCGTCCCTCAATGATGAGCTAAGCGTCTTGAACTGGTTTCAACAACCATGTATTCACCTCCCAGGTAGCACAGGCTAATGTGGGCTGTAGCATGTGGCTATCAATGGCGTATTAGCTGAAGAATAGCATCCATTGTGTGTATCAACGGACTTCGCATCCGCTGTCTCAGCACTCGGACTGTAAACCTAGATCGTAACGATCTTTAAAAACAATAAACTACTCACCTGACAGAAGGAAGATGACATCGTTTGTCTTCCAAGCGCTCGGTGGTTATTACGCAGCCCCGAGTTAAAGGACCGGATGTTTACTAAAAGCCACACGTCAGTTCCGCTCGCCCAGTCCGTCCGTGGCGCAGTCGGCCCCCCTTCGGGATGACCGGTCTCGATGGGTCCTTAGCATTAGAGGTGTAATCTAGCCTCAAATATTAATATTATATACCGTGAATAACATTCACGATCACTGAACGACGCCACGCAGGGACGGTGATTTTAACAGCACGCTGTGGCCTGGTCTTCCGCATGGCAGCGTCATAGCAACCCTCATAGCAACGATAAAAACATTCGTGATAACTATTAAAATATTGATCATAAGCACGAACTGGCTGAAGACTGTGGAAGCAAAGAGCACATTTCTCGCTAGAAATGGTGTCAGAATGTATTTTTATGCCCAAACTAAGTTACAAAATTATATTTTTATCTGAAAAAACAAGGAATCTCCGCCATGTTTTCCTCTCCGCAGACGGGAACTTGAGAGTCACGTGACGTGAGAACACGCCAATGCAAAACAATGGGCTGACAAAATGTTACCATCTCACAATCTGAGAGGCCAGATTGTGAGATGGTAACGTCGTTCCAAGCAGTGTTAATTTTGGCAGCTATTTTTGATTTAGTCTTAGTCTTAGTCTTTGACGAAAATGCATATTAGTTTTAGTCACCTTTTAGTCATTTTAATCCTTCTTAGTTTTAGTCTAGTTTTAGTCGACGAAAACAAATTCCATTTTAGTCTAGTTTTAGTCGACGAAAAAAAATTCCATTTTAGTCTAGTTTTAGTCGACGAAAACTAATTCCATTTTAGTTTAGTTTTAGTCGACGAAAACTAATTCCATTTTAGTCTAGTTTTAGTCACATTTAATAGCCACATTAAACTCCTTTTCTATAAAAACATATAGCTGCAGCCTAATAGCTTAAAAATATATATTTAATTTTAAATGTGAAAACAAAAAGGGAGAGCAGGTCAGACTGGAGCCGGACACAGAAACTTCAGCTCTGTACAAACCAACTGCAGCTTCTGCTCTGATGAAGAAGCTGAAGCGCTGATCTCTGAGCAGCTGAGACCATAGAAACTCTGGTTTTCACTGTTTCCATAGTTAAGAAGCAGTCGGTCACTGAGAGGCTGCTCCACGAGAACGCGCTCTGCTTTCACTGTGTCTCTCTGAGCGAGTGCGCGAGGCGGGAGGCGGAGCTACGGACCGGAGCGCTATCTGGGGCGCACACACACACATACACAAACACACTCACTCGCCCGCTCCTGATACTTCATGACGGCCTGATACGATGATGTTTTAAAAATTATTGTGACTTAGTCAACCACCAACATTTTCGTCTCGTCTCCTCTCGTCAACGAAAATTAAAATAGATTTCGTCATAGTTTTTATTTTCAAATATTCGTTTTCGTTACGTCTTCGTCTCGTATTCGTCATGGAAAAAAGGTCGTTAACGAATATATTTAGTCATAGTCTTCGTCAACGAAATAAACACTGGTTCCAAGTGGACCAACGTTGCCACTGAACGTTTTCTGATGAGACTGGGTTGCACAAACACACATTCTTCTGTGTAAACTGGTAAGACCAATACTTTTTTCACTGTAGTATTTATGATGCCTGTTGTCAGTAAATATTTTTTATAATTTTATCCCAGGCACTGGATTGTCTATAAGAATATGGCAGGTGTCTTGTTTTACCAACTAATGTGTATTCGTTGTCAGTTGAGCTGTCTCTATATACACATGGGTCCTGATGCAAGTTTGCTCCACTCTATGTGTTTTTCGGATATTGCTGGAATGACAAAAATAATCCTTGAAAATTAAACACACTCACATAGACATACTTACATCTAACAAGCCACGGAACATAGTCAATAATTAAAATTAACTGATGAGTTTTGTCACCTCTCACCGTCTGCATACATCTTCTCGTTTAACAGTGTGAAGCTAAATGTTTCCCCTCTTTCTTCACCAGCCCACTCCTCTTTCTCCTCTCCTTCCTGTTCCTCTACTTCTCACTCCATCCTGTCTCATTCTTTTTTCATTCCTACCCCCGGTCTTTCTTTCTTCCTATACTCCCTTGCTTTTCTTTCTATTACCTCTTATGCTGTGTCCTTCCACTTTGCCTGGTTTTGTGCCCTCCCCCCTTCACTATCCTCCACTCTCCCCCTTTCCTCTTCCTCTCGCTCTCCAATCCTCTCCTTTCCACCGGCTTTACTTCACTTCCTTCCACAGACATTCACACACACACACACACACACACACAAGCACCTTTACCTCAGCTCCCTCCCTCATTCTCCCTCAGGCCAGCTTTGTTTCTCAGCATTAATTGGCCCCAGTCTTCCTCCTGCTTTATAGGGCCATTAATAAATTATTTTATGGCTGAGCGGTTAGAGGAGCTGCAGGTCTGGGGCATGAGAAGACTGCAGTACACCGACTGGAAAGCAGGCATACAATCTCAAATCCAAGTACACATACAATGCACATGTGAATACCCTGTGGTTGTCTGCTCTTTAAATGGAAAATTGTGAATAGGCCATCAATACAGTATATAATATATGTAAGCTATTAATTCAGTGCAACCTTTTACACCTCTTTAATAATTTAAAACTGCATTGGGAAATGGATCCCCTCTGGGGGTAAGAGATATGCGGAGATAAGGTCAGACACAAGGCTGTTGGAAAGTTGCATATCAAAAAACTGGGATGTGACACCACTCATGTTTTGACACACTCTCTCTCTATAGAGACTGTATGGTGGGCTCTGAATGCTGCCATGGTGTCCAACACTGGTAATATGCAACTGTGTGTTAATCTAAAATACGTCTTATTACTATAGCACATATTCTCAACTGCCACAAAGGGCTGAACATGGTACGACAACGTTTGTCTTCAACCCTCGATTGGCTGGGAGGAAACAACTTGTAAAGAAGAGGACAGCGCCGCAAGTGATGGATCCCTCTCCCAGGACAGACAGAACTGCAATACATGTTTGTAACAGAGCGCATCAAGACAATTGCAATATTTAAAATCATCACATAAAAGACAGTGTCTTACATTAATGGAGAGGTGTAAAGATGTTTAAAGTGTACAGGTGATTTTACAGGAGATAAAAACATGAGTTCTACGATTGTAGTGTCAATTTCTGCCATTTCTTAATGGTCATATTTTAGTTAGTATTGTTATTAAGTGAATCGTTTATAAAAAAAAGAAAAAGACTACTGACAGGACAGGGGCACTTCAGGAACCAATCAGATTCCACTTGGGGTCAAGTGCCCCTTGTAGCTGCTCCTGTTTGAACCCTGCTCCTCTTATTTTTTAAGCATATACAGTATATATGTTTCTTTCGCTCTCTGTCATCAGTACCATGTGTACTGCCACTCTCATGATATCAATGAGATGACAGAAAACACTTGGAAAGGTCTCTGTATTTACCATCTGCAGTGACACCCAGTGATGTTAGTCCACAGCAATGAAAGTCTGATGAATAAAAATACCTCAGGAATTTTCTGCAAACCCAAATCAGGAAACACATTTGTCTTAGTTCATGATGTACAACTAATGCAGTGATGCTACACCCTTCAGCTAACACTGAGAGTCCAGGCCACTAAAATATAATCTGTAGGGGACAGACCTTTACAGGCTCCACACACCAGTCATCTAAACAGAAGATGCATCTCATTGAGAGTAAACAAATATCTTGATGGTGTTGGAGCATTTTCAGAGAAACCGATCCTTCCGAAAACTGAAAAAAATAGATCCATGACTATACAAACTAAAAACAACAACAAAATAATCACAGCAGAGTCGTTCAAACCACCTTAACCAGCAGGTTGATTCTGCCGACCTGAACCACAGTCTCCACTTTGAGTCCCTGAGGTGATTGGCAAGCCTTTGATACAAGACAAACATTTTGATCGACTGGTTACCGCTGCCTTGACTTCTTGCCTGAGAACAGTGAATGAAGCAATAAGTGTAAAGACAGAAGCTTGAGTGGTGTGTGCTGCTGGATCATGAACCAAAACAAGACCCGATGATGGTCAAAGCCAGCGAGCACCAGCAGGATAACTGCAGGGCACATGATGAGATTTTTATTTTCTCTATTTGGATTCCAAACATACTAAACCCTGACATACACTGTCCCACTGTTACAGACATGTTTGGGAGCAAAGAAAAAAACAAAGATAGCCTGTGTGAATACAGAAGAAAAAAATAACTGAAAAACACTGTCATACAAATATAAATGCAGCTCAGAACACATGAGAAGTGGAGTTTTTCCCTCTTTCTTTCATTTCAAACAAAAACCGATTCCACATCTCATTTTCAGTCTGGCGCTGGCATGTTGGTCCGGGGCTGTGCTGAGAAGAGGTGGCTTTACTTTCCGTGCAGCTCTCACCCCGAGCTGTGTCTGCGGCTGTGCTCCTCTGTGGATGAAACCATTTCCAATTCATTAAGCCACGCTTTGTTTGAGAGGTCCTGCAAATTAGAGTGCTGGATGTTTTTTTTCTCCCTCAACCTCTTTTCACCCTCCGTTTCTGAGTATCTGTCTCTACTCTTACACAGGAGAGAGTTTGAGCGAGCATGACTTTGTCTCTGAACCTCTAATATACAGCCTGGGTCCTCTGTGCTCTCCACTGTGCGTGTGTGGGGGTGTGTGCGTGTGTCCTCTCTCTTTGCCAAACTCAGTTCTTTCAATTCATTAGCTCCCTACCAACGTACCCTGCTGGAATAAACAGAGGCAGCGCTGGTTTACTGTGTGACAATACACAGCCGACCTTGTAGCTCATCTTGTTGGACATGTAAGCACTCTATCTTTGATGTTCTGTGTACGCTCTTAGTCCACACATTATGAACATGTGTGACAACAGTGTCCCCAGAATCACCAGGCATCTATCTGGCTGTTTTTATTATCTATGTCAATTTACTGTTTCCTTGCATTATTACATCCTTTACCACAGCCTTCGTCATGCTATAACCACTTTGTAAAATGTGTACATTTCAGTACATATGAGTCAAATGTATCAACAACACTATGCGATTTGATAACATGAAGAATTTGATAAGGTGTTTAACATGCTCACTGTCTTACTTTAGCGTGGCAGCATTTCACTACCTAGAATGGAAGTTGGAGAGCACATACCTCAGCACGACATGTTAACGCTTATAACAGCCCCTTAAACACGTCTATGGGCTCAGAACGACGTATTCAAAAAATTTGTCATGAAAATATTCCCCCCATCCTCATTGTGTGACTGCGATATGAATATGCTAACATGGCCCAAACGTCAAATGTCAAGTATGAAATTTGAAAGTATTTTTAGTTAAAACTACTGGATTATGGTTCCCACTAAAAAGAAACGACTACAGAGGTTAACATGAATGTGTTTACCCAATTCCCAGGCAAGCCATTTTATAGTGATTGAAATGTTTACATGAAACAATGGGACAAGAGTTGTCGCGATATTTCAGTCGTAGAGTGTGAGTCGAAAATGAAAGATGTAGATTGTGTGACTAAAACACAAGAAAACGTCCTTTGGAGGTTGTCTTGTAACAACAGAGGCTTTCCAAAATTGAATAATATATTAATGTTAGCCACAAATGTATTCCGACAAATGTCACAGGGAAATCCAAACGAAATAATCTCGTTTTATGGACAGAAAGCCTTCAAAAGATTTATTGCCTTCTTCCAAATCTTCTACAGCGTACCTGAGCCTCTGGCGAGAACAATCTTTGCAATATCCCCCCCAGCTCTCTCTTTCGCCCCTCCACAATTTCCCTCAATTAATTTGCACAAACCGCCCAATATAGAAATCCAGACAATCTGGTTCAAAGTGCCACAGAGAGATGGCAGGCAATATTGCATGGACATTCAAAACTATGTTTTTTTTGTTTGTTGTTGATGTGTGTCTATAAAAAAAAACTCCTACTCCTTTATGTGACTTTGTCAAAGTCTAGCTAAGCGCTGAGTACGAAAAAACAGAACGTTTTCATCTTTGCATTTGCAAACTCTGGGGTCTTGTTAGACAGCCAATTCCTCATCAGTGTGGGGCCGATCGGCATCTTCACCGCAGGGGTCTCCCTCACCCACTGGTATTGCTGGGAGCTGAGTTTCCTTGGTGTGGCTCAAACAGGGCAGAGGCGGTAGCAGCTTTAGAAGAAGGGACAGATAGAAGAAAGGTTGCTGGTGGCCTCACAGTGTCTCTCTGTGAAATGCAAGTCGGATACAGCCAGTGTCGTACTCTGGCAGAGGACATCTCACCTAATAGAGTTCTGAGAAAGGAGGACATGAAAGACAGAGCGAGAGTGTGAGGCCAGGGAAGAGGCAGCACTCTAGCAGAAACCAACAGACCAGAACATTCAAGCAAGTAGAGCTGAGACAGAAAGAGAAGGAGCCCACTGGGAAAATAAGAGACAGATAGGGAGAGAGAAAATAAAGAATTTAATCATGTAAGGTTTCTCTTCTGCAGTTGTTTTCACAGTTTGATGTTTTGATTGATAATTACTTTAGTTTTTTGTGGATTCTCCCTGTGGTTGACTTTCTGGTAATAGCAACTGCTATAGTTCAGCAGATGAACTTTCCAAACAACTTTTCAATAACAGGACTGGAAGATAAGCCAGTCGTACTGGTGATTATATTATCTGCCTGTTAGCAGCAGCTCAGATCAAACATACTTAGTGGAGTGCTCTCTATCTGCTCTATGCTGATGTGGACTATACAGTTTATACTGTCTGTGCCTGTGTGTGTGTGTGAGCGAGCAGATTTGTACAAAGAGTGTGCAAACAGAGAGGCAGATAAGCGGGCACTTCATTGAGAGTGGCTATGAGACTAATTGGGCAGTAATGAAACCACCGGCTTAATTACTCACACAGATTTTTAGCTTATCTAAAGCTGGAATCAGAGAAGTGGAAAAATCTGCACAAGGTCAAACATGTACTGTAGCAACTCTGCAGGTAGATCTCCATTTATCAGTTATATACTGTTTCTATCCATCCACCCATCTATCAGGTGTAATTAAGTTGTATCCACAATCCAACCATGATTTGCCTTTAACTGCAATGTTCAGATTTATTTTTGGGACCACTTAAAGTTAACATGGCGAAGAGGATCAAACTATGACTCATGCAGCAGATATAAGGGAATATCTAAGAGTGAATCTTCCCTATAATTCTAGCTATTCTTTGGTCTCCACTCCTGAGATGCTGTTATGTTCTCAGACAGCTGCAGACTTGTTGTTCTGACAGGCTGGTGAACGGTTGGTTTGTCTGAAAACAGATTTTTACTGGTGCTGGAGGCGTCGTTAAGGAACTGGAATGAACCACATACTTAGCAGTTGGTCCTGAGCTCAAAACTATGAGCTGAAGGATGCTACAGTTAGGTGATTATTTTATGTGTGTTAGAAGCATACAAGCAACAAATCTCGCATTAAAATAATCTTTAGACTCGTTATTAATAAAAGATAAGATTATTGAAGTGGTAATAAGTATGTAAAAAAGACAAAAGTGTTGATATTACCTTAATAAGTTACTTTCAATGTCAATATGAAGTTAAGCTTTCGTGCTGAGTAAAATACATATCTTGATGCAATGTTGGACGCACTGTTTTCAGACACATAAGAACATTACAATTTAGTTATACTGCAATGGAATAATTACTAGTAAATCTAGGATATATTAAATATTGATATGACCCGACCCAGACCTACTGATGTAATTAAAGCAGTTCACATGGTGATTTAGGTAAGAGCCTCCTTTACAGCACTGTCAGTGAATTTGCATGTGAAGTTAGCAGTGGAAAATATTCTACTCAACAGCAATTGTTACGATCGACTCAGACTCTGATGTTCATCGTGTTTTCTAAAGTCCATTTCTGTTGGAGGAAACTTCAGCTGACCTCAAATTGTCTGGATATGTGTAACCACGCACTGGGTTTAACACACATTGGAAATGTCTTCAGGACTGACATGTGTTTCTCTGTGCTGAATTAACCTAACTGCAAGAAGTCCCTGCTGTCTGCTGCTTAATCCATGTGAGTTGATAAGAGTTTGTGGGCAAGAAAACCTCCCAGTGATCACTCTTCATCAATTTATTCCGAATGATCATTGTGAAATCTGACAAATGTATGATTCATTCAAGACTAATCTGTAGATTGCTGTTTGCAAAATTACCTCAAATTTGAATAATTTGCATTATCATGCATATTTTTTGATGTACGTAGATTCAAATAACTTCAAAATGTAATCTGCTAATCTGTTAGTGAATACAAATGACATGAATGTTTTATATGGATTCTGATCCATTGGATTACAAAAATTGAATTATTCTGATTAGTTAAAGGTTCATTCTCCTTTTCATACGATAATATTCATGCAGGACCATAGTATTAAAATAAAACAGGATTACTCAACAATGACCTTGTATTTTTTTTTATGTTTGAGATTTGTATCTACCATTAACTCTCAATTTAACTGCTTGAAAGTCTTATGTCCATTAAGTTAATATGCAAAGCTGCAGTAGTTGATGAAAACATGAATTAGCACCAGTGAAACGTGGTGTGGCCTGTTTTAAAAGTGCAGTGATTTGTATGATGTCCACCGTGCACAGACTGCAGCTCTCACTAATGCCCATATCCTACTCATTCCAGATTAACCTGGCATAACACTCAACTAGATCTAAAATAGATTTGCATTGTCTTGTAAATCCAAATGTGATTAAACCTGCTTCCTGTATGGCGTCTGTTTTTGTCTCTGTTGTTCTCAGTCAGAGTTCCTGCTTGACCTTGCCTGATGCGGAACAGACCAATCGATAGCTGTAATTATTACAGCAACGTGAATCACTTTAATTCCAGCTGGATGCCAAGCGACATCAGTATTCTTGAGGACAGGTCATATCCCTCGGTATTTTCCAATCTAAAATAAATTGTTCTGATTATGTTGGCCTGTCTTGTTCTTTTACCTGCCTCCTGTTTCATGTCATTCAACAATGGATGACACAGGATTAACTCTAACATGGACAAACAAGTTATTATTTAGACAGATAGATATCATCCCATTCAATGACATCATATCCATTGTTATTAATTTCAAAAGCATGGTGGCGCTACTGTAAAAGAAAATAGCTTAGAAAGTGAAAAGTCAGAGGGGATCATTAAACTTCAGATAGGACTGATTGTCTGGAGTCTATAAATGTCTGCATATAATTTCATTGCAATCTATCCCTGAGTTAATGATATATTAAATAAAATCTCAAATTTTGACATGATGTTTGAGCAAGATATAAAGGATCGTAAAAATCTGTAGGTTTTATCACCTGGGGCGCATGACTAGAGAATCCAATAGCAATTATGATAAATGGACTGTAACACTTTTCCACTCAAAGTGCAGATTATATAATCCAGTGTTTTTCTGGAGATATATAAGAAATGGACTGATCAACAGAACCACAGTGTTGTCCATAAAAACATGTACATCTGCTACTCTGAAAGTTAAAAATGCGGATGTCTGCTTCTTCCCTTCTTTGAATCCAACATAAAGTTTTTCTGAACTAACCATCGGGACTTGAATGAACTTGTGAAATCTTATTGAGACATTCCTGAATGTCTCTCAGACTGAACTCTGGTCTGTTGAACCTGCAGTTCAAGGCCTTTATCTCACAGCTCAGGGCTTTTAATGGTCAGGAAACGGGTGCTTAAACTGAGTGTCTGCTCAGATACTGGCTGCTGTGGACGTCATCCTGTCCCTGTATGAAGCACGTCATTGTTTTGTTTTTAATTAGGCTTATGGAGGCACAGTGTTAGATGTTAAATATCCAGACAGGCCACAACCTTTTCAACATTTGGAGAGTTTGTACAGAACATGTCAGGTCACAATGGGCATTTGATGCTTCCTATCTTCATTTTAATCTCTTTCCTCTTAAATGGGCCTCAGACATGTCGGTCAGTCTCTTTTGTGATTTCATATAGGGCATCGCTAAACAGAATAAAATGGATTCAACAGAAACAGGCTCAACTAGATGGCTGGCCTCTGTGTTTTAGTTTGTGCCACAGACTTGGGATGGACGTGTCGAGCATTCAGGAACATGAGAAGATGAGTGAAGGAAAAGTGAAAGTTGCAGACACAGTTTTAACACAAGATTAGGTCACGGCACTGAAGGAGCTTGACTCTGTATGATGTAACAGAAGCAGAGGGGGAGATGAGGAAGGGTCAACTGGACATCGTTGAGATGAAGTGAACCGACGAGGGACAAATGACGTGGGAACAGATACGGAGAGCGTTGCTATGGTAACGCTTGGGGGAGCCAGGAGCAAAAAGTGAGATGAGTCAACCTGCAGAGGATGAGCTGCAGGAGCTTGGGAGGAACACATACGTTTAATACCACAATACACTCAAGTATGGTGAGAAACTGGTATTCAAAGAGTTATTATTTATTTAAAATACACCAGTCTATAGTACTTTAAGCAGGGACTGTTTAAATTGAGCACCTGACTTGATACAATGCTATAGCTTACATCAGAACACAAAGACTTTTCTTAAGGTGTAGTCTGACTGGTAATGAACTTCAGAGGAAAGCTGGATACATCTAGAGGGAAGGAAGATCTCTAATGGCGTCTTTACCTGCTTCCTGTGAGGGGTCGTTCCTTCAGAGGACGGTTGACCCCTGAGACTCGGGTGCAGGATGGAGCTCTTTTTTATCGGAGGTGTTCAACCTTGAGGGCCAGTGTCTTCGCTACCATTGATCATATTGTTAGACGTGTCCGTGGGATAGAGGGGCTTTTGAGGCAGGGGTGGGATACAGCTCAACCATCCTAAAATGATGTCTGTAAATGTGAAAGTATGGAAATTCCATTGGGAAAAGTAGAAGGTCACTTATCTGCCAGCCACACACTAGAAGATCTAGTAGAAGATCAAATAGTCATCCTAATGTTGTACAACACACAAACCCCTGGATTATGGTCAACATTATAATGGCTTTATTTCAGTTTTTGGCTCTGGAAACACAAAGGCTATACTCAAGAGGAGACCTAAACATTTCATTGAATACGATTTACAACAAAGACACGTAGCAAAGTACAACTGACTCATCCTAATACATTTTTTATTGGAAGGACTGGGAATGAAAGAAGCTTGGTAGCATCAAAAAGGGATTTACCTATACTACTCAGCCTTGCACTAGGTGTACACAAGAATAGATGATTTTTTCATGCAGACAGAGGATAGATTTGTGACAGGTTAGATGGAGTATGGATACGTTTGCTGTGAAGCTCTTCTGGTTCAGGAAGCCGGGGATCATGAGTAATATCCACTTGTTTAGATCAGTGATTGAGACTAAAAACTGTCCGAGCTGCCGCCATTCGATTTTTAAGCTTTGTTTTTCCCCAAAATAAAAACCACTTTATCTCAATTAACTACCTCATGTGCTACCTCTGTTTCTCATTAAACAATACATAGTCTTGCTTTAAATTGTTACCAAATATAGTCCGGTGAATGAATGTTGGATTGCTAAATGAGAGATAAAGGGGTAAATAAACATCACATTCATACTCGCTGGGAGGAAATGGAGTACCTGGGTATAATTAATTAACTAAATGTAATTACAAGTAAGGGTACACTATAAAAGTAAAGTCCCAATGACCCTAAAAAACGGAATGAGAAACCTTTTGGATAAATTAGCTAGTCTCCTGAAAGAAAGCTTTTATGAAAGAAGCAAAAATAGGAACCAGGACCAGAAACAGCTGCTCAATCCATTTAATACAATTACAACCCTTACATCCAAAATAGTTCTCAAAAAGGAAAACAAAAGAGCATGTAATATATTATATCAAGTCATATTTCCAGTCATTCTGAATGGTATGAAAAAGATTATTATAATTTTATGATTTTTTTTTCAAAACAAGGCAGAATTTGTTGAAAAAAACGCAATTATTATATCAAGCAAACACATTCAGAAAACAGATACGTGGGGGTAAGATGTGGTGGAATTGACCGTTGTTAGATCTTCTGGTCGAGTCCTTTACTAAATTGTTCTCTAGGGATCCTGAAACATTTATCTGAACATTTCAACATTTTATCTTCAAATTTTCTGCCACTGAGGAAGCATTTAAAGGAGCCACAGAAGAGCAGCGTTTGATGAATAATGTAAAGAGGACAGTCGTAAGGAGGTTTTTTCTCTTTTTTTAAAGTCAAAGTGTCTAGAACAAAGCTCATAAGATCTCTGGTGGCTCAATATCAAACAAATGGAATTCACTCTTCAAGCATCACACAACGTTTTATCAGTTGGTGTGTCACTCCTTTGAGAGGAGTGCACGCGTATAGGTGTATGTTTAACACAAAGCTCCCATCCATGAGATGTATTGTCTTTCTCTGGAAAAAAGGATGGATGCAGAAAGGGGTGTGTGGGGGGGGATATGGGATCTGAAATGTTGAGTTGTTCAAATCTTGACATGTGAGCAGCAGGTTTTAGTCCCACTCTTTCCTCTGTTTTAAAACCCCACTGGTGGCTCTGTTTTCACAAACCCGTATTGAGCAGCCAAGCCTTTTTAAGTCATAGCCCCAAAATTCTCGCACAACAAATATGTCTGGTAAATATTTGGGTAAATATGTAGGAGACAACACAGAAGCCATCCAGGCAGTACCATCTTTTCATTTCCATCTGTGCAGCGAAGCTATTTGATTTTTTTTTCTTTCTACAACAAGGAATACATGTGAGATGAGTGGAACAATGGTTTTATTAAGATCTGAAGTACCTTTCAGATAAGTGTGTTAAAACTGTGATGTTTTTGGTGCAAGAGGAGAAACTATAATAAGGACCTTTGACAACTGAAATCTAATCAGTTTATAATGATCTGTTGGACATTATAAGACATTTTCAAGAGGCATATTTTACACATAACGTTGAAGTCACAAACATGTTTTGTGAAGCCATAGTTATGTTAAATCTTGACTTTTGACCATCCAAACCTAATTATTTAATCTTCGTGTCTAAGTGAACATTTGTGCCAAATTTGAAATGATTCTCCTGAGGTATTGGTAAGATAATGCTTTTAAATCGTCAAAGGGATTTCTCAGTAGCGAGGCTGGAACCTATAAATAATGAACCCGGATAATCTTTGCATCGAGCCGGCGCGGCAGCAAAGCCCCTCTGCCCTCTTTATACGAGTGTGAGAGAACTGGAGTCGGGCTCAGTAAGAAATCGCACCTCCCCAGTGTCACTGACAACAAATGAAAGAGGACAGCATGGCTCTGAACCTTTCAGCTCACACCGCTCCACCCAGCGCTGTACTAAGAGGCGGCTCAGAGTAGAAAGCACACGTTAATTAGACTCCTATCTGTACATCTTTTCTTTGCTCAAATGAGAGTGGGGAGAGAGAGAGAGAGAGAGAGTGAAAGAGAGAGTGAAGAGAAAAGTGATGTGAGGGGTGAAAGAGGAAATGATCTGCATGTTAGCCTGTCACTTACACCTATTTCATTCTCTCGACCATGTTACATTAACAATGACTAGTGAGGAAAAACCAAAACAAGGGGAAAATCTAAACTGAATTTCTATGTGAGAGAGAGAGAGAGAGAGAGAGAGAGAGAGAGAGAGAGAGAGAGAGAGAGAGAGAGAGAGAGAGAGAGAGAGAGAGTGTTTCACTTTTATTCTGAGAGGCGAACGCTCTCATGTCAGGAGTCGAAGGTCAAACTTTACACTGAGCAAAAAATAACCTTCGACTATATGACACCTCTCCCTTCTTCCAGCTCTGAAATAAGCAAAGTTAAACAGGAGCAGCCTTTTAAAAGAAGGTCAACACCAGACAGCCTATTTATATACTCACCGTGCATGTTTGGCCTGTTTCTCTTTTCGTTTTGGTGGAACAGAAATCAGAGACAGTCATACGACAAAAGGCTGATGGCGACAGAAACCAAAAAAACAGAAGGGGAGAGACAGGTAGCAATTGTAAAACCTAACAGTGATTATATCAATACAGGTGAGAAGATAAGCGGGAAGATAATCCCTCGGCCTCGGAGTTTGTTGCGATGGGTTGACATAGTGGTGACATCCTAGAGTGAGGAGCTGAAAGATGGGAGAAAACCATTGGGTAAAATGATTACAACCCAGGAATAAGGCATTCATGAGCTGGCAGCAATTGCTTAAAATTAACTAGCAAGCGAGTGTCTGAATTTCTTTGTGATCTGTTAATTCTTACCGATTGCTGGGCTGTCTGCATGTTGCACGGAATAACTTAACTCAGTCATTTAAGTAGTAAAACCAAACTTTTTGATGATATATGATGGTTCAGTTTTGTGAATCTGAACCATGTGTTATCGAGTTCACAAGGGGATGAAAGCACCAGGTACTTTCTTTAAAACAACTGCAGAGCTCCTTTACTTTAAAAGAGGATGCTCATTTCAACACACGTCTAATTCATATGTTGCATGTTCAGTGCTCTTCACATTTTTGTGTGTGTTTGTTAAGTACTGCAGACATGATGCTCTATTAGTCACACATAATGATACGGTGTGTGTACTAATTCGTGTGTGCAACTGCAACACTTCTATAACCCCCCAAATGAAAAAGGGTGCACTAGGCCACATCTCCGTCAGTCTCTGGAGGACTGACTTGAAACACTTTGCCAGAAGTGAAATAAGTCCCACACGCTCTATAGCCATTTCATCTCTGCAAGTGTGACTCAACACAAACAAATGGTTTGGATTCTAGTCTGACAATGATGCTCCTTCTAACTAAAAAGTACTTGAGGCTCCTTTCACAGCCAAGATGTAAACACTGAACCAGTGAAGGCCTCTCAAGCCTGATAGAAGTTATTTGATTGTTTGTTTTTTTAGATTAGTGAGCATCAGTGAGCATTACAGAAAAAGGTGAAGTCTTTTACATTTGAACAAAGTTCAGTCCTACTTATTCAGATATTTCTATTAAAAGTGTCTTCGGCTGAATATACATATATTTTGCTGAGTGACACCATTTTGGGTCCAGAAGACTTTAACACATTAACTGAATTGCATTGGCTGGCGTTAATTTATCCGAATTCATATACATATACCTTTTATTATAGATTGCCAAATTATGGCTTGTGGGTCTATACACCTACAAAAAGTATCACTGTTGGTGCTTTGTGTAAAGAAAAGTGTGACTCGTGATAAAAGAGACAACAGAAGCCCCTGATAGCCTATCGGCTCCAAGATTGCTAATTCATTGAGATGTTATATTTAGTTGTTTAATCCATACAAAAAAGGATGTTTATACACAACTAAGTAACTCTTGTCATTATGATGATGTTACAAAGGTCCTGCAGGTGATCACTATAGAAAATTACTTTGGTTTTGTACAGATGGACATGTATGAAATGTGTTTTTGAAATTAAAAGATGCAGGTAGATACATGTTGTTATCTTTGTACTGAGCTTCATGACGGTCACCCTCTGTTATTTAGTATTTATGCTAATTTGAGTTTAGGCTTTACATTAACCATCGAGCTGCAACTAATTAACATATATATCTGTTTTGACTGATTGACTTTTGATGAAATGTTCGAAAAAAATATATATGGTCATGCCATTGCAATGAATTATTAAAAAATCTTAGCGAATGATTATGCAGTTCGTAACACATGATATTAACTACATCTTTGCTGTTTCATTAATCTTTATTTATAACTTTCATATTCATATTTCAAATATATTTTCCCTATAAAGTACATAAGAACATGATAGAGATATACAACATCCAGCACTGGTTGCTACCCTTTCCCATTTTATTCCCATTTAAAGGTGCATTTCACATTGTCTCTTCCTAAGTGGTTCAACACACAGACTGCTGTTTGCTGTAAAACCTGACAGTCGGCACTGCGACAGATGCTTTTCCAAAACGTACTTCAATGCAAAGATATTGCTTGTCACAGTGAGTTACAATAGTCAGGTGAGTCCTAGAAAGTAATATACAAGGTTCTAAGGCGTATCACTTCGAAGCTGCTTGTTGAAACATTGAATGTCACAGAACACAGTACAGACACCGTTTTGCTTGGATGGTAGGATTTAGGAAAAATGTACTGGTCCACTGGTCCATATTGTGACGGTGAGTGATTCAGCCAGTTGATCATATGGTCGAATTTTGCCGAGAGGGCGTCCTCAATCAAACATCATCTTTTGGCAATGTTTCGTTGAACAAATCCAAATTCACTTTTAAGAAACCAAGGCAAGGGTCACAGCGTGTATTTGAGGGAAAGGTCTTTGTGGTCTGTAAACCGAGGCTGTAATATACCCTGATAATATAACATTACAGGGAAGCATTACCTGGGAGTTTACCCAGAATCAAACACCGATTGTTCTACATTACTTACTTCCAACAAAAAAATGAATTACTTCCGGTCATGTGCCCCTTCTTGATTCAGTATTGCCAGGAGTAATACTCGATCTGTTTCCACGCAGTGTACAGTGTGTGGCAGCATTTGGCAGACAGGTCTATTCTAATGAAAGCAGTGCAGAGAGTATACAGTAGATGGGCGATTAACAGTCACTTTGTCATTCTGGTTGTTCTTATTTACCTGCATGGTGGCAGATACCTGTTTTATATGAGTGTGTATGTATCCACTGTGTGTGTGTGTGTGTGTGTACAAGTGCAGCTCTACGGATGCTCAGATAAAAAAAAGTGGAACTGGCCAATGAACAAGCCCCGGAAATTCTAATGAGTAAATTTACTGGGTCCGCTGCCTGATAAGAGAAAACAAACGTACTAATTCATGCAGTAAACATTTCATTATTTGTCTTTGGTTTATTTTTATCAAAATTATTTAAACTAGAATTGAAGTCACTTCAGTCCAAACCAATTTAAAAAAAAACTGATACTCTGACAATATTTTTACTGGTTTAAAAAAGACCTGGACAGATGTTGAATTGATTTAAGTTGAGTTTGCTTTCATTCTGGTTTTGTCTTTTACTATAAGATGAAACTTCTTTCAGACTCCAGAGTCAAAACATTTCAGGTCCTTGAAGTTGAATCCCTCACTCTTCTGAATGATATCCTCACTGGCAGTTGTGCTACACGGTTTTACTTTGTTTGTGATGCTCTGTAAGGTGATATGCATTTTCAAGATGATTTGTTTGTTTACTACCAAAGGACATATTTTTATGTATTTGCTTTAAAAAAAATGTCACTTCATTGACAGATGATAACAACCCATGGTCCTTTTTCTAGAAAAAATAATGAATATGACTTCAATAATAAGGGAAACTTTCAGAAAGTAATTTTATTATGGCAAATATATGCAAACCTCACTATGGGTCTCATGTCCAATTGCTGTCTTGCTTCTGTTACACTCACTTAAATACTTGGAAATGGCAATGATTAAACCATTAATGAAATTGTATATGTGACGATTTACCATCATCAAAGTCAAATTTTGTGCCGACTGTGTTGATGTATGTTTGATTAAAACATGTTGCTCTATCACTCAGGATCACATGGATACAGCTGCAGTCAATTTCCTACACGGCCATCTTGTCACATGTCGTCCGCAACAAGATATATTTGTTGCATCATCAACTCTGTGATAAGAGCTGAGTAAAGGATTGGATTAACTGCACACATGTAGGTTATGCTTTGATATTCTGTTCTCAGGTGGGTGCAATAATTCAGCATCTTCCCCTTAACACTAGAGTCATAAATTGTAACAGTAAAAGCCAAAACACAAACACAGAGAGTGCGTCAGTTTGGGAAATAATAAAAGAACAACAACACATTTTAGGATTTCCTCAGTATTGTGTCAGATCATTTTCAGCTGTCTTGTGTCCAAATGCAATGATAACAATGGATTTCTCTTATTGAAATAATGAGGCAATATGAGGAATGATTTGAGAGTCAGCGTGATGAAATGCCATGCACACCAATAATGATATTTCTAAATGTATTTAATACACATTTGCATACTGACCTACAATGGGCTGCTATAGTGATGGATATCGTTACGCTATGTACAACTTAAAATCTTTTACACAACAGTGACCGCCCAGTTTTAGAACAGCTTTTCTTCCGGAAGTCAACCTCCCATTCATGTTCTGCAATGATGTTTAATGAAAACAGTCGAAAGCCTGGAACCAGGCCGAGCAGCTTTGTGATGAATCATGAGCAGAAAACATTTGATTCTGAGCGAAACAAAAAATGGTAAATGGAAAAAAGAAAAGGTAAAAGACTGTGTACATGATTATATTGTGAAGGAACTACGTATCCCATAAACCATTGCATTAACTTACCTGTAGCGATTTTCTACTCTTTAGAGTCTTTACCACATTATGGTCGTTCTCTGGTAAATGTAACGTAACACTGAATGATCCAATCATAGCTGTCATTATTATCACGATTTTGGTGAACATTTACATGGTAACTATGAGCTCGACCAATCAGAGATGTCACTGTAACACTTCCAGGATTGTGGGTAAAATAGTACTTCTCCTTGACATTGCGGACTTGCGGCCTCAGCAGGAGCATATATGAGTGTTTCAGCATCTCGTAACAGGTGGTAACTCTACCTCGGATGGTTAAAATGTTATGGCTAATAATCAAATTCTCTATTCAGTAAATTAATGGGATCATTAACTTATGGAACCACGCTGTTAAGCTTTATTTCCTCAACCATTTTCGCTTGACAAACTGGAAACATGGAAGCGAATGTCTTAAAACCAATACTGTTTGCTACTGTTGTGTTTTGGGGAAAAGACAGAAGCGTTTTGAAGAGGTGTTAAGCTTAGTCTTATAGAGAACTGTATATGTTTGCGGAAAGATACATTGACAGGAAAGCATATCTTCTCTAACAGTTTGTATCAGTGCCAGTTTCAACAGCGTCAAAATTACCTCCCACACCAGTCTAAATGGGAAGGTCAAATAGGCACAATATTTCTCTTATGTACTCATTATGGCTGAACAATTATTATTACAATTTGTAGCCACAATAAAGAAGACAAACAACCAAACAAAACAATAAGTGCAATGATAAACTAAACATGACACAACACAGTCAAATGCAGGTGGTAATGATGAGCACACACGAGCGGATCTGTTATTGGAGCAAGGTGACTGATGAATGTGGAGTTTCTTTTAGATCAATTGAAGCCTGATGCAACAAAATGCAGGCACACTTTGCCTTAAATGATTTAAATCATGGCTACAGCTGATATACAGCTGCCCGAAAGGCAAATACTCTGGTATTAAATAAATCAGAATTGATAAATGATGAGAGAAAAAGCCAGTATGCTGTATTTTTGAGAAAACAAGGGTTTGTATATGGAGACTGAACTGTGTCTTAAATGCAATCATAAACTACCGTATAGATCTATGTGAGTATTGCTTAACTTTAACAATCATATCTACGCGATTATGAATATTCTTGACACTACAGACATTCAACGTTAATGAAACAATGAGAGTATCTGCTATGTGATCCACACTGCACACCGGCCAGATACTGATACTCCTCTCCTTCCACTTATAGGAGTGTAAGGGAGAAATCACACATGACATTCAGTAACCTGCTCTTTGATCATTTATTCAACCGAACTCCCGGACATTTTCTGCCTCTCATACCACAGCCCTTTCCCTTTCTTCCTCATTAGAGGCGTCCAGCTCTTCTCTGGAGTCTTGACGTCCAGTGACAGAGAGACAATTATGAAAAAGAGGCTGGAATAGGAAAATGAGATCTACCATTCTTTGTTTCCCTTCACCCGCAGACGAGACGTGTATTTGAGGCAGAGGGTGAGCTGAGGGCCAGACTGTGACGTCAGAAGGGAAAACTAAGTGTGAGTTTATTTGTGTCCAGGTACATGGGTGTGTTCAGTAATGTACTGTTTGTGCGAAAAAGAGTTGAGGTTTCTACCCAGGTGGCTCGGGGTCATCCTTGCATTTCCTCCAAGTGCTTAATTCACGTTCTACCACATCTCATCTCATCTCCCTTTCATAAATATTAATATAATAATCCATTCCCCATTTCCCTTGACCCTTATAACAGCGTAAACAAACGAAAACCAAAGCAAAATATCAAAAACATTGAGAAGGCATGACAAAATTGCAACATCACATAATACGTAGAATAAAACCCAAAGGAACAGCAGAGGTTGTATAAACGTTGTGCTTCTTTAATTTCACTTTGTAAAGTCCTCCACTGTCCTGGTTGTGTTTGAAGTTTAAACTTTGTTATATTTGATATATTTATATATATAGATAAATGTACACGTGTCTCCGCGCTGAGGTTCGTCTCAAGTGGCAAGCAGAGGGCGAGCAGGGAGGCTACCAGGAGCACCCTTCTTTTTACCTCCTCCTCTGGTTTGTCCTTTCCTCACCATTCATTTCTTTCTTTATTCATTCATTCATCAGTTTTTTCATCGCTCTCTTTGTCATTCAGTCGCTCCCATGGTCCCAAAGGGTAGGACGGACAGGAGACAGTTTCTGTGAATAGGAAGGATTTTTCCCGACTTTCTATCTCTCTTTCACTTTCTTCTTGGAATCCCTGTTCCCTCGCTTTATTCCCTCCGGTCCTTTGTCATCTTTGGTAGAGTGTCTGACACTTTGGTGTGTCTCGGGAATTGGGCCGTCAAGGATTGTAGTTCGAGGGGAGTGGAGATACATGAGAGGGTCTGTGTATGGGCGAAGGGTTTTGATGAAGGAGAAGAAGGAAAAGGTGACAAAGTGGGAGGATGTGAAGGTCGTCTGTCGAAGATCATTAAGTATGTTCACCTTAAATACAGTCTGTTGGTTATACTGCAGAGTGTCTGCAGGGGAAATGTTCAAAGATATCGGAGGAGGAGAAAGTAGGCCAAGACTTTATGTTACCATTTACCTATAAGCAGGAATGATGAGACGGATGCATAAAGGTTAGAGAGACAGTGAGCGAGGAGGACGGACAGGTGAGGTGACAAGTAAGTAGAGGGGAGGAGAGGGGCAAGGATAGAGAGAGCAGTTAAAGAGCGAGTCGGGGCAGCGTCTGGCAGTGCAGACAAGTGGTGGCTGTGGTGAGAAGTGCTCATCATCTGTAGAGCAGCGACAGCAGGCAGGAGAGGCCAAAGGTCAGCCAGCTGGCCAATGGGAGTGAGCGTGAGCCACCGATCAGGACTAGGGAAAAAGAAAACATCATTATTATTAAAGTGCAGGGGTTTTGTATTGTCATTGTGTGATTGTGTCACTTGTAGACTATTTAAACAATGTAAGCCAAATGGCACAAGTCCTTTGTGATTCCGGAACATGAATATTACTAACTCTATGTAATCACTTTAACTATAACTCTAGAGTTTTACAACTAATATATATGTTGTCATCATCGCATGCTAATCAATTTGTACTCATTATTGATTCTTGTCAAATCTGTTTAATGAGTGGCCATCACAAAATTTCACTTTCTTTCTGCTGTATACGAACATTAGATAAAAGGTGTAAGTTGAGATTTGAATTCATATGTGCCATTTTATATACAATGTATGTCTTTTGGTCTTGTGATAATTATGTTAACTGTGCATGTTAATTCTTTGGTCTGGGGCCTGATAAATGTGAACTTAAAAAAGCTCCGGCGTGGCAGAGAGTTTGGAGAGCTGTCCTCTGCGTGCCATCATTGTAACAAAAACAAACCATTAGACTGAAGTTAAACCACAGACAGAAGGTTGTAGTAAAATGGATCTGTGTTTTGTGATCTCACTCAGAGAAAAGAAAGAGGCTGTCAGACAGAAAGGGTTGAGAGGAAGAGGAAGAAAGGCACAGAAGGACTGAACCATGAATGAGGGGGTGGATGAGTAAACAAGTAAGCGCGACAGAGAGATCCCACACATTGTCTCGACAGCTTTGAGATTTCAATGAGAAAAACAAGTTACCATTGATGTCATCATCAGCAATACAGTACGTGATGGATTGTTCTTCTTTATTTTCCCTCTGCAGGTTGTTATTGTGCATATGCACCTTTAATGTGATGTCACTTAATCGCTGTGAAGCCCAACATTTGCATATGCAAGTTTCTCTAAGGCTTTTTTTATGTTCAAATTCCTGCACAGATGCAGATTAGTTCTACACACACACACACACACACACACACACACACACACACACACACACACACACACACACACACACACACACACACACACACACACACACACACACACACACACACACACACACACACACCTCACCCTCAACACACTGAGACCATTGAAAAAGTGAGGACCGGTCAAAATGTCATCACTCTGGGTCTATGCTAAAAATGGTCCTCACAAATATGTAAGCACAGGAACAAACACAAACACACTCTCTCACAACATTACACAAATGCAGCAACAAATTACACATACGAGCTGCACAAATACAAAGTTTCATAAATAAAAAGTAGGTATTGCATTAAAAAGATCAATACGATTTCATATCAAGGGTCCATCCTCTAGGCAGAAAATCAATATTTATAATAAAGCTTTGAAGCGCACAAAACACACACAAACACACTCACAATTTTACCCACACAAATATATACACACACACACACATACAAACACACACACACACACACACATAAAATAACATATAGTATGCTGGCAACATATTGAAATGGAACATGGCGTTTTACTTCCCTCTGTCTGCTTGTCTCCCTCCATCTTTCCTTTTAGCAATCCTACTCCACCCCCCCTCACACACACACACACACACACACATACACAGTCATGTAAAGACACATGGAAGTCTATTTCAGTGATTGTTGGCAGTGATACTGATGCATCATACATCTTTCTGTGCTGCCATGGAGTAAAATGGAGTTCAAAAGATAAGTAGTAGTAGTATTACTATCAACATGATGGGATACACTTAAAATATAAACAGTGGGAGACATGTTTGCCCGCTACCACCTCTTTACCGTCCACACACAACTGGGACAGGCACCGCTCTTTGAATTCATACGCAGGTGGAGCTGCACCCAGCATGTCACTGGCAAGGATTCACTTGTGGAGAACTGCAGGATAACAGTCCCCTGTAGGTGCATATAAAAGCTATGTGTGTGCTTAAGTAGATTTAAATGCTTACATTCGACATATGTGTGCATTTGTGGGATCGAAATCCCCTCTGAAAACACTATGGGTGGATGCACGTGTATGAATGTTAGTTACCGTATCGGTGCATTTGTTTGTGTGTGTGTGTCTGTGTGAGAAAGAAAAAGAGAAAGAGAGAGAGAATAGGTCTTTGCAGCCATATTAAGGGCTGCTGCACACTAGAGGTTAATTCACTACTTCTGCACTTTTGACAATAGCGGGGGCATTCACGACTGGAGCGTGTGGGGGGTTTACAAAATAACCTTTATGTTACCAATTGAGTCGAAGCCTCCCTGATCTCAATTTTTTTTTCACAATTCTTTCTCCTCTCTTATCCTCATACAAAGTGCCTTCATGGACCCTTGGACACGGCATCGTGTGGCTACGTCCGCTGTCCTAGCCACTTCTGTTTGACTTTTAGTCTTAAAACATAGAGTAAATAACCTCATTTTGAGTCAGATATAAATGTCAGTGCTTACAGACACTTGGGTGACACCACACGAGCAGTATGGAGGCATGTTAGTTTTTATCTGTTGTTTTATTGTGTCTGAACTTGCCGGTTTCTTCCATTGTATTGGATTTGGCTGCAACGCTGTTTACCCCTGAAACTCCAGAAGTGTTTTGTGGACTTAAACACTTCACCTGCCCTTCCATCAGCATTGTGCTGAGTAGATGATGAGTGCATTTAACCAGGACCTTTGAAATTACATTTTTCCTCATTTGCAACAGGTTTTTTTTTCCCATTACGTCTAGTTGTGTCGACGGACTCGTTTTCATTTATGGTTCTCCAAGGGTTGCGCGTGTTGCAAAGCAATTCACCACCAGAACACTAGGTGGAGTAATGTTTTTTGTCGAAGACGACCTTAGAGACGCCTTCTTTATGTTTGGCAGTCGTCGTCGACTGTTTATTACTTTATTACTTTTTCTGGAGGATAAATTTGTCCCTGATCTTTCTCCACGGCTTCGTACCTTTGTCGACCTGCAAACCGACGTTAGCCGAGATGTCCTTCCAGGAATTGCAGGCAATCTGCGTGTCCATCTGCGTGTATTCCGTCAATGATGGGTTATACAAGTGGTCATACTTTCGGACCTCTTCTGCCAAACGCTCTTCTATTTGGTCCATATTCGTTCTTCTAAATCTTTCTTGGTTTCTGTCGGTATTATGAGGCATGAAACCGGAAATGTGACTCCGGAAAGGATGTAGTTGGCAGACCAATCACAGCCTTGTAGGCTGCGTGAGGCTTGCGTAGCTTTGTCGAATAGTTAAAAAAATTGGGCAACGCACGCAAGCACGCAAGGGGCTCTTAAGCGTACCCCTTCTTGCATGTCTCTGAAAACGCAGAAGCATGCGCCGGCCTTAATTGCATCAACCCCGAGGGTACAAACCCAGAACAACAAGAATCAAGAAGGTAAAATTTCTTCAAAAATAAAAGTTATAAAAGTAAGTGCCATTAAAGTGCTGCCAAATTGTCAGTTTAAAAATATATATTATATTTTAAGACATTGATGCGGGCCAGTTAAAAACGGATGGCGGGCCGCAGTTGGCCCGCGGGCCGTAGTTTGGACACCCCTGAGCTAAATCCTTCTTTCATCCTCACTTTACCTTCGCCGACTCCACGGTGGCATAAAATCTCTATACTCAAGACAGATGCATTCGTGTTTCTTACAGTGACGAGGACTCTTTAGTCGCCTGCCTGATAATTACCCATCTGTCTGCACTGTACCGCTCTGCCTGCACAAAACCTGCAGGACACAAATGCACACGCACGCACTCTCAGAGGGCTCAAGAGCTTTCCTCTTCCTGTTTACACCTTCATCCATTATTCAGTCCATCCGCCAGTGTCTTTACATGTGCATATTTGTGAGATCGCACACGGCAAAGCGCACACTCGCAAACACACTCACATACAGGCATCTTACATTTGGGCTTTGAGGAAGTAAAGGCAGGTTATTAATAAATCACCTTGTCATTTTTGTCTTTTGTGTTGTGTTTCCATGGCTCTAAGGTATTCTTTGTGATGGGATATGGCAGTAAAACATGGACAAACATTTTTCTCACATGTTGCACCAGAAAATCTGCATTATTGTATTAAACTATTTTGCATGTGGCACTAATCCAAACCTGTCCTGCCTGAGAAGACCCCTGGTCAGGGGCTCGACCTGAGGTTTATTTCCCCCTTTTCTCTGATTGAAAGATGCTTTTTGGGACATTGTTAAACCATTCTGACCTAAAGGCTAGACCTAAAGGACTTGAACAAACTAGTCAATATAATAATAATAATAATAATAATTACAACAATAATAATAAAAATAATGATAATAATAGTAATAATAATATAACTCTTTATTAGTATAACACTGATGTATAACAGATACTTCTTCTGAGAGTTATTGAGCTGTAACAGTAGAAGCTCTCTGTCTCGAGCCACGGAAACCAAGAGTAGCAGCTGCTTAGCAAATTGAGGGGGGGTGGGGGGTATCAGGGATGAGTAGGTCTGCTAGGTGAGGCAAGTCAGTTAATTTAAACTCGAGGAATAAAAATGTAAAGACGCATTTTGTTACAAACTGCACACATTTTAAAGCTTAGGTTGATGATCCTGTAAAACTGGCAAGAGCATGCTCCACATAGACAAAATGCAACCGATTCATCTCATCCCCACTCCCATCTCCCTCCCTTCGGCCCTCTCATCAAAGCTACACCCTCGAAACACATCAACCCTGTTTGATAACTGCAGGAAGTTGACTTTTCCCTGACTCGCTGGCTAACTTTTGGCCACTGTCTCTGCTTCAGCGGCGTATGTCTCTCTGGCTGAGAGCCCGGGCAGGGTGAGAGATAATTGGTTGTGTTTATTTCCGTCCTGTGAGGCCACAGACACTGGCTTTTTTTCAGACAAATCTATTAAATAATGACTATTGGGATGTGAAAAAGATTTTCATTTGATAAGATAAAAAATTTTCAAAGGATTCTTTAAACGGTACAATTACTTAAGTGAGTGTGAGTCTAGAAGGTACAAATGCCCAAATAAGATGAAGTCTCTCTCTCTCTCGCTCTCTCTCTCTCACACACACACACACACACACACACACACACACACACACACACAGACACACACACACAAACACACAGAGACCTCCTTTCACTCTCTCTCAGTCTTTGACCTTTTATCTGCCTCTGTCTCTTCTCCATGACCCCTCCCCTCCCTCTATCTGCCCTGCTGGCTGTTTGTGTCTCCCTGCACACGCTTACATGCACACGCACTCCTTCACTGAAACTCACTGGTTTGTCTTTCTGCCTCACCCTTAAGGCAAAGTGCTGCCTCACAAACAGTATTTAGAAGCGAAGAAAACATTAGCATTGTGTTGTTCTACACATGGACCCTTAGCTTGGTTTAACTTGGAGTGAGTGGAGAAGTCGTGGTTACGTCATGCACTTTTTTTCTTTATAATCACCAAACACCTCTCTTTTGCTCTCTCTTTCTTTCTTTGGCATTAATACCAAGATTTCAAGGATGAGGAGTAATGTGCAGAGGTAAGGAGTAAATAGCGAACCGAAGGTAAGAGGTATAAAAAGAAAGTGGATGTGAAGGAGTAAGTTGGGTTTTATTGTGAAAGTTAAAGATAAAGGGACGGAAAGTAAATACAACGAAAGAGACAGAGGAAAGGAAGGAAATGAGGATGAGGGTTCCAGTTCGCCTCGATGCCGGTGCCCTGCAGTGTCCACTTGTCTGCGTTCAGCCCTCACACTGACCCCCCCCCCCGCTCTCTCTGCTCTATTTCCACAGTTTTCAAACACTAAAGAAGATATTTAGCTCTTTTTCTCTCGTTCCTTTGAATTCGTGTCCCGACACTAATTCCCTACTCTGCTGTCCCTCCATTCATTTCTGTTTTGCTGAAATCAGTTTAGTTCATCGCAGTTTAATTCTGCTCCGTGTCAGCCTCCCCTTCTTTATTCGCTCAAAAGCCAAGTGCCTTCTTAGCAAAGTGCTTCATAGGGTCCTTGAACGTTTCTTTGTGGTTGCGTGTCTACATCCCTCCACTCAATACAAGTCTATCTTACCTGTCTTACCTGCGCTGGCTACAGTGTTCTGCTGTTTGCACTTTCCTATGGTGATGGAGACGTCGTCGATGGCAATGTCCCCCTCGAAACTCTGACCTCGGATTCCTTCAAAAACAATCTGGTTAGGGAAGGAGATAAAGACACAGATGGATGCTGGGTGAGTATATCTGAAAATAAATATCTGGTGCCACAAAACAACACAAAGAAAAAATATATAAGTTTACCTTACATCTAAATTAAAAGACACAATAATGACACACTGTGTTTTTATAGATCGAACTAAAAATACAATGACATTTGACATTAGTCAGTTGAGCTGCAGTAAATTTTTATTTTTTTATTTAATTTTAAATTGAATTATCAATCTATTAATTAATTATACACACAGCACAGGAAATAACACGTTAGTAGTTTTACATCACATCTTTAGACTCTTATATCATTTGTATAACAGGAGACTCCATCTGAAAACTTTCCAGGCGACTTTTCCCATTTTAGCCACCAGCCATCTGGGTTTGACTGACAGCCTAATTACTGTGGTGTACTGAGGCACCTAAAGCCCATCGCACCCGACTAATCAAAAAACGAGCGTATTCTGTCTGGAATATGAGGAGGAACAAGCAAATAAACAAGAAAACTGTGTTGCTCCAGAAAACAACAAAAGCAACTCTTGTGACTGCAGATGTCGAATATAAACACAGCCACTGATGCTGTACAATGTTTAATCTTTAATATGAAAACTTCTGACAGATTATAAATCCTGAAGTAATGATAGCTTATTTGACCCATTTAGTCGTTTTTACAGAAATGTGCTCCTTGCACAAATTGGTGCGTTGGCTCATATATGTGTTTACAGTTACTACTAGGTTACCAACTAGCCCTTGAGCAGAGCACTGCACCCTCAAGTTATTCCGGCAGAGCAAGGGGAGTAGCAGGTGATAGAGGTGATGACAGCATGCGTTTTGCCTGTATACCGTTATTTTTTATTTACAGGTTAACAGGAGAGCGAGCAGATGCATACATGGAGGAGTAACAATCATGCATGACTGACTCTACTCTCCAAACAACATCTGTTAACACCAAAGTGCTGTTGTGGAGTATTCACAGAATGCAGAGCGTATTTAACCCAAGAAACAGGCAGAGCAGGGCCGGCATCAATTTGGGTCTAAATATATCAAGCTGGAGCGAGGGTTGGTTTCAATTAACCTGGAGAGAAACCAGAGCCGACCCCATATATGGTCTGTAAGTAAGTGGAACGAACGCCACGGTAACCTCCCCCTCTCCGCCGAGGCATTCCATCACCTGTGTTTTAATCTGCGGGTGTTGTGCTGTTAGCTCCTAAAAGCTGTGTCGGTTTGAAGTATCAAACAGAAATTCATGGGGCAGATACCAATAACCTATTTTTTGCCACAGACAAGTAGCAGCATGGCCGAAAGCATGTGAAGAACTTTCTCCAGTTAGCTTGAGCTGTTTAAACATAAAATGCCTAAAAGTTGAAGTTGGAAAATCATCGGGGGACACTGATGATTAAGATGGACCAACATCTGATTCAGTTACTGAGCTCCTGCTGGAGAATCACTGTACGTTAGATTCACTCAGCCCAACTGATCCCTGTGTAAATACCAACTTGCAAGTACCTATACAGGAACCCTAAACCATCTGTCTTTCCTTTTCTCTTTCTGTGTGTCACTCTCTCCTCATCTCCTCTTTAGTTACATTAAAGGGAAGTGAAACACAAGAGCAGCGCCACCTCTGTCCCTCTGACTTTATAATTCAGTCCTGTAATGAGGGATCTTCTTTGCATGTATAAACAAATATTAAGTAGCAGGGCCTCCCGTCCTGGGATGCAGAACACCCACTGTGTGTTAGGCCTCATGTTTACCACTTATAGAGCTGCTTTCCAACATGCACTAAACTCTGGATAATCTTGTGATAATATCCCAAGTAAAAACTTGGGATAATGAGAAGGAGCAATATGGCGTAAAGCATGTTATCCAAGTAAAAACTTCCACCCCTATGGGAACACAGCAGATTTGAGGATTCACTTCAAGCAAGTGGGTGTTTTGATGACATGTAGCATGCAGAAAATTGTGTTTTTTTTCATTTATAAAACTTAAAACAAAAGTTCTGCCAGTAGACATACCCGAAAAGGTCAAGAGAATATTTGCTGATAAGAGCCGACGGCAGTGACAACAGGCCGTAAATAACTTTAACGCTCTGGAGATTTCCTCGTCCTTGGGAACACATCTGACCGGAGAATCTCCTGCTGCGTTGTTCATGTGTGAACGCCAAACTACGGAGAAAGTCTGTGCAGTCATTCTCAAGAATTCATGTTTGAAAACTACTTTGCAAACATGATGTGTGCTAAGTAACGAATGCAAAGCCTGCACCACTGCTCCTAGAGAGGGGCGGTCTTGATTGGAAGAACCTTTAATCTCTTTGAGGGAAGTGGAGTGAGAAAAAAGGCTGGATGGGTTTAGCTGGTCAGGCTCATTTGTAGAAAAGGGTCAATGGATTTTACGGCAGATGGTAGGTGTGAGGGATATTCAGAGGTAGTAGAGGGAAGAAGCTAATTGCTCAAAAGGACACTCATCTAATTTATAAATGCTACGATGCAGTTCCTCACTATGTGCATTTGTTTACTATTTTTATTTTATTTATTGTTTCACCTTTTCCCACAAATAGGTGTTGGTTTGTGGTAAACACACAGGCACACAAACACACCCGCAGTGTCAAACCGCAGTGACACTGGAGCTGTGCATGCGTGCCTCCGTGCACCTGCGAGCACAAGGCACCAGATTGTTGTATAATTAGAGACGATGAGAGGGAAGCCAAGAGAAACACCGGCCGTGACAAAGCACACAAAACAACATCACAAATAACTGCCTCCTTTAAGCTACACAGCAGCGCAATCGCACCGAGCATAATCATTTCCTCAAAGACATCCCACTGTGGAGAGGCACAAAGGCAATGCCAAATCCTGCCATGCAGCACAGGATGGCAAAAGCAATGATTTCATGTGTTTGTTTTTCCTGGAAAGGCTAAGGGACACAGGATTACGCCCTTTGACTTAAAGTTCACTGCTGACCGACCAAGCTGAAGTGTGAGTGGCCTGTGCCAACACTGGCTCACACTTAAAACACCACTGATGGGCACTGTGCTGGAGTGTCTACACAAGTGCAGCTCAGAGTTTCTCAACCTTAGGAGTCGCAAAGCCGCTCCATATACAGTCACTGAACATTGATAGACAGGATTTGAACTTTTGAGATATGACAGATATATCTTGATGAATAATAAATCCGGTATACAGGATGCAATATATAATTGCTTTCAGACAAACAATCTGTGCAATTCAAAAATGCAAAAAGCAAAGTGCTGCAAGTGGTGGGGTTTGAAGATTGAATGTTAAGAGTAATGGCAGTTAAAGGCTCCTGTTATTGCTAATGTGCCTGATGGACAGCTTGTGTGTGTGTGTGTGTGGGGGGGACTGCAGGATCAAAGGCTGTACAGTAAAGTGTCAGGTTGGAGTTGTGAACGTGTCGTTCTGTCAAGCCGTGTAACCTTTAATGTTCGCATTGATGTGCTGTCCACATACCAGAGGGTACACAGCCACCAGAGAGTGTAAAACAGAGAGGGTGTGTGTGAGAGAGAGAGAGAGAGAGAGAGAGAGAGAGAGAGAGAGAGAGAGAGAGAGAGAGAGAGAGAGAGAGAGAGAGAGAGAGAGAGAGAGAGAGAGAGCTTTGAAATACGAGTGCGGATGAGAGTCGCTGCAGTGTGAGGAACACAAATGGGGGTTGGCCTGGTTTCCAACAAGCCCCCAGGTACAAAACATTGTGAGGAACACAGATGGCCTCTGGGTAATCCACAGGGGAGCGAGTGAGAACACAGCTATTCTACTAAAACATGACATGTTACCTCTTTTTTGTATCTGCATTGATTTTACATGTACACGTATAGCTGCTATGCAAGTTTGCAATATCCTAGATCTAAGACAGGAGCGTGATTGAAAAGAGAGCAGAGGAAGATAGATGGTGGTTCGATGGAAGGTTAAAAACATTTAGCGAGAGAATTCTCCACAGATACTGATTGACAAGTGGAGACACTTGTGAATGTGAATGTGCAGCTCAGAGAAAATGCTTCGCTTTCCCAAAAAATGCAATAAACCCAAAGCATGAGCAGAGAAGCTCAGAAAGAGACTGTTCACATTTTTGTGAACTGTCACATCTTGAATACATACAGACATTAGCAATCAAGAACAGCGGGCAGTAAACAATTGACGTTCTAATGCTTTCTTATCGGTCGGCTTGAGCCCTGTTTACAATAAAAAGTCTTGTTTTAATGCATACCACTGGCTGGGCTGCGGCTCTTGATTTAGAGAGGCAGGAAGGGAAGCTGTTCTCAAAGACGTCATTACTTTTGTTGGGCGGACCACAAAGAGAAGGGAAACGCTGAGGCGAGTGGCAGTACCTCAAAGACCTTCAGTGTACACAGCCTCTGAGCCGTGCACACGACTAGAAAGTTTGTGTTCTCTGTGGACATGCTCCAACACGAAGCAGGAATGAAACGAGTGTCAATATGCAGTCACCCCTGCAGACCGTGGGACTAAATAAGGTCTACTTCAAAAACACGTCCCTGCGAGAATTCAGCCGGATTAGGAAATCATGAGGGTCATTCAAAGGAAAGATTTGAGACAGTAAAAGAATGGACACTATCTGTGTCTGTTTATTTAACATGTGCATTTAAGTTAAAGTCTTCTTCAATTATGTGGAAAAAGAATCGAAAGAATTAAAAGGCGAAGCTACAGACACAGGAAAGACCTTAATTAAACTGGGTTTTGCACAATGACCAGCTTTGAGATGGCAAATGAATGTTAACATTACTGTTCATGGGACATGAACTCCACTTCCCGACTTCTATGATGAGGATCAAACAAGAGTGTTGGTAAAACAGAGACAGATCGAACAAGTAGAGGCTGAAACTTAAAGGTTGAGTTTGTAAGATTTAGGTGAAAGGAATCTATTGGCAGAAATTGAATATGAAATAATTCTAGTCTGTTTTATCTAAATTGTACAAATTGTTGTTTCCTACACTGGAAAGAGCGTTTTTATAATGAGCTACTTTATATTCACGTCGGGAGCACATCCTCTCTACGGTAGAGTTTTATGCCAACTGAAGGCAACCACAGGTTCTCTCTCATGTTCGGAAGGGGAGGGGGATGTGAGGGGTATTCAGCTGCTACATGTGACTTCACCACTAGATGTCACTAAATTCTGAACACTGAACCTTTAAAAGGGGCAATGGACCAATGAAACGTGTTAAAGTCACTCATTAGAGATGGAAGTAGTCATGCTGTGAAAAAACAATACAATGCTTTCTGTTGCTCTAGAGGATCAGATCTGACTTGTTTGCACTTGTGATGTCATCAGAGTTGAGTTGGCTTAAGCTTTGACAATATGCATTTAAACAGGCGTAATATTTCACTCATAAGAATTTCTTTCCACATATATTAACCAACTTGGGCTTAGCATTTAATTTAATTCTGTATAACTATATCATTAAAGGTCATTGTGTAGGATTTGGGGAATCCATCTGCATAAATTTAATACAATATAAATGATTATGTTTTTTATTAGTCTATATTCATTGTGTGTTTTCATTACCTCATTATGAGCTCTTCATATCTATATCGGAAGTGGAAAATCTTCCATGGATTCTGCCACGTTGCATTGCGACGTTTCTACAGTAGCCCAGAAAGGACAAACCAAACACTAGCTCGTTGTGCCTCTTACATTGTTGCATTACCTGTAGATTCTCCCACAATCTTGGAAGGAGACAGTGAAGGGAGGGGTCCTCATACCGAGAGAAGGCATTAAATCCTACACAGTGAACCTTTAAATGTGCATCACACTGCAACTGCAAACTGGAGACTATGACTACATATCCTGGTTTAAAGATGGAAGCATATTTTATTTTGACAATCAATCTAAAAACTTGTGACTTGCCCTCTTGCAACAGCCCGACTCTACACCGTGAGAATTCAGGTAATTAAACATCTACGCTAGATACTGATTGGCAACTGTGTAGCATGGACTTTCAATACTGTTTAACTGCCAAATGCGGATTTAGATGTTTATTGCATCATACACTATTATGGAAACACAGCAGCCAGAATATTATCCCTTGAGCAACCTAAACCCAGCCCCTGTTCCTCTTTAACTATTGTCAGTGCATGCAACAAACACTAGTATCAAGTGTTTCAGACACAGCGAACCATAGTAATTGGCAGAATAAACGTGATGGAGCCACTCTTTATCCCAACGTCTTTTTTCCGACAAAATAAGCTAAATAGAGGAACACAACAACAGCAATTGTGTCAGGTAATTGTCAGTGGCAGACAGCTTAGTCATTATTATTGATTGTAAGGAAATCAGCACTCCCCAGAGACGGAAAAAGAGATAGAGAGATTGAGGGAAAATGAGAAACAGAAGAGAAAGGAGGTAAACGAGAGGGTGGCTGCAGGAATAAGTCAACGATAGGAGCTGAGAGAAAGAGAAAACTTGCGAGAGCCAGACAGGTCTTATTTCATTTCATCAGGCCCCTGGGGAGATCGATACATGACAGAAGGTAGTAAGAAGGAAGTAAAAGTGAGACGGAGGAGAAAGAGAGAGGGAGTAGGAAAGTATGTTCATCAGCTCGCCTCCTCCGGCAAGTGCGAGGATCAAGGCTGCACGCTTGCTACATTATTTAGCAACTCTATTTGTTGCATGTGGTTTGCGTGGCTGGTGCATGTGTGTGTGTGTGTGTGTTGTATGATTACGGGGATTACATAGTTTATCTTAATCCTTATAAAGGTTATAAAGTGTTTAGCTGAATGGCCGCAAGATAAATACGAACATTTATAAGTAAAGCATGCAATCGATTGATTGATAAAAATATATATTAAATGTATTTTCTGTGTCAGTTTTGTAACACTCACAAAACTGTGATTAATTGAGAAAGATGCGCGAACAAATGGCGGACAAACTGTTCAGAGCCACGATCAAACCACTGACTGAAGTGATGGAGTGGGCAAACACTACATGCACACACACACGTGACAAAGACCGTACGCCAACCTTCAGTTGCCAAGGAGACAACCTCTCTCTCTCTCTCTCTTGTGTGCCTCCTCTCACGTTCATCCATCCTGCCTCCCCTACCTTTGCCCAAGTCACGATACAAGTGGGGGATGAATATTTAAGATGCATTAAGTGCTTTATTGATGATATCAACACACACTCATCTCATTCCCTCTCGTTCACACGCCCGCATTCCCTGTCTCTGAAATACTCCCTGTGTTGCTCAAGCACAAACGTACACGGTTCAGACGGCCGTCTGTTTCTTCCTGACAATTTAATTTCCATTTAACACCAGCAGGTTCTGGTGTCTGGACCAATTAAGCCAGCTGCTTTAACGCAACACTGACACAGTGTGCATGAACAGTGCACTCTGTGTTGTGTGCGTGTAGTGTATGTGCATGCATTTTGATTTGTCATAAGTGTGTGCATATGTCTGAGTTGGCATTATCCATTTCTGGCTCAGAGAGATGACACCTTCAAATATTTAGGGGCGTATTTATATTCCATCCATTTGGTTCTAAACTGTATTTTACCTTATCCCTGACCCTGGTGGGTGGCACGGTGGTACAGTGGTTTGCACCGTTGCCTGTGTGTTTCCACAGTGAAGTGGCAACCCTCCATAGAAATTTGTAACTCCTATCCATGAAATATCCATAAGTGGTTCTGTGTATTTGAGAGCTTATCGCTACTCAAAACTCATTGATATCAGTATATGTGCATATCTTGAATTATAATTTGTCCATTAAAACAGTGATTAAGTTGAACACTAGGTAAATACATTAACAGAATCAGAAGCTGAAGACCAGGAGGTCAAACCCCTGGTTTATAAAGCTTGCATGGGAAGTGATCGAGCCTGCCACAGTCCAAAGACATGCAGATTGGAGTTCGGTTAAATGCAGACTTTAAATGGACACACTAAACACACAGGATGAGTGGTACAGATAATGGATGGATGAACTGACCCTGGCTCTCATACAGTCACACTATACCATAAGAAACACAAACTGAAACACTTGAGTTTCTTTTGGATGTAAATGAATACCATTAACACACCTGATGAACAAGATACACTCCACTTGATTGAATCCTGTATTTTGTTTTCACTTGAATTGTTTCAGAATGACATGCTTTTTTACTATTGAGTCTATGCAAACACTTTATTTTAGTTTGAGGTGACCTGTTAGTTTCCTGTGTAACGAGGTGTAATGAACTAATAATGGAAGGTGACTGGATTAGAGAAGACATTTGAACAACCAAATAAGACCAAGTCCTCACTGATAAGATCACGGGGGAGCCCTCAAACCTAAAGCGTGCCAACTGTTTCAGGCTTCATTCCCTCTTTAATGCTGAAAGAAACATGGTGTTGCAGAGGAATAGTTAATGAAGAGCAAATGCAGCCCCCAGCCAAGGCCTTCAGCCCACATTCATCATGGATTCAATTTCCCCTATGCACGTACAAAGAGTATCTAGAATCATTACAGCACAACTAGCAGGCATCCCCTGCTCATAAATAAGCCTGTTAATTGACCTGTCATAGCTAATTGCTGCAGGGGATTGGATACTGGAATATGTGTGTGTGTGTGTTTAAAAAGCAGTTTGTCTGCATGTGCGTGTGGGACTGCATCTAACACAGTGTTTATGTATGTGATTTCAGATGATGCAGACAGAAAGATACATGCACTGCCTGAACTGTCTTTCCAGAGCGTGTTGATTTTAGGGGCAGCAGTCATTAGCTTTGAGACAGGAGCGTGTGAGGCAGACCAGGGCCTGAATCGACCTGACCGGCCCGTCGGTCCCAGCTCTGGGCCACAGAGAACGATAAGCGGAGATAAGGAGAAAAAAAAGAAAAAGAATGAGATCGAGAAACTCACACAGGAGGTTTGAGGCATGCAAAACAAAAACATCATCTTTTTTTTGCCCTCTCCCTCTGCTGTGTTGCAGGCTTACCGAGGTACACACACACACCAACACACACACACACACACACACACACGCACACAAATAGACACACAGTGAGTGAGAAGTGCTGGGGAAATGAGTGAGAGCGAGAAGAAGCATTGTGTCGAGTTAGAAAGGAGGACTGAGTCATCTAGTTTACTCGTCCACGTCCCAGCAGGGAGGAGCTGACTGCAAGCGAGGCTGCGAAAGAGCCGATGGGACCTCGATGATGCATCAACAGCCAGAGCTCAAAAACAGGGCCCCGTCCTCTGTTGTGTCTCCCAAACAGTTTTCCCTCCACTATTGACCGAGTGTGTATACAGTAAACTTTAAACTTGTGGTGAACTTCAACAAAGGGGTTAGGGATGTGCAGCTCAAACTAGAGAAGGCTGCGACCCTTGAGCTTCATTTCAGTTTGGTCAGAGTTTTAGATTTGAGAAATAGCTCCTTTGACAGGCTGGGAATTGACCCTGGTGTCAGCTTCAAATGCTCTAATTGTCCACTCATATTTGTATGGTACATTGGGTACCATTCTGCACCTGTGTCTTTAGACTATTTTGAAAAACAGCAATTAATTCAATCCCCAAAATGTCATTCATGAATCTAACCTACCCATTCTTCTCTGTCTCATCTCATCATGTCTGAGCCACATATGGATGTATTTACATGCCAATATTATGTCCAGTCATATATTACTTGAATGTTTTGGAAAAAAGTATTTAGTGTAGATTATCTGACAAGTACCCAATTATTGTCAAACTCATATCTCCACCAAGGCACAACAATCCTCTTAAATCCACTCAAGTGGCACCAAATTGCACTCACTTGAAATGTCAATTTCTGAAATACGTCAGTTGTCAAAATCCTTGAATTATTCCCTGGGAAAGCGGTGGACCCACAGAATATCCTCATATGTTCCGTGGTGATCCCTCCACTCGTTTTTGTGCAATCATGTTAACAAATAAACAAACCAACCCACAAACAAATGAATGGGGTGAAAACATAACCTTCTTGGTGGAGAAAAAAACTTGATTCCTGGGGTTGATACTAATCCAGTGTAATAAGTCAGTACATCTTTAACTACTTGTGTATTTATGTTTCATTCTGAGGTCAGTGCGTACATATACACTGTATGTTTGCTCTCTGCCTTTTTCCAATCTGTGTGAAACCTTGTTCTCAGCCCTGACATCAGCACATTCTTGATGAGGCGAGTAATCCTCCGGTTACCGTGTGGATCGGCTCCGTGCTGACATTCAGCACAAAGTGACCTGAATGTTCACTCCCAGGCTCCTCATTCATCTGCACCTCCCCACGGTGCTGAAATGTCAAAACCGCTGTACACACGTCATTTCATAAAGGAAGAATTCACCTCTGTCACTCATACAGAAGCTCTGGGTTAATTCATATTTCTTTTATTTGTCATTGCATTCATTGGTGCTATTTCTTCGCACACATTTGTGGGGCTTTGTAAATAATCATATGAAACTATATTGATTCCAGCAGGCAGACACTATGATTAGTTGCAGTAAATGGTCTGTATTTATATAGATCTCTTCTAGTCTTGCTGACCACTCAAACCTCTTTTCAGGCAGTTTTTCCATTTACCCATTCACACACTCATTCATACAGTGCATGAACGTGCAGAAGGTTCTCAATCACTAATCACTCCCACAGCATAGCCTTCAGGGGATAATTTGGTCTTCAGTAGCTTGCCCAAGGACACTTCGGCAGCTGCACAGTTGCAGTGCCCCAGGTGCTGCCAGGGACACTAACATAAAGTTCGAGTTGTAGGCTCTGTGTTGCTAAAAACCTTAATTTTTTTTAAAAGGACACCAAGATATTTCCCCCTCCACTAAGGAAGAGAAAAATATAAAAACAATTACGTTTAATCTGACAACACTGGATATGAGTTGGCACTGATTCTAGGAGCTTGTATCTAAATACAATGCAATCCCCTGGTTCTTTGGAGCTTTAAATACCACTGTGGTGGATCCTCTATGAAAAATGCATGACATCCAAAGCAGAATTTCAATCCCAATTCTTGGGAAAATTCCCTTGATTCCTGATAACCACAAGAGTATAAAATGCTCCCTGTTCTTCTATCTTTGCCGAAGTGGAGACCTTCCTAATGGAGAAAGATGTAGTAAAGAGGAAATGGCTGCAGGAGAATAAATGTCTAAGAGGTGAAAGAGATGACAGGAATAAAGTGAACATAAAAGCATATGATTCTTTTCATCTCTTCAAGCAAATCAATGCAAAGACAATGTGGTGAATATTATCTTTAAAAAAATCAAGTGGATTAGCGCTCCATGTGTTTGGCTCTCGCAGATGATCGGGATGTATATTTTGGTCTAGAGATTTCACTGAATGCCACATTTTGACTTCCTACTACTAATGCAAGGCTGCTCAGGTCCAGAGAATGTCCAGAGTTAGCCTTTGAGACTTTAAGAACACAAGCGATTGTCCAAATGGAAATATAACTTTTGGCCTAGACAAGGGCCTGGGTGGAGCATGAGGGAGGCAGGACATGATGCACAACGTTTTCTGTGTTTTGTTTAAAGCACATTGAAGATGGCGGATGACGCTACCAGCTAATTTGTAACACAAGCTCTCCTCTTGTCTATTGTTCACACACAACACTTACCTGGAAGGGTCCACTGGGGCTGATGTCAAAGTAGGCTTTCTGCCAGTCGGGGCCTTGATGGCCAGTCTTGGTCCAAATCACAGTGTCCACAGAGGCAATGCTTCTCACTCTCAGGAGAACATTCAGAGTGCCTGTGAAAAATATGCACACACACACACACACACGCAGCTTATTAAAGACTGTCACTTAGCAAAAAATGTGATATGGTTATGGTGCGAAAAGAGCTTATCATCACAGTTGAAGAAGAAAACATTTAAACCCAGTAACCCCGCAAAATATCTTCCAGCAACTGTCAAAGAGGAGCTTGAATACACACACACACACACACACACACACACGGTCCAGTCGTTACTGTAACTGATAATGATCACTATAATGTGTAAATGTTTAATGATCACAATAAGATACAGGTAATCATAGTTCAACTAATTGTAGACACATTTTATTAATTTAAGGAAGTTAATTGATTCTAATCATCACCTTCACCCCAGTGGGGGGGAAATGCAAAACTGTGCTACCACTGTCACTAGCATGAAGTCCTCCAACATCACCAAATATCTATCTAGTGATACAATAATATAAAGCCAGATAAGTCTAAATGACAGGATGAAATATAGAGCAGTGTTTTAAATTACTTTTCTACAGACAAATGTTTATGTATGCTAATTAGAGACAAATGCACTGGGTACTGTGTACCACAGAGATGTTCCAGGATCAGATACTAAATGTGGATGAAGGTTAAATGTGTTTAGCCTCTGGGCGGAGCTGTGATGTGTCCGGTGAATGATTTTAGTTTGCAATGATTATAGCTATGGAGCAAATGGACAGCAGCAAGGAGGAGGAAGGAGAGGCAGTCGCACAGACACGATGGTGAAGAGTAAATGGAGAGGTTTACGGAGGAGATTTGGTGATTAAATCACTTGTGAAATACTTTGTTTCCTTTAAAACACAGGATTCACTCACTGCCATATGATGCTATAAATAAAAAAAAAACATCTGTATCTACTGTGGAAACAAAGAAAAGTGTCCCAGACACCGGAAACCAGGCGAGAGAATGACAACAATGGAGCCAAGTGATCCAAATACTCCCCCTCTCCTTCTCTCTCTCTGTCGGGTCTGCAAGGTGTGAGAGTAACATTCGTCTTCTTAACGATTCCCAGCCAGCTCCTAATTGGAACATTAACCAACCACCAGTTTTTGTAAGCAAATACGCAGGCAGGGGGTCACTGTACCTTTGTTATATGTTTATTACGTGTGTGTGTGTGTGTGGATGGGTGACAACAGGAGTTTGCATGTAGCGTATGTATGCAGAAAAAGATTTATCACTCTGTCGTTTCCTAAACCTTGAAGCAGCAGACTGACAGGCAGATTTAAAAATGCATCACGGTTTTGACACACACGCGGACAAAAAGAAACCGATATTTGAATATATGTACTTCTATCTGTCACTCTCACAAATGGAAATGTTTTTGTAAATGACCACAGCAAGCACATTATTTAGGGATGCAGGTAATAGGCCCTGGTGTAAGCCACAAACATTGTCCAACTGTTATGCAATCATATATTTTGTACAGCACATTAGGCCGCACAGTGAACCTGACTGTATTATCTAACTGTCTACAGGCTTCCTTTTGAACAGACATATACAGTTTGGCTCGGAGCTTTTCAAACTCTTAGCGAGAAAGTGAATATCCATGTTTTCCTGAAATGGTCATCTACAGTTTGGATCATGTTCTGTTAAAGATTTTATAGTATAGGTATATTAAACACATTAAATAATCCCCTGTTCAACACATTGTATTTACTCTCTCTTTCCCTCTCTCTCTATTGCATCTTCACCATCATCATCAACACACACACACACCTGGCAGGAGAGGAAGAGGACTCTGTTAAGCAGTCTATTGATTGGACTGAGGTAAAGCAAAGTGTGTTGGTGAGAGTGTCAGAGAGGCGGAGGAGAAAGCACAGCTCTATCAGGGCTACTTGCACAATCACGAGTGGGGAAGACGGCAGTGGTTCAAAGCCGCACACACACAGATACGTGCACCTCCACTTGAAATCAAATGAGTTCCTCTGTTTCTCCTTAGACAACAAGAGGCTGACACACTGGTTCTCTCGCCCCTCTGTCCGTCATCTCCCTGTAAATAGGGTTCATGTCCTTCGCGTGTCTCTGTCACTAAGGTTTGCCTCAGAGTCAAAGCTTTGCTCTTCTGTGCCCACAAGTAATGCAATTACAGTCTGTGATCCAGCATCTGCGACCAAAAACCAACAAGCCACAGCGTGTTATTCAGAATTCTGAGCAAATAACCATTTCAGGAGCATGAGAAAGGAGGACAAATCTAGGCTTAGCTAAATCCTTTTTTAATCAAACCTTTCTAGACAACAAGCCGATCATGATGTTGACTTCAAAATGAGGATCCAAACCTAAAAAGCTAAAGGTACAAAGCAGAAGAGTAGAGAGAGAGATAAGTAGCGTCTATAAAGAAGTGTGTGTTATAGGGCTGGATGATATGGCCAAACATTATATTTAGACAAAAATGTTCATATTGGTCGATATCTACTGTATATTTATCATGATAAATGTTGCATTATTATTTATAAGTTTAAGTGATTTTTAAGCAACGTATTGTTGAATACTGGGCTTTGTTATATTACAATTGAAGAAAATGTAGTCGCTATAATATGTAGTCGCTATAATAATTGATATTGTTTTATGGCCCGGTAACTCGGCTAACTTTTCACACACCGTTCTCCTTACACAGCTCATAGACCTTATTTCGATTCTTATTTAATAAGTGTTATCCACAACAACCTCGAACTCTAATTTGTCTTCCAAAGCTGTGAAGTAAAAATAAACTAGTGAGTCCAAGTAAGCCTGCCAGTGGAACGCTTTAGACCTGAGCCAGTCCAATGCCAAACAAAACTAATTAAATGTTGTTTGTACTTGCTGCCAGCAAACCCCAAAAAGAAGAGTTCTTTATTTGCATTGCTGGCCTATTACAAACCTAAAAATCCAAAGTAGTCAGAGGGCTTTGCGCTTTCTCTCCTTATTGAACTCCCTGAAAATATACTTTTACTTGCTTTATAGCGACATAACCTTGTGATTACAAAACAGCTAACATAAATTTTATGTGGGCCAGAGAAGTGCCGTGGTATTTCTATAAATTGCCAAATGTCAAAGTTCCTAAATGCTTCCAACACTTAACAGTACTTCAGCATAGAGCACTATCTCTTGCATCCTTGCAAATACCTCGGAGCATCACCAGGGTGACGGACTCCCCTGCTTCTCCCGGCTCCAGCCTTTTTTTTAACCTCACTTCTATGCATCGTCATACTTAGCTTACTCTTCTTTTTACTCAGCTCTTACATTTATCAAACCACCCTCTTTTCCCTCCCTCACTCCCTCCATTAACCCTCTCTCCTTTTCTGCAGCCCCCCGTGCCCCCGTCACTCGTCCCGTCTCAACTTTTCTCTCAACTGATCCACTCTGTCTTTTCATCATTTAGCCTCTTTTTCGCCATCAAGACTCAAACTGTGTCTCCCTGGCAGGAGTGAGGGCTTCGCCAGGTAATGCAATTAAAATGAAAACTACACAGTGTAAATCAGGGGTGGGCTTGCAGCAGTGCTGGGCGTAACTGCTAACAGATTGTGCTAATCTTACGCTGTGCGGCTCAGGTAGCATTTTCTTGTCTCTTTGATTTGCTGTGAAACATCCAAGAGACCTTTGTAAAAACTTCACAAAGATGATGCTCATGTTGTAATATCATTAACAGCTTAGTTTTGTGATATAATATGAGCAGGAATGTGCAGTACAATACGATTGAAGATAATAACAATCAAGACATTCTCATTTTAAGACTAAAGTCATTTTTTCACCTCTCTGAGGCAACGAGTAAAATAAATCACAGCAAAGAACTTGTCTAATATTTGTTCAGGTTGAAAAAGGAATGTCTGCCACCTTTTGAGTAAACACCAGTGTCCCTGATTTAGATTATACATTTTTTTTTATTGTTTCATCATGTGGAAACTTGATTATCAAGATTTTGTATGGTGGGTTGGTAAGAGCCGGAGGATGAGGCGATCAATCAGGCTAAATGTGGATCTCAGTTCAACATCCATCGCTTTGTCTGGTTTTCAAATGTGTACAAATTGTTTAACAAAATATTGTAACATGAGTGAAAGATGTTTAACTTGTTGGCAGGATTTCATACAGATCGGTTATTTCTCACTCCTGTCAGTGCTGTTACTGTGGGGAGGATGTGACTGTAGTAAATAAGTGAGAAAAGAAAACTAGTAAACTTTAAAACCTCTGATCTCAAGTTTTTCTGTGGATTATACAGTTACTGTATAGAATCCTTACATAACAACTACACACACACAAACACACACACACTCTGTGGCCTTCCATAACATAAAACATCCTAAGGGGGGTACAAAATTAGACAGAGACAATTCAACACTGTGTGTATTATTGAGTTTGTGAGTTTGTGTTCATCCGTTTGCAAACTTTTCCCTGTCCACCGTGTGTATGTGTGTCCTTTTGAAGGTAAAAAGGACTGAACAAAATGTCCTCACTCAGCCCAAACTCAATAAGGACTAGATTTTGAACTGATCTCCACAGAGATAGAAGTACAAGTACACCCACATGGACAAGTACGTATTTGAATGTATGTGTGTGTACAGGAGTGTGTGTACAGGAGTGTGTGTGCAGGTGTTTGTATGCAGGTGTGTGTATGCAGGTGTGTGTGTGCAGGTGTGTAGGCTACAAGATGTATGCATTCTAGCTGTGTGACAGACCATATTATGACGAACAGCTCCCCAAAATGACTGATTGTGTCTTGCCACGACCATAAATCACACACCCACTGCCCCCTTCAACCACCTCCAAACACACACACACACACACACACACACACACACACACACACTCACACTGAGGCACAAGCAGAAACATATGAACAGAACTTTTTTTACACCACCTCCCCACCAGTCCCCTAACCCCCCCCCCTCTCTCTCTCTCTCTCTAACACACACACACACACTGCTGCTGTGTTGTGTTTGACAAGCTCTCTACAAGCTAGGGTCAAGCACAGAGTTCAGATTTTGACAGAAGCCCAGTCATAATAAAACCCCAGCAGTACAGCGTGTCAGTATATTCTCTTCTGTACATCCATATGTGCAATTCTGTTTCCATGCAGGGTTTAATGTGGTAGAGGTTTGTGCGTGTGAGCGTTTTTGTACTCATGTACTCACCAATGTGTTTGCCCTTCATGTGGTAGTAGTAGGAGACGCAGTATGGTACTCGGCCGGAGCCCTTGGGACCCCTGACTGAGGACACATTAAAAAGCGGCGACAGCAGACGAGCTTTGTCTCCTTGCACACGTGGCCATGACGCCTCGATGAACATGTAGTATCCTAAAACCGACAGAACAACACTGTTGTCCAGAGTCTCAGATAGAACACAACGGTGAAGTGAAATCAGATTCAGATTTATCCGTTCGTCCACAACAATCTAACTATTCACATTGTGCAGAGAAAAGGATTCCTCACCCTCCTTGGTCCCGCTGCGGTCGGTCTCGGGGCCAGTGTTGGCCGATCGCTTGGGATTCTGTGTCAGGTGATTCTGTCTCGTCCAATCAAAGATGTCGCTCCGGTCTTGAGAGAAACCACAGATTCGCTCATCTTCGAAAGCACACACATTGTCTGGAATGTGTGTGTGTGTGGGTAGAAAAAGAACAATAAGAGTAAAAACACAAGTGATCACTGTCAGGTCAAGCAAAGACACTACAGGTGACATAACCTACAGTTCCACTTCTCCCTGGATAATGAATGGCGACGTTGCAACTGCAGACCAACCTTTCAAACTAGGTCAGACAGCCTGGCAGATATTAACAAAGTAACAAACGCAGTGTTGAAAGCAGAGTATTTCATGTTAAAAAAAATAACGATTAACAACATAACATATAACACCACTATCAAAAAGTGCTCAGGTAATTCATGATAAGTCCTACAACTAATGATTATATTTATAAAAGCCAGCTTAATAATCAATCAAAACAAGGCAATTCATGGTTTGTATAGGATATTTTTTTCCTTAGTTAACTAATAATTACAGAAACAAATAACTGCTTGAAAAAGTGAACACAAAGACTTGTTTTTACATTTTCGGAGGAAGAACGTGTAGATGTTGTGCATCCAATTCATTTAGATGCAGAGGCCTTTTCCCATCGGACTGCCTCAGCTGGCTGATTTAGAATATACTGCACAACGAATTCCCCCCCCCCCCCCACACACACACAAAAAGCATGTTTTAATAACATATTCTAGTTTTGTCTCATGACTGCAAGGCACCTCAGTCTGGCTTAACAAGAGACATGTTGTTAGGTCCCCTCTCTGTGGAGTTGTCACTTTCATTAGTCCATCTGCAGGGCCCGACTATTATCAGAGACTCACTGAGAAATGTAAATTAAAGCAAGCCAGTATAACAATAACGATCTAAAACCATCCAGGCTTCAGTGAAAGCTTCCCCGTAAAATACTCACACACACACACACACACACACACACACACACACACACACACACACACACACACACAGAGTCCGCGGCCAATGCATATGGCTCTTGCTCCCCCTGAGGATGGCTCGTGTGCGCCTCTTTGTTTCAGGGAGCTAATCTATTGCTATTCACACCCTGCTCCACTACATGCGTTCCTTTCAATTTGCACTGTTGTTCCCGCAGTCTGTTCCAATCTGCTGTTGTTTTAATTGCCTCACCCTGGCTGAGCCAACTGCCACTCCTGCCAGAAAAATGCTGCTGTGTCTCTTAATGAAGAAAATAGACAAGTTGCAATTGACTGAGACAGAGAGGGATGGAGAGAGAGGGGGGGAGACAGGGAGGGGGGGGCAGGGGTTAGTACGAGAGGGCTGGATGCACCTGACGCAGAGACAACAGGGAGACACGCAGCCGAGGCGAGATTCCACGTAGATTTAATACAGATTCATTCAGAGAGTTTCAAGCTGTTAGCCCATGTAGGATATCTTCAGATCTTTTTACCAATAACGCTCTATAACACCTCTCATATGCTCCAATCACAGCCACTCTTTGCATGACATTCAAAATGTCATAGACCTGCTCCCAACATTTGCTTGCTTTCTCACATCCCACTCTTTCTGCACTCTTCTCCCTAGCAACCAGTTTTAATAAAGGCTAAGAATGGGTCGCGGCAAACTTTGTCTCGACAAACTTGTGCTGACATCGCTCGCAGCGTACAAGCTAAATTAGCTTTCATCAAACTTCACCATGCCTCCCCAACTTCACCAGCCTGACATCAATCAGGTAACAACAACACGCTGAGGGCTGTGAAATGTGGAGGAGCAGGGGGAGTTAAGTCTCACCTGAGGGCCTCGGGTAGGTGTAGGCTGCAAGACAATTAAATTCATGTCGATTACCACTCACATATAAACAATCCATCAAGTTATACAGACTGTGTCAAATAAGATGGTTGATTAAATGGTTTGAAATTCCTCTTACGTTCTGAATACTGGATGATTCGACTGATGTAGTCCCCAGTGCTGTAGGTGGTGATGGGGGCCAGTCGGACCTCGTAGGACAGGGGGATTTTTAGGTCTGCTATGGTGTGGGATATCAGCACACCCCTCTCCGGCTCCTTACCCTTGAGGTCTATCTGCTTCGACAGCAGGCTCTGCTTGTTCTAGATTGGTACGAGATAAGAAATGCACATAAGCAAGGGGAGAAAAGTATTAAGGTGTGTATCTGCATAATAAACATCACACTCTAATTGACACCCTGCAGTTCTATGCCTCCACCAACCAGTGAAGTTTTAATATAATTGTTTCCAGACACATATGAGATCAGCAAGATCTTTGACCATACACCACTGAAATCTACTCAGTTCATCTTTTGTCCAATTGACAAGTGTAGAATTCCCTCATGGGAGACTTGAGATATCTTTTAGAGGCCACAGCATCCTTTGCTTTTGAATACCCAAATCTTATCAGACATTTTTGGCAAATTTCAAAGAACTCTCTAGAGGCATTCTTAAGTTCACTCTGCAAAAATGTCTTTCTGAGGTAACAGCGGACTTGACCTTTGACCACCGAAATCAAAATGGGTTCATTCTTGAGTCCAACTGAATTTTTTTGAACCGAATGTAAAGAAACTGCCTTCGTTCGCAAGAATGAGACGGACAGACTGACAAACCACCTGGAAACTAGTTGTCACTGACACAGAGACATAAACAGTTCTCATCATACCATCCTCACTCCATCTGTACAACTTTTATTATATGTTATTTCAATTTCTTTACAAATCACGTGCCAAGTTGTTACTGAGGGTGGGAAACTCATATTCCTATACTTGAATACAATCAGCTATTTTAGATTAACAAGCAAACAAAGTCAAATTCAGGGTTAAAGATCTGCTCATATATTTCCAGGCAAAAAAAACGGTCTGCTCTGACGTGATTATATCAGGTCGTAAATGCTCCACTGATATTTGCTTTGTGTTGTAGGAGTAATAACCATTTATCTTCCTGCAGCCTCTTAATCACCATGTCATTAGGTTGTTTTACTTTTCCATATCTGTGCAAGTGTCCACACATTTCCATTTATGGTTAATGAAATTAGATGTGGGCATGCAGCCAGTTCTGGGCATATAGCCAACCAATACACCTTAGGGCCTGGATTGGGTTGAACATATCTTGAGTTAAAATATATATATATATTTGATCCAAAACAAAGTAAACCTAATTTTTCAAGGAAATAATTTACGACAGCTATTTCGTCTTTAAAGGAGCGAGAGGCCACATTAGTCTCAATATATAAGTGGTCTTAATACAAATGCCAACACATTTTTCCTCTTCTTCACCCTACTTGTGATAAATCAATGTATAACCTACTTTTCCCCCAGTTTTGATTTGTATTTACATTCACTATTCCAACATTTATGATCTCGTTCCGACATATTACATAATTATCTATTTTTTAAGAAATAAAAGCAAATTTTGTCAAAGTACCTTTAGCCCCTTTTCCACTGGTCAAAAACCAACCAACAGAAATCTGGCTTGTTTCTGCAATGGGAATAAACAGAATCGGCATTTACTCTAGGGTCAAATTACTCTGCAGTAGACCCAGGTTTTTATCGGCTCTGATCGGCAGTGGAAGAAACATGACACCCGGGTGAACCCACTAATTTGGCAAGAGAGCGAGAAGAGAGAGCGCCTCAGTTTCCGTGAAGCTCATGACGTCGAACATGACTCACCGGGATATCAAATGAAGGCAAGCTCCTCCACTGGCGATGGGAAAGGAGTATAGTTTCTTTTAGAGTGTTTACCCACATTTACAGTTTTTACCAAAGGTATTATTGCACACACACGGATATAAATACACACACCTGCATCTTTTGAAATTGTTCGTCTTTATTATTGTCCTCTGTCATTGTCCTCACTCAAGTTATATTTCATTAATGTCTTCGATTTAAGGAGCGTATAGATTCTCTTTATTTTTTTTCACCTTTAATCAAACATGATGTAATATTTCCTATAAACTAATAACGAATGCTCCATTGAGTTGGATCTCTTACTCAATATTTGGAAAGTAACAGATCTGCCCACAAATTTCCACAAACATTCTGAAATTAATTGAGTTTGCTGTGTAATATTAGAGTTAAAAATAAAAGACAGTTATGATGCTAATCCAGTCCAATTGTTGTCTCCTCTGTCTTTTTTCTCTTTTGCACCGCTCTTAATAGAGCTATTGCTGTGTTATTCCACCCACGGAGAGAAGGATCCATTAGCTGTGTTTCTGCCTCTGATCCCAGCTACTTAAAGACCTGACAGTGAGCTCAATCTAATGCATTAGGTCAGCCACTTCACCGTAACACCTTAGTACACCCACAGCATGCCATTATCAGGTTATGCATGCAGCAGATGTGTGTGTGTGTGTGTGTGTGTGTGTGTGTGTGAACTCTTGATGTATACTGTCTGTATGACGAGCAGTGTGTGTATATGTGGATGTGTGTTTGATAGATGTCTCCGGTACAGAGCCAGTAAATCAGGTATAATAAGCACATAATATACACGTAGACCGATCCTCACCACTTTAGAACAATATAAAGGATTTACTGGACATGGCTTCATTTGTTGACTGATTTATTACACTGACTATAAAAGATATTAAAATGAAATGCTGATCCATTACAAATGTTGCTGTAAAATCTAATTTCACACTGTGCGAGAAGATAATCTGAGTTGTTAATCATACGCTGTTATCAGGATACACTTATTTCTCAGCTTTTCTTAAATAAGCTACACTTTCTTCTACTAATCAACTCGTGATTATGCATCAATTGTGTCAGGGCCTCATGATAATCGACCCAAGTTTCTGACATGTCAGAAAGTCTTCTGAATGTCTAGCAGTCTAGATTATCTGATCGATCCTTGTACCGCCCTATACACTGCTTGACAAACAATGCACGACAAAGCCTAAAATCGGTCTGACTCTAAAATGAGTCACACGACTCAGAAATTCAATCAAAATCGGTCTCAAATCGCACAGTGTTGTAGGTAAAGATGCTTCCCTACACTTCTCTCGATATTTGCACCAGTACTGCGGGTGTGACATCGCTACACTGAGACATGCTCTTCCTCCTCTCACCTGACACATGATGTTCAGATTCGATGTCTCCTCACTGCTACAAATTCTACCCAGTTGAGATGGTCGTTTCTATTGACAGAGCTCTGGTGACTTCTGCCCAGGCTGCCAACAATATTTGGTGTAACTCCATTTATTGTGCCAGTACCACACGGCCGCCACAGCCCGAATCCCTGCAAGTTAGTGCTCAGCAACATGGCTGGACTCCAATCCTTCTTTCCCTGTGAGGCACCATTCCACTAATGACTGTTCAATCTCTTTTCCTCAGTGCCATGTCTGGCTGTTCCAGTTTCAGTCGCTCCCTCAAACTTTTCACCCTGTCTTGCCAATCATGAAACATCCTGAAATGTATCTTAATCTTAATTCACCTTCCCTTAAACTATAAGAATGAACTGTTTAGTTATGGTGGAGAGATTTAGAACGTTTAGGTTTATTTACCAAAGCACTCATGACACCTTCTCATTAGCAGCATCCTTACACACTGCCTGAAATAATTGGAAGGATATCAGAAACAGATGATAAAAAAAAAACTGAATGTAGAAGCACGGTGTTGTATAACAGGACATGGCCTTTTTTAATGAAAGGGCAGCAAAGTGACCTTTAGGTTTAAGAGACCATCAAATCAAAGAAAGGTCACAGGTTTGGATTTCTCAAACAACAGCGTGTTTTGTTTAAGTTTTCACAGGTAAATCCTGCAACATTATATATGCTTAATTCTTCTAAGATATCTGGTAGAAGTGTCGAATTATATAACGGATTGTCTGAAAAACAGTTCAGAAACAACTGATTGAAATAACATCCCCGCAGGTCACTATGGACATATTTTAATAGGTAAAATATATCTACATAAGTAACAAGTAATAGTGATATTAATTTAATATATACATATATTATCCAACAGTTGAAGAAGTACAATATTGTAGATGGAATCCGTTAAAACAAGTCCAAATCAACTAAAATAATGGTCTAAATCTAACAGTACAGACTATTAGCAAAAGTTATTTGTGTCAAAATACCTTATCAACTGATTTTTAAAACCACCATTTAATGCAGTAAACTGTCCCCTGTGACAATTTTAGTACATTATTAGATTGTTATTACAAATAAGGTTTTGCTATATATACAGTCAGCTCACTTTGTCCATCACATACAGGTGGGGCCCCTACCAAGGGTCATTGGGATACATTTAAGGGGTCATGTGATATTAATAATTGTTTTCTTAAAGATCCAGTGTGTAAAATGTAGGTGAAGTGTGCCATCTTTTAAATTGTACGAATCATTGTCTTCTTTACCCTAGAATGGGCCCTTTGTATTTAACTACATTATATATAAGTGTGGAGCGGGTCCTTTCTACGGAGGCAGCCATGTTTTTTACAGTAGCTGGACAAACTGAACAGGTTTTGAGTTTTCATGATGACTAAAGCTACCACAGGTTCTCTCTAATGTTTGGAAGGGGAGGTTGAGGTGAGGGGTGTTCAACTGCAACATGAAACTTCACCATTAGATGACACTAAATTCTTCACACTGAACCTTTAATATAAACTCGTAAAAAACCTTTAAAAAACTCGGGTCTGATTCATGCTTTCATTGATTGTGCATTAAAATGTGTCTGCAGTGATTGTATGTGCATAGATTTGCTCAGTTACCACCGTAACTAACTGTGTGCATTATCACACAGCATAATATTCTACATGGCAGCAGTTACATAGTCAAATGCATTGGGCCCTTTTAACACCCAATTAAGCTCATCTTCACTCATATAAACATTTACACATTGCTCATATAGCACACGCATAATTATGTAGAATGTAGCAAGAGAGAAAAGCCCAGCTCATGTAATATGCATACAGTGTGTGTTCGCAGGGAGAGACGAGTTCATAATGCTGAAGAGTCAGAACTCTCGAAGTAGGTGGAATGTGCTTTCTTCATGAGTGGACACACTGACACGCAAACGCGTTTGTTTGGTCTACAAAGTGTGTGGGATGACAGCAAAGAAATGAGGTTGACCAAATGCAAGTGCACGCACACACACACACATGCACACAAACACAATGTCCTGGACCTAAAGACAAACATTGGATCAATGAGGTGTTGGGGTGTGACTCAGAGGAATTCAGCTGCTTTTACTGCAGGTAAAAGTCTGTCTCTCTACCTCAGCTTCTCTCTGCTTCCCTCACTATAGGTCAGTGAATATAATATGTGTGTGTGTGTGCGTGTGACCGTTTATAGGCGTGCGTGCGTGTGTGATATAGACAGGGAGAGAGGGAAGGGGAGAGTGAAGAAGATAAATAGCATGTAAAGAGAGGACCAACAGAAGGAGACAGTGAAATTGACAGGTGTGAGTGACGGACGTATTTGAAAAGGATGGGCGGTGGTAGTTGATGGGCCGATATAGAAGTCCATCCACCTCTCTTTGACATGTGTGTGCCTGTTTGTGTGTGTGTGTGTGTGTGTGTGTGTGTGTGTGTGTGTGTGTGTGCTTGTAACGACCAGTTTGAATATAAAATCTTGTGGAGTGAGGACATTTTAGTTGTTTGTGTTTATATATTTGGGTGAAGACTTGGCATTGTGTTTGAGCTTATAAACAGTTTTAGGTTATAGCTTTAGGTTTGGCATTTAGTTGAGATGTTTGAAATAAGGGAAAGGGTCTCTGGATCGCATTATATCAATGAGTGTCCTCACAAAGATGCAAGTTTGTATGTGTGTGTGTTTATCCTTCGGTAAAAGTTTCAGAAGATAGACCAGTTAACTGGGGACAGCTTGTCCTGTGGGGACAAAAAAAGTGTCCCCAAAGAAAACAGTGTTTGTAACTTTGATTTGCCAATTAAAAGACAACAAAACTAAAAAAATTGTGAAAGAGGGTAAGAAAGGGGGGGAGGCCATGAGAGATAAAAAGAGAGAGAGAGAGCGAGAGAGAGAGAGAGAGAGAGAGAGAGAGGGAGATTTGGATTGACAGCTTGAGAGGAGGATCTTCAAACATTACAGAGTGTGAGGTTAATTTTTCTATTATCCTCCATTAATGGATATTATTCATGATTGACCCGGCAGCTCACTGATGTTCTTTGTGTGTATGTGAACATCATCTGCATGTGGATGTGTGCAGTATGTGTGTGTGAGTGTGTGTGTGTGTGTGTGTGCACGCATGAGTATCATTGCCGTCCCCTCTTTGAGGCCTGGTGTGTATCTGCATAGTTGGTGTTGGTTATGTACATAAATTATTCATATATTTGATTTAATGTACAACTATAATTCATCATGAATATTTTTAATTTCTCATATATATGATAATGGGGATGTGTGTTTGCAGGGGGTGTGTTTGCGTAGCCGTGCGTGACTGTGTCTCAGTGGAGACAAAACCTGAGTGTGTAGCTATGATCTGAAGCCAGGTCAGGTGCTGGCTCCACAACTTCAGTGAGACACACGCACAACTTCACAGCTGCAGGCAGAAGACAGCACGACATATAGATGAGGAGGAAAGACTGAGCAATGGGAGGATGAAGGTTTGAAGAGAGAGAGCAAAGAAAATGGACAGGGCGGCTGATGCTCAGGAGTTATAGAGGATCGTCCACTAATCAGAAGATCGGAGAATAAAGACGTGAGGGATTTAAAATAACATGTAATGTTCGCTTGCTACTTCATTCTTTATTTTAAGGTCTCTTTAAGGTCATTATTTGTTTTTGAACTGCAGCTCACCTGCCAAGTTTCAGACGTTTGATGTTTCATTACAGGTTTGTTAAATTTCATAGAATATTACAGTAAAATTCAGTAATTTTGAATCAAGAATGAAAGATTTCATTATCTCCTCTTAACCCATGAAAACCAGATGGGACATATGCATGTATATACCTTATAGACTGGGTGCCACCACTGGCTGCTGATCATTTAGAATGGGATGAGACATTCTTCATGATTCACTGAAATAATTGCAAAAAAAGGCTAAATGCATTATTGGAAATGTAGTTTGTTAATTTGTTGATGCTCTACAAAAGAGAATGAATAGAACGGTTTAAGACAATGGCTGACAATCGAAGCCAGGGGAGCGATTTAGAAGCAGATTACAGCAGAGTTTCATTGATGATAACAATGATGAATATAAAAATGAAGGATATTCAGACCCATGATGTTCCTGACGAAGTGTCCGACTGTAAGAGACATTTTGAGTAGCAGGAGGAAGAAGATTGGGACGTCAGAGAGGTCTATAGTTGTTGTTCTTTTATTTTCCAGGTTTAAGGAATTGGCAAAGATTTACAATGAAAGGAACATGTTTAAGATATAATCTTCTGTTCCTTTTTATCTCTATCTGCTTCAGAGGTTAACAAATAAAATATTTTGTAAACGTTAGCAATTCTGTCCGCTCATTCTTATTTTCAAAATGACCATAAGACTGGATAAATCTGTTCCTCTTATTCCAAACATGGAAACAATATCATGTTTTAATTTTCTCACACAAATCACAGTCTACTCATAAAATAAATGTGGGAGTGGAAATTGTGGTGTGAGGAAAAATGGGTGTAAGGACGGCTTGATGAAACCAGGAGTGCCTGTCAACTCCGTCAATTCCTACACAGAGAGACATCCTGCACGGAGGATGAAACTAAATTAAGACGTGTAAACAGGAATTTCACAGCCTGGCAATGAGTGATGGAGCAAAGTGTGTAGTGTGACACATACACACACACACATAGGAATCGACCACCACTATAAATGCAGGTAAAAATAAATGCATGTATCTATACATTTATGACACAAAGCTTCACAAACGGCATATAAAACACAGACACTTGCACAACTCCAAAGAATAAAACAAATGGACGCGTTTAATGTCTGTGCTCAGACCTAAAGGACAGAGCACTGCTCCAGATGAACTGATCCGAGTCCTCTTGTATTCCCCCGTGTGCCTGCGCGCCCCAACCCCCGTCCCCCCGAGAACTCCACATCATTTTGCATGTGCTAAAAAGATAGAGTGTCAAGGTGTTAAGATGGTGAGCTGGAGAAAGTGTTGCAGAAATAGATGGGTTGTGAAATTGAGATGGAATTACATTTGAATGTTCTCGTACTCCATTTAATAGTCGAGAGGACCTGTGAGATTTGCTGTTTTCCTTTCATTTGCATCTCATTCCTCTCGTTTGCACCGTTTCCCTTACTTTCACTCTCTCACTCTCACCTCCAGCCTTTCATTTCTTTCTATCTCTTTTCGGTCACTGTCTAACTCACGCGTTAGAGCATGCAGGTAAAACTCCTTGAAATTAAATTAAAGTTAAACAGCTTTTCAGCCGTCCTAACTTGCCACTTAATGCAACTCATTATTTTAACACTGTCAGCATAACAACTTGCAGCAAAAATGTATCTGTGCTTTTTCAGCCGCCACGCTTCACCTAACGTTAAATGCCATTAAGCCTGCACTTAAAGCACAGTTGCTAAGAGAAGGAAAAATGGAAGCAATGCAGACTCTGCGAAAGGAAATAATTTGGAAGTAGATGGGAAGAGACTGGGAGAGGAAATGTTGCGAGTGAAACGAGGGTACCAGCAGTAAGATAGAGGACAAAAGACAAAAGAAGAGGGAACGAGGGAGAGGCGGAGTGAGAGTTTTCGGGAGCTTAGGCATGCAATCTAATGTGCATCTTAGGGAGGCCAGTGCTCATTTTGTATCTCCCTGAAGAGTCTTTCTTAATAAGGTAAGCAGCCAAGTCTTTAAAGTAGGAGGGAAATTAGCTATTCATCTGCACAAAAGCAAGCTGGCAGACCCTTTATTCCTGCCTCTCTCTCTCTCTCTCACTCTCAATCTCACTCTCACACACACACACACACACACACACACACACACACACACACACATAAACACACCAACCCCCAGCCAGTTGTGTATAATTCACTGTTATCCTTCCTGTCCTCTCACACAAGGCCAGTAATCTGTGAATAGATGTTTGAGACAACACAGAAGAAGGTCGACTCTAAAGCTGTTCAAAGTGGGCTTGGTTGGGTTCAGCAGCAAAACCAATGCGTCGTGAGATCAAATAAAATATGAGCTATCGATCATTATTGGTGGCGATAGTATGTAGGTTTTACACAATTTAATTAATTTATAATGGAAAGGCTAAGTGTCACATAAATAGCACATATATGTAACATCATGAATGGCACAGTGTGTTATAGTGTAGATTCTTTGCATGTAACAGAAATAAATGAATAAGACTTTTTGCATTGGAGTCTGCTTTGATAACTACGATATTTGAAGGCAACAGAGGTTTATGAGGTTATTCCAGTGTGTGGTTATTCTAAATGGATATTTGTGAGTGCGAGACTAATGTAACACCAATCAAAGGGTTGTGAAGTCCCATCAATGCAAAGTCAATCTTTTGAGAGAAAGATAAGACATGAAAATCTTCTTAAAGTTGTAATCCTTAACTGTCTTTGGGACCAAATTCTGTCATCGGGAGGCCCGGTCTTTTTACCTCATGTTTACAGCCCATTATCGTCACTTGTCTGGTACTGACAGTTCAAATCCTTCTGTGAGAGTATGTGGGAAGTTTGACATGACGTTAAGTTGAGTTCTGGGAACACAGACGCTGTGCTGTCATGGGTCGCTTCAGATCTGACTGTGTTCGATGGGACTGGGTGATGTGACCTGACAATTTAAGGAAACGTGATGGCTCTTCTCTGGAAGGGGACGACAAGTATGAGACTCCACAATATATCAATATATCAATTGAAAGGGAGGGCAAATTGAAAAGGGCAGAGCGCGAGAGCAGATAAACTACCTGTGTTTACGGTTGAAGAGACGAGAAGAGAAGAGAAAAGAAGAGAAGGTTGTTGTTCATTCAGACTTTCACAAAGGTCCTGAAGACGTAGCCTGCACACTACACAACAAACCAAAATCTAGAGTTTGCCATTCACATGTGAAGAACACAGCAGGGGATTCTCTGGGCAGACCCTTTCAAGAAACCAAAATATCTCTGAAACTTTCAGATGAGGGGTGGCTTCTGGGTCGAAGAGGGCAGGATATCACGTAGAAATGCCTCTGCAGAGATCACTTGTTTCTTTTCACAGCACATCAACACCAGTATCGGCCATTCGCCAAAAGCTCCAAGTTGACACCTTCATCAGTGTCTACTACGTGCATAGCATCTCTTATTCATTCTGATATATTTGTATTCTTTTTATTTTTTCAGCTTTGCGTCTGTCGCATGTTGGAAAAACAACAATTCGCCCACTTGCTTGCGGTCAATCCTCTGAATTATCTTCCACTGTGTTCTCACACAGGCTCACTCAGACGTTATTCAGAGATCTATAAGAAAGGCTGGCAGGAAATACTCTTCACAAATGTCCTCAGCACCTGACTCTGACATTTTCGTTCACGAACAATTTTCAGCCCCTCAGGAGTTCAGTGCATGTCGGAGAGCAGCTTCAATTGCATAAGTGTGTTTTTGTTTGGTGACCAAAGTTTACCGTGTTCTAATCCCGGTTAATCAGTGTCAGACTCACGAGTGTTCTGTAAACACGTTTAGAGAGTCCCTTTGTAAACCTTCTACCGCCTGATGTCGAGATTCAGAGCACGACCACAGCAGACTCAGGTTTGTGTGTGTGAGCGCATGTCAATATGTGCAGTTCTGTGCAAGTATTTGTGACTGAGTACTTTACCTTTCGGATATTAATCCAGTAGCCGATGATACGGTCTGTGGCCTCGGGATCTCTCTGTGTCCACTGCAGGGTGTAGGAATAGTTGTTACCTTTCAGAATCCGGACTGGGTTGGGCGTGTCAAAGTAAAATTCGGCATCATACGGTTGAGCTGTGGAATAGGTGAGACAGGGAGGACAAAACATCACAGGTAAATCCTAGGCTCGAGAAAAAAATAATGTAAAACACAAATCAAAAGTCTTTCCACTCACCAGAGACATTAAATGTGCATGTCGATGTTCCTACAGTATTGCTGACTCGGCACTCATAAGAGCCATTGTTGGTAGGTTCCAGCTTGAACTTCCACTCTGGCGTCTCCTTCAGGTCCGGCATGGGCATGCGGATGAATTCGCCGTTACGGTACCAGCGGATGTCTGTCAGACGCGGCGGGTTGGACCGCAGCACCGCACACCTCAGAGTCACCATCTGATAGTTCCGGTAGCGCACGTCCTGGAACACTGGGTCCAATATGGGCGGATCTGTGGGCAAAACAGAAGTCAAGACATTAGGGATACTTACTTTGTGATTAAGCATGGCGGTGAGGTGCATCCATGTAAAAACTCCATTATCCATAATCAGTTTCTATTTCCAAACTTATCTCCATGAATAAGGGAAAGAGGGAGAAAAAACTAATGCAGATAAGCCTGAGAGGGAATTGTAAGATGGACATAAATCACCATTATCCAAGTCGTATGTCATCTGCTTTGTCATCTTTTTGTTCTCTGCGGCACAGATTCCCTCACATCATCAGAAATCACTGGCTTCCACAAACCCTCCGACACAGAACAACTGTGGTTGCCTCGAGAGATCAGCAGTTTCTACGAGGCACGCAGCTGTCCCCACCGCTATAACCAATCCTAACCAGCTCTAATTAACCTTTCAGCAGCGATGTGTGTTTCGGAGGTTAATGACTGACTAGCTGCTGTTACCCTGGGATCAGCCAGGACACAACACGGCCAAATTACTCTGTCACAAATCACCAGCCGGCAAGATCACCCCCGGCTAATCATGGAGATAGTATACAAGATGCTAATGGTGTTGCTGTGGTAATGGTGATAGGATCTGGTGTTAAAGCCCCCAGAGGTGAGGCAGTATGACTCCAGTTCCCTATATGAATCAAGTATATCAGACACAGATGTGTAATTATATTCTAATATATGTTACGTCTGTAATGTAGACAGATAGGGCTGCAGGGGGAGCTGCAGTAAGGTGGAGAGAAGACAACAAGGACAAGGATAAGAAAAGCAGAAAATGAGACTGAAGCAGACAGATGCTTCTTCTGTGTTTGAGACAATGTGGAGATCCATCCATCCATCTATTCATCTGTTCTATTCTATTCTATCATCTATTTCACTTTTGGGGAGACATTCACACCTATGGTGCAGAAATCTCTGGGCAGGAGAGAAGAAAATAATAACAGACAGATGTTCAACAGGGAACTTACTGTACTGCAATCTGAACAACAAATGAATATGATGTTTTTGAGAACAACCAGAACTATGTACGATAAGGTAATGATAGAGTTGGATATTGCTTTTTACCTTATTTGTTGAAATCCTCTACGTCAATAAGTTGTCAAATTTTCTTTTTTTTAAAGACGACATCTGTGGCCCTAACGTCTTTAATAAATAGAACCAATCAACCTCTCATTTCATTCTGATCAAATGAAATGATACGTTGTTTGTCACTAACTGACCAGTTTGCCTACACTTTCCAGGAATACAAACTACAGCATTTAAGTCACTTAAAACCTACCCACCTCACTATCGCAAACTGTTTCAGCCTTTAAAATCATATGTTCCTGATTAAAATGCATCCAAAGGTTGTTTGGAATCACAGTTTTCCATTCTGTGCTTGCGTTTCAGTCCGAGGAAAACGAGTACACACCTGTCTGCTAAAAAGACAGGAAACAACCAAAACATTTAACTTCTCAGCTCCTGTCCTCTGTATATGTTTAGTTAAGACTCTCAGCATGTGGGTGAAACAACAAACTTTTTCCTTCTTTCTTGATCGTGTCAAGTAAAGCAGTTGTTTGCTGCTGGTTGCCCAGTTGTTATAGGTTCAGCTTATGTGCTGCGGCTTCTTGCAGCCACAGCAGTCTCATGTGTAGAGGCTGAGGGATGGTTGGGCAGTCAAAGGTCATACTGTAAGCCTATGGACTGATTAGTGTATGGTCACATACCCTGCTTATGCTTATAGACACACATGTGCATACTGATGGCTACCTGACTTTGGAAACACGTGGCAAGGGTACAGGAGTGAGCAGTTTATGAATCATTCAATATTTAGTAGAATGTGGGGGACAAGTTACTACATTCCCTTGCATGCCCTTAGGTATTAGTTTTAACAATTATAGAAGTTACTAAGCAGTTGGTTTCCCTTTTCTAGTCACTGGGTTACTTCAGTTTCTAACTAAACTTGTAGTTCTCTGTTTTCGGCACTGCGATGTTTCATAGTCAGAGGACCATAATCCATGTAAACACACCAACGCCATCTGTCTTATTGAACGCAAAATGGATTCCACGCAGGAATGCAACACTGACCAAGCCAAACATTTACAGTACACAAAAAGAAAATCAATTTGTATGAGACTGGGGGAGTGAGGGTGCGTGAATGGGGGAGTAAGAGTGGGGGGCGAAGGGGGAGAAGGAAACCACAATGAGGAAGACGAATGGCGGTGAAAGTGTGGCGCGAAAGTGAGAGAAGTCGATGATTGAGTAAGGAAGGTGGGGGGAGGACAGGAGAATGCAGGATGCAGAAAGGCAATGACAAGACAGAGAGAGGTCCTCTCTTATGGCCAGCAGTTAGCTGATTGATGATGATGAGAATGGCAATGGGGAGGAACAGCCACCTCTCACTGGGAGGGGAGAGTGCGCAAGGGAAGAGAGGGAGACAACGGGAAAAAAGGAAGAAGGCAGAAGTGGCAAGAAATCTGCGTATCCACTTCATTATGTCTGCCATTAAAAAGGATGGCATCCTTCCCTCACATCGATCAGTGCAGTTTAATGGAAGGAGGCAAAACCAACCCATAAATACATTATTTAAGTAAAATGGGGCGGTGAGAGAGGAAGGATCTGTTTCCTCACACTTTTCTTGGATGTAAATAAACATAAATATCACACTTTCATTTCATGATATTTCCACCAACATGCTCCTTTTCGACTCACTTCTCTCCTCCTAATCAAACAAGTGTTTTCTTGCCCCCGTCCCTCTTTCCACCACCGCTAACCCCGCTTTGCTGTTTCAAGCTCTCTTAACCCCATTTCTCTCTCTCTCTCTAAGTCCTGCTCATGAATCTGTCTCATCTCTCTGTTTCTTCCTCTGTCCAGAGTGGGGTGGCCACCTGCACTATTAATCACAGCTGGCCAGCGAAGACAGCTGAGCTCACATAGTGTTACCCTGCGCACCCTGCCTGCATTAGCAAGCCCTCTAAATCCTTCTTGAGGAGAGGAGAGGAGAGGAGAGGAGAGGAGAGCGTTTTCAAGTTCCATTATTGGACCTTTGCAGAGAAAACAGAACTTGTATCTTAGTTCCAATTCCTAGTTCAAAGTCACTTAAATAAATCCTGCCCTTAATAAAGAGTATTTCACTAAATACAATCACTGTAACAGATTTCCTCTAGGTTATAACCAGAAAAGCATTAATTTCTTCTAAAGAATAGAGATCTGTGTTGTCTTTTATAAATAGTGTTCAGCCATAGGTTCTGTACTGCCTGTCGGGGTAACTTTCCTCCTAACATCTTTAAGTTTTTTTTTGCAAACACACTGGTTTAAGTGAGTAGGTTCCGTCTTTCAATTTTTTGGGGGAAACTGTAGGTTGTGTGGTATATATCCAGTCCCCTTCCTCTTCTATTACTGATTTCTATTGGACGAGAGGATTTCAAGCTGGAAAGAGCAGCCCCAGAATCATGAGCATTCATGTTAAAAAAACAGAGGGTTTATCTTTAATTGATGCCTGAAGTGTAGCTTAGTTCTTCCCTGTTGAAACATTTGTTAAACTGGTGCAGAGAGGCGAACAGAGATCCCTGCACCGAGGATGGAACCAGTTCAAACAGCACAGACCCGTCCAGCTCACTCCCCACTGCACCTCATTATCTACACAGCTATGTATCTCATGTAAGAAGAACATATCTATGTGTTAACTGTGGTTTGACTCCACAGTTAAAACACGCCACGCTTCATCAGTTATCCCCATATTTAAACTTCCTTTGAATTGAATTTGAATCTTCTTTAAACAAATCCTCCTCTGTTTGCTCAGCGGGTCATTTCCAAGCAATTTTTCGACTTTTCATGACTGAGTTAATGAACCCATCCACATTAGGAGGAAGAATCTGTTATTACCAGAGACTGTGTGCTGTAAGTTTCATCATGGAAATCATTAATCTCCTCTAATGAGTATGACTCTGGTTCATCCGGTGGAAATTTGACAATAGGAGGAAACTGTGACAAACTAGCTTCCTCTAACATTTCCTCATTTAATTTTCAGCTTTTCACCGAGTGATTCACCTGTTGCAGAGTCCCTCACCATTAACTGTCTGACTGGTGGTCACTGTTCAGGTTTGTCCTCCGTCTCTATCATCCACAGCATTGTCATTAACATTTCAGCCATTTTACACTGTTACCTCAGTTTTGTATTTATATGTAAGAGTAAGAAGTTTAGCTGTGACCGTAAGAACCTGGTTTCACAAACACACATGTTTTATTCGCCAAACCTGCAGCTTCTGTTCATTTCTAATCTTTGCAAGTGAGGTGGTCAGCTTTCATTCTGTGGCCAAGCAGCTTGCAGAATGGCTTCACATGATCTGCAATATTTGCTTCATATTCCTGCAATTGTGTCCAACCCCTAATACTGTCAGGCCACAGTTCTGGCCTACCTGAACTGTGCAGATGCCATATGACCGTTTAAGACCAATATCACCAAACGAAAAACATTCAAAGATGCCAGACTGAGATTATTGAAATACATAAATACTTGTCTCTGCAGGAACTGTACCCACTACATTATAAGCAGTTTTCAATCCTAGAAAAACTGCCCTGAAACCACTACACACTTTCCAACCCAAGTTAATTCTCATTAAATTTGCTCACGATCACAGACACAGAGATATACTTTCGAAAAGAGAAACAACAGCAAGACAGCGAAAAAAGTAAAACACTGATCATGTACCAGGCCTTTCTCAACCCACATGTGAAAGAGGAGTGTGAGAGGAAGACGTTGTGTTTTCAAGCCTGAACTCAGCATACCGAGCATCAGCCACTACTCTCACCCTGACAGACAGGGAACAGTCCTCAGGGAAGGACGCCATGGTTTACGGTACAAACCCCATTAATTTACATGTTTTACAGCCCAGATACACGGATCGATTAATTAAACCACTCTTACCTGTCACTGGGAAACATGAAGAAGGTACATAAATTAAAGTGTCAGTCAAACGCTTGTTCCATTCACTTAGCAACTCTGCACACTCGGCAACCACTCACATGCGCTCACTCACGCAAACTCCCAGCATGCAGTGAGAGGAGTGGAGAGGATGCTGCTCTGGGCCTGTATTTATCAACTGTGTCGGCATGGTAGATTGTTTCTAATGGGCCACACACTTTGAGACAAATGCTTACTTTACTTCACCAACCTCTCCTTCAAATTCAATAAAAATACTTCAGTGGCTTTTGTGATTCTGTGAAATTTAAATTTCTCCATCAACAGAACAAAAACTGTTCCCTTGCAGTTTGGTTTGATTGGCATCACATAAATGCCGCCATGACAACAATAATTGTGGTACATCCCAACACAACATGTGCCGTTGTGTTGTTTGTGTCCTCGTGTTTCTCTTTCATCTTGTACATATCATCTCTTTGATTGACAGTCGTTTTCATTTGGCCTTGCGCAAAGGGAGTGTGTTGAAAAGGCTGAAGTAAACACTGGATCAAACATTTACTGAAATTGAATCAAACATCGATGCAATGATGTGCTGTCTTCTTCGAAAAATACGCTACATTAGTGAATCATCTCTCAGCATTTTTAACACATAGGGGATTTTAAAGTTCATAGCGGATTTATGTTATATTGTAAGTTATATGGATGTCCAGTTATTCATCTTTACTTCATGTTTTATTTTGTCCTGCCCTTGTTCTTCCTCCTGATTGCTCGCCAACTGTCCAGCCCCTGCTGCTCCCATCTGTCCAACCTGTTAAACACTCACCTTCTTGCCTATTTCCCTTGAGCAATTTCTTATAAGGTTTCCCTCACATTTTACGAGAGTCTAGTTCCATGGTTTTGTGACTCCTGCTTCAGTTTGTGGATTTTTCCTGATTTGTTTACTTTTTGGACTATCGTCTCATCTTACTAAGATCCGTGTGAGTTTCCCTGTAAGTGTGTCTGGACCAGACTGGTGCAAGATGCACAAACAACAGAAGACAGACGTAAGTGTTTGTGGCCTAAATTGTTCTGTAAGGATTATTTTCTGTGGTTTAATGCATTTGATAATGAGCCAATGATTTGCATCTTATTCTTTGGCAGCAGAGGCACTAACATGATGAAATACAGCAGGGGACCTCAATTCCATGCTGCTATTATTCACACTTTTTATATATACTTCACTGATTTAGCCCCCATGGTGAGCTAATGCAAACTGAGAATAACCAGTGGGGGTAGAATCTTTAAAGTTTTGTATGTTCTTGTAATGGGTATTCATGTCTAACCTCTTGCTATTTTCTCTAGCAAAAGGTTAAGTTTTATTATGCTATAAAGTGTTATAGCAGCACTGTGTCGTTTGTATCAATTAATGAGGAAGACTTGTCATCACCCAAAGTAATCGTTTTCATTCAAATCTAAATCAAATTTCCAAGTCAAATTATGTTTTCTCAGCGTATTTACATGCAGGTAGATGTCCAATAATAAGTAGTGATGTCATGATGAAAGCATTGTAAAGACTAATCTCATGGGAAGGAGGAAGGTATTGAGATTATGTGTCACTTGACAGATCCTATTCGTTTCTCAAAGTCCATCCTCTAGGGTTTTGTGAGGACAAACCTGACTGCCGTGTTCAGAGAGGCGTTCAGCCTTTAGGACACAAACGTCTATCCTCAGTTCCTCAAACTCGTTCTTTTTAACATCCTTTACATGATCATACTTTTCCTTATTTGTATTTATGGTATGTTTTCATTAGCAAAATGTGTTGTTGTAGTGAAATCCACACAGAGGGGATTTTGAAAGAACTGTAGACAAAAAACTAAAGTTTGTCACTCAAAGCTTTTATACTTAAAATTGTGTCTAAACAGAATATGGTCAGTGGTGGTGCTACAGTTGTTACTGTTAATAACCTGGACCTGCTATAATATTTAAACTTGATACATCTCTATTACAAATTCTACTTCTGATGTTCATTTACTTATGTCATGTTATTGGTACTGCTGATATCATTACTTTTTGCCGTATTAATCTGTTTTATTTTAGTATTAGACAAGATACAGCTATACTGGTATTTGAGAGAAATACATCTGGACAGCACAGTTCTCTCAGTGTGTGACCCTGCTTGTTCTAAAGGATTTTGTTGGAATTCGTGAGTTGTCGAGTTCCTGGGTGAAATTAATCGGATCAACACTTACACTGCACGTTGAGCTGGACCTGCGCCTCCCTGCGCTTGATGTTAAGCCCGTTGTACGGAGCAGTCTGGCACCGGTACGCCCCCATCATGTCCCGGCTGACATTCTTGAGCCTCAAGCGGCCGTCGGGGGTCTCAACCACAGTCTTCTCAGCTGGCATTAGCAGGTCCTTTTCTGTCCGTGACCAGAGTATAGGCGGACGTGGTTTGCCATCGACTATCAGGCACACCAGCTCAGCGGTGCCTCCCTCTCGCACGTTCACCACCTGACCTCCTGGCGGAACTGACAGCACTGGAGGAGAGACTGGAAGAGAATGGAAGAAAGAAGGGGTAAAGAAAGAGTGAGGAAATGTTAAGCTTTAATCTGTTGCTTCTAGATAAATTGAGACAAACATGAATAACATATGGGAAAGGTAGGAATTTCTAATGTAAAGCAATGACACAATATAAATACATAATACACATTTTATACATATATGTTTTGTATGCAGGTGAAGGAAGATTGGTAGATGAGGTAGATGATTCAAAGCTTAAGTGCACAGCTAAATAAGTATGAAATAGAAAGAAATGGATACATGTCTTTCTATGGCAACACGGTGGACATGGTGTTAAAATGACAGATTGTGTAAACACAGAAACTGGGTAAAACAGACACAGACTGAGAATAAAAAAAAAAAGTTTCACTGTTTCAATAAAAAAAGCGATGAAACATGGCAGCCAGTCAATGAAGAAATGCATTATTGTGAAGGTGAATTTTTCATAAAACAACTCAACACTATGAGGATCAGGATACAGTCTACTTGAATAGAGAATTCCCAGTTTGTAACCTCAGACATCTGACTGACCTCGAACCAGTGCAGATTTCACCAAATTCAGTTTAAAGTAAATAAGCAGTTAAATATATGAATTTATTTTAATCCCACAAGGGTATTTGGATTTAAAATGTATTGCCCAATTGAAGCATTAATATATTATTTTATCACTTTAAAGAAATGGTCTCAGTCTGACGGAGAAATGGAGAAAAAGAGATCCTACCACTGCTCTGAGAGATGTTGATATCCACACGGAGCTCCGGGATCCTGCTGCCGGGGAAATTTGCCACACAGCTGTAGGTGGCCAAGTCTCTGAACTTCATGTCCACGATCTCCAAGCTGCTGGTGCCGGGTGCCATGTCAGGGTCACTGCGCAGCAAGATCAGGCTGTCCGAGTTGAAGACAGGTGCTGCGTTCTTGTACCAGGTGTAGTTGACCTTGTCCTGCGGGGTGGCATCAACGTGGCACGACAGCTTGAGGTCCCGCCCCATTTGGATGCTCTCACTGTCCTTGTTGGAGTCGGGTGTAATTTGAAAGGTCAGGTTGCTCATCGCTGTGTGTGGTGATGGAAACAGGCAGAAGAGAGAAGAAGGGTTAAACGGATCGTACGGTCTGAGGAACTGGCTATGAGGAGGTCGGACAAAAACAAAGTGAATGGAGGGGGGATGTCAACAGTAAAATATTTTTTTTTTTTTACCACTCAGAAAATACTTGGAAATAACAAAAATATTTTATGGAAAAAACAATAACAAAGAGAAAAATTATAAAATTCTAAAGACAAAATGTCATTTAAATATTCCAATCTTAACATTTTTTTGGCACTGGCTTGAAATCCCCTCATATAATTCAGTGAACAACTCACAAATTCAAATTTAGCAGATTCCACAAGGGGCACCATATGTACATAAAGTATAAAAATTGGCTTTAAATTGGCCGTATTTTATACAGCACTTTTCTAGTCTTGATTACCAAAGCTCTTAGCGTCCAGGTTTGCTGTTTCTCCATTCACACACACACACATCTATGATCAGCACCTTCTCTATCACTAGTACTTTTACTTCAATACAATTTTACACTACTTTTTCCACCCGTGGAAATATGTTTTAAGAGCGACAAAATTTGATTAAGTTTTGGTAGAGAGGGGAAGTGATAGAATTAAAAAGCGATTGAAAGAAAGAAAAAAGTGGAGGGAGGAGGAAAGATGGCTAATACGGTAAGAAAGATGCGTGACAGAGTATGGGAGGCACGAGGAGGAGGAGGCAGCGGGACAAAAAAGAGGAAACCAAAGGAAATTGAAGAAGAAAGAAGGGGGGAGAGAGAGAGAGAGAGAGAGAGAGAGAGAGAGAGAGAGAGAGAGAGAGAGAGAGAGAGAGAGAGAGAGAGAGAGAGATGAAGAGAGAGACAGAGAGAGAGGAAGAAGGCAAATTGTGAAGGAGGGAGAGACAAAAGGAGCCTGATACGGAATAAAATAACGGGGGCAAGAGGAGGAGGGGGGAAACAAAATCAAGGACAAAGAGTTACTCTCACACTGTCACATTTAATTTTCAGTTTCAAAGGCTGCGTTTCCCCAACAGATTTCCATGTTGAATACAAAACAGCTCTCTGTTTCCACACCAAGGGGAGAGAGTGGCAGCCAGGAGGAGAAGGGAGGGGGCGGGGGGGTTAACTTATTTTGAGCTTGTTAACAAGATCCTAGGGTCGAGCCAGGGGTATAAGGCAGTGACCATATGGTTAACACAAGTTAGCCACTTTACCTGGTTGGTAGGATGCAGTGTGAGCCCTAATGTGTGTGTGTGTGTGTGTGTGTGTGTGTGTGTGTGTGTGTGTGTGTGTGTGTGTAATGCAGGGAGGCTGTGGCTGTATGTGTCTCCAAAGTGCATGTGCCACCTGCCAGCTTCTATTTCTCCTCTCACTAAACGAGTGTGTGTGCATGTGTGTGTGTGTGTGTGTGTGTGTGACATTTGCCGTGCTGCCACCTGCCCTGGTGTGACGATGCGTTCAGGCCCATTAAGCTTACAGGAGAAACCCATCCAGCATACGCTCGCTACAATGTTAACTAACAGAAGAGAGTGTCGCTAATTGCTTCCACTCCAGTCTCACTAATTGGAGTGAATAAAGATGATTAAAGGGGCTAAAAATAGCCGGAGGGGAGGGAGAGTAGAAGACTTTTATTTTAACAGTAGGGGAATTAGAAAAACGAGCGATACTTAAATGATCTATCCTGACATGTTTCACATCAGCTCTCTGTAATGATGGATCAACTGCTTGTGTGCCACGCACCACACACACACACACACATTTATTATACAAGCATACTGAAGTAGTTCCTGTCCATAAAGACTAAATAATAACTAGAATGACACCCAGTAGATCACTCTGCCAAGGCCCAACACTTCCCTTGTGAAAGCTCATTTAATTTCACCAGATCCTGATTTGTATTAGGGTCTGAACCAGATTGCTCACACTCATAGAAATCAGTCCTTTGCACATGCCTGATTTTGTCATCCAAGTCCATAAATATCCCTGGATTTGTCCCATGTTCCAGATCCACACTGACATTTGAAGGGGTTCTTCCCTAAACCATACCCCGTCCTTCAACTAAGTTTTGTGGTAATCCATCCATATTTTTTTTTTGTATGTAACCCAATTTATAAACAAAAATAAAACCTGACAAACATATAAATAGAATTGGGGGTCAAAGCATAACCTCCTTGGCAAAGGACAATATTAAAGTATAATCATATGTGATCATTTGTGTGTATTTGTTGTTATATAATACTAATACTAATGTGATTTTATAATCTGTTGCTCCTTTCCCCTCAGTGATTCAAATAAGTGACTGTTTCAAAGCCAGGAATTGAAGAATCCAAATTATTACTGGAATAATGAAGGATAAATTATTTTAAGTATTTTGAACCCAAACCAAAAGGAAAGAAATTGGACACACACATTGACATGTACACTCTCGATGAACCCTCTTCTCTGTGAACAAACACACGTGTGTCACTTACTCCGGACGACCACGTTGACGTTCTTTCGTGCAGGGTTTCCCACATTGTTGACGGCCGAGCAGTTGTAAAGGCCGGCGTCAGTCGGTGTGACCGCCCGCAGAATGAGCGTTGCCCCCCGAACCAGTGCGCTGAGGGGAAGTTTGCCGGTGGAACACGACCACGTCACATTGGGCGGAGGGAAACCTGAAGTCACCTCACAGGTTAACTGCACGTCCTGCCCGGGGTCCACCACCACCGTGTCGTTGACTGACAGCCGGATCATTGGGGGAGCTGCAGGGGGAGAAGAGAGAAAAGAGGATTACAAACGCAAATCACTTCCTCTGTTGTAGCACAGAGCAGAACTGAGTCTTTTTTTTGCTCGTGCTTTGCAACCATTGTGGAGGATTGGTGGATGCAGATGTCAAAACCTACAGATGCTGAAGTCTGACAGTAATAATGTAATAACCGTCTCTGCACCTGTCATAGCGAGATGCAATTAAAGGTTTCTCAGTGGGGTTGCAGGATGGTTACAGGAGTTGGCATGTAAGTGATGACATTATGTAGAAGAGAGAATGGGAGTGTTATGCTAATGTGTGTGTATTTATGTGTGCATAGAAAAGTGTGTGCACATACGCACAAGCCTTGCTATGGAAGAAATGTTCCCACTAAAGCCACTTTTCCACTTTTCAAAAAACCTGCTAACACCCACTAGCGCCCACTAACATCTGGCTTTTGTCTGCAGTGGGAACGCAGTCAATGAGCATCCAGTACCAAGTCAAACCACTGGTACTGTAGACACTGGGTTTTACCGGCTCCAGCTCTGGTTGACAGTGATGGAAACAAGACACATGGCTGAAGGGGCTAGTTTGTTCTTCCTCTTTATTGCCGGTGTCTAGATGCTCACTCTGCTCCTTGTCTGGCGAAACGTTATGACACATAATTGGTGAGTTTGAGAAGTCGAGCATGAGTCTCAGGGGGAAACAAACAGAAAGGCGAGCTACTCTACGATGGGATTGGAGTGAATCAAATAGTCTTTTTAAAGAGTTTATCTGCATTTAAAAAACCTGCTTTTAACAGCCAAATTTGGTGGAAAAGAGGTATAACTATGGGGGTGTTTCCATCTATCCATCTATTATCTGTTCTGCTTATTGTTTTAAAGTAGCAAATGGAGTAAGAGCCAATTCCAGCTGACATTTGGCGAAAGGCCGAGTACACCCTGGACAGGACGGAGGGCTCACATATAGAGAGAATCAACCATTGACACTCAGATTCACACCTACGGACAATTTAGTCTCTAATAAATCCAATCTGGCCTCGGGTTTGACATCCCCATCTTCTGCTACCGATACTAGCAATTATATTTACTTGGTCTCAAGCTTAATCCTTGTTTCAATAGCCAGTATGTGTGTACATATACTGGTGTTATAGGCAGCAATAAACATCAAATACACAAAACCACTTATGGGTATTTCATGGGAGGGAGTTCCAGATGACTGTGGAGGACTGCCACTTCCTTGTGAAAACCCCAAGACGCATAGGAAAGACCTGACCTCCGAACAAATCAGCACACAGCAGCTGTTCATGATTCTGTTCAGACTGCAATAATGATGCAGTCTTTGGATATGGGTATATATGTGCCTGAGTGTATGTTTGTGTGTAAAAGTGTCCGTGCGCTCGTGTGAGGGGGTTTGAATTTCCCGTCCTTTCTGAGCACAGACTAATCCGCAGACCAAAGGTAATTCATGTCCCTGTTCCCCTGCTCTCATATCGGCCATGTCTTCTCCACTGCGTCCGTTTCCTGTGTCTGACCTAACAGCAAAAGTACAGGATGACCCAAAATGCAACGGCAAAAAAAAGAAAAAAAATCCCCCTTGCCAGACAGAGATCGATTGGATACAAGCAGTTTCAAAATAAAAAAATGATAAAAAAAAAAAGGGCAGAGCAGTGGACACACACACACACACACACACACAACAGAGGAGGAAAGAGAGAATAAAAGACGTGACTGAAGTGGGAGAGGGGGGGAAGGGCAAAAAGAAAAGAAGGTTATTAATCTTCTAAGAGGAGGTTTGGAGAGCGGGAGGAAGGTTTCCAGAGTGACAGAGCACAGCGAAGCGTCCGCACAACGACTGTGTGTGTAAATACAATTAACAGTTTGAAGACAGTTAATCTGTCTGTGGAGTTTCTTATTCCACTTGTCAGTAATCCAGTGTTGTAGAGGCAGTGACCCTTGTGTGTCCTCTTTCAGTGGGTAACTGTGGCTGTGTAACTTCGTCAGTTGATTTAAAATGTGTGAGATTAGCCGTGGTTTAAATGCTGACTCACTGAAATGCTCATAATAAGACCAATAACCAGGGTCTGATGATGTTGTATACATATTATTATATAACATATTTATGTTTTGATATTGAATTGATTTGTGAGGAGGTGGGACAAAACATTCCAATGAATTCATAATTTAGCTTTTCCTGGATGTGTAAGTGGGCAGTTGCTTTGTTAACAGATTTTTGCAGGTTTAAGCTACTGAATAAAAAATAAAAAAGTAGGTAATAGAGCTTTAATTATTTTTTATAATTGACTAATCTGTCTCCTATTTTATCGATGAATTGATTAATTAGATAAACAAACAAAAAACAAAATGTTTACCTTTCCCGCAGCTCTTCTTGTACAATGCTGTTTGAACATGTATCATAGACATCTGTTATTTAATTATTACAGAACTATAATTCCAGTTTCAGATACGTACAATTTAATTCTGACTTGTCATAATCCAAGATCGCGGTGTCCTTAATTCATCTAAATTCAAGATAACAAAATTAGGTTTATGAAAAATGTATCATAGAATAGGTAGTTTGAATCTTGCTATGCATTTACATATGTTGAAATGTAAGTACTCAAAACTGAAACAAAGATATTCTTTTGAATATTTAGAATGAAACTTTATAAATCTTATATGAAAATGTCTCACTCTGACTGATATCTGCTTTGGATAATCACGCTTAACACACAGTAGAACTACTTGTCCTGCTTGTGTCTGATACAGAGTGCTGTCTGTGTGACTCACAGCAGACCAGCTGCACTGAGCTGAATTCATGTTTCTCATCCACCAGGTTGTTTTTGTGCTTTAGAACAAAACCACGGTGAAACAATCAAAAATGTACTTTTAGTTTTGTTTTTTCTCTGCTGTGTGTTTGGCTCTCTCTCTTCTCATTCAGCTTTTATGTCTCTTTACCACCGCTGCTCTCCATCTCTCTCTCCTTGTTGAATCGGGGGAAGTGACAGTCTATAAAAGTACCAACATTTAAACGGTTTACTATTTAAAAACCTAAAAGAAAACCTGTGTAAAGCTCATTTCTCATGAAACAGCAGCGAAACATCACGGCAGTATGATCATAAAGCTGTGAACGATCCACCGGGTAACTGAGAGAAGAGGATGAGGAAGAAGCAGAAGCCTCCAACATGTTTCCTCCTCAGGTTCATTCCACTGTGATGTTGTGGTGCTCTTCATTGCGAAATCTGCTTTACACAGCTTACACAGCTTGCTGCCAACTCTTCTTGAAACCTTTTCTCACACTTTCAACAATCCTCTGTATCATTGGCGGCGTTCGTCTCCGCCATTTTTTTAACGTTAATCCTGAGATGAGACGGCGTTGTCACATGACAGGATCAAGGCACGGGATTGGCTGGTTTACTGCACCCACCTCAGCAGACTCTGACACAGTGTTTGCCATGTATTATAACAGACCCGACTGATCGATGACTAAATTGTCTGCCAACTATTTTTTGAAACAATTATAACCGATTAACGGTTGTTGCAGCCCTAGTAGGTAATGGAATGGAAGAAAGAAAGAAAGTAAGTCTACCTGTTGTTACCTCATTAACATTTCTGTCAAGCTAACTAGAAGGTGACCATTGGAAACTAGGGTTTATCAATGGTTATATAAATTCCCGTATGCTTTGGAAAACATCTGTGTTCAGTATTACACTGTTTTATATGAAACATCATACAGGACTTCCCTGCAGTCTAATGATGGTGAATTATCTGTTTCAAGTGGATTTACTGCCTGATTCAATGTAAATCAGTGCACTTTCGACAGGATTTTAAAGGTCCAGATCACAGGTGGCCGTCCTAGCTGCAGCATCTTGTAATGTTTTGCATATCTCACCGTAAGGTGTAAATGGGGTGACAGGAAGGTAGCATCGGGAGAAATGAGCTTGTGGCGAAAATGTCACCTATTTAAATCCCGGGAGTGGCTACTAAAATGTTTTGTTGTGTATAAAAACGGAGTCTCCCACTTCCTCAACAGTTAAAACACCCCAGGGGAAAATTGCAGGCCTTATTGCTAAAGTTGCTTTACTGGTAATAAATGACTAATCCACTTTGTGTGTGCAGTTGAAAGGTTAGTTGATGATTTGTCCAGTGAAAAGAGATGGACCAGAGATATTTCTCATTTTGCAGTTAATTTTTGTCTACCTGGAGGTATCATTTCTATATACCATAGTGTTTTTTGCTCACATGTGTTGTCGGCCGTATATATATGTATATATTTTTGAATACATTTTGGACTATAATGATTTGAAAAGACTTAGACTGAGGCAGAGATTCAACAGCGGGGGGGCACAGCAAAGGGCCGCTAGCCAGTGAATATACAGTGCCCACGTTCTGTATATTCGTATAGGTAGAAACATGTTGTTAAACATGTCCATCCATGTATTTTTTATCTCTTTTATAAACAGACTCTGCATCTGAATAATCAGAATCTGTAGGTGAGGGATAAGATTTTTTTTTTTGCTGGTAGTCTTTCGATTCAATTTGTCATTAATCACATTTGAGCAGGCTTTGAGTGTTTATACAAAGAGGTGTGAACAAAGATTAGCCTAAATGTCATCTGACCCTAAAACACCAGCAAAAATATCATTGTTTGTGTTTTGTGTGGAGATGTTTGACTCTAATAACAAAAGAAACTAGGTGTGTACACTGTATGACCAATGGTCACGGTAAACCCCAAAATATTGTCAATGGCTCTAAAATTGATGTTTTCAAAACATACCTGCTTTTATTAATATATGATTTAATGTTTACCATCTCTGAACAATCCAAAAGAGCATTTCTTATGTTTTTACAATTTATATTTGGTAATCTTGCTAAATAAGCTGGTGCCCACTTTTTTTAAATGGGCACCAGCAGAACGGAAGGAGGAGAATCCAGGCTTTTATCAACCTGAGAGACTGTTAATCCTCAGCGAGAGTCCGACCCCACAGAGTTCAGGAAGCAATTCATTCCTCTAATAGACTTCATGCAGTACATCCTCTCATCTAATCTCTTTTTTAACAGATTGCAATTGCTGTAATGAAAGAGGTGCACGGAGGCTCGACAAACTAGTTTACAGATGCACAAAGCTGTGCGCACACACGTATACACACACACACACACACACACACTCACAGAGGCGTGTACTCTCTTAAAAGAGTGACAAAAATGTGCATACAAAAACACACACTAATGTGATATCTGTTTAGCTAACCTCGCTAGTGATGGCACTCAACCTGACAAGAAATTGTCGCTGATGTAACAACTGCAATCAGCACATAAATAGCACTGTCTCCTCCCATTGTATCACATCCCAGCAGCAGGAGAGTAAAACCCTGTAGGTCGGACGAGAGCATCACAGGAACCTCCTCGGAAACCGTTTTGCTTGGTGATTTGTCCGTCTGCGAGATTCAGTCAGAGTGCTCTGATGTGTCTTTGTAATCAGGGTTATATTGTTGGTGAGGCTTGATGCGTCAAAGTCAATCTTCATGTTGCTCTTGTGGTTTTCCTCTGAGTGCACTGGTGTCATATATTGACATAGAGATTGTCTGCATGTGGTAGTTTGTGTCCTTCTGTGATGGACCTGTTCAGGATCTTTCTTTTTCTGATTTCATAGAAGCTATACGTGCCACTGTAGTTAATAACTCATATTAATTTATTTACCTAACTTATTATTGCTGGCAGAAAAAAAGTTCACCAAAATGTTTGGAGCATCTGACTCTGACATTTGCATCCTAAAATAAAAATCTCACAAAAGAACCCTGCTAAAGAGACTACAACTGCGGATTTCACCGTTTGGTTTCTCCCTCATAGTTTCTCAAAATTACTGAAATTCAATCAGGAATTAATGGAAAAACCTTTGTAAAAAACATTCAGCATACTAGGGAGGAGTAAAAACCCACAGCACATGCAGGGGTGGTGAAAAGCTCATCTTAATTTATTACATACATGATGTCAAGCACACACTTATCTTAGACTGAAAAGAAACACGTGTGGGTTTAGTTTCTTCTCAAGGTCAATAATATGGCCTTTAGGAAGTGATTATCACCCTGGATTAGTTGCTATCATGCACTTCATTGTTTGAATACCCACTGCAAAAACACACACACACACACACACACACACACATACATACACACACACACACACACATCCAGCTGATAATCCCCCTGCATTCATTTGTGAAACAAATTAATAAACAACCAAACAAATGAAACACATAATCCAGATAAAATAATAGGCAAATTATAGAAAGAAAGTCTGCGAAGAGGAAAAAACAACATGAGAGATAAAACTAAGAATGAAACCAGGAGGGAGGAACTGAGGATTTGAGAATTATAGCTTCAATTTCCTGGGGCTGCGTGGGTGACGGTAACAGTGGGATCAGCCAGTGCTCTTCCTAAAGTAAAGGGATTTATGGGCAGTACAGCAGTTTACAACCAGGTAACAAATGCCTCTCTCCTCCCTCGTTTCCTTCTGGCTGTCAGTTTGTCACCTCTGTATCTTGAATATACATCTTTTTACCTTCCCTTTCTCTCTGTCTCATATACCTGGGTCTCATTATTCCTTCTTTCTGCAGTTTTGTCTTTGTTCACTCACTATGCATTATTCCTTATATTCCTGTCGTGATGGAATCCCAGTTTCAGACTTAGGACTCAAGTAAATAAAGGTATAGTGGGGAAATCCGTGGAAAATATGAGTTTAAACGTTGAGATGGAGGTGTAGCTTGGTGTTTGGTAGCCACTGAGTCAGTCAAAATTATGGCGAGGTTGCAGGTTGGGAACAGGAAGTACCAGATGTGTCTTGGAAGTGGAATATTTGTACCATCCACAAGAGGAAGAGTGACATTGTTTTCACCTGTGTGTGTGTGTGTGTGTGTGTGTGTGTGTGTGTGTGTGTGTGTATGTGTGTGATAATGTCACAAAATATAAACACCTCTAGCTGGAACTACCACAGAGGTGGTTTTGAACACTTTGCTGAGTGTTTATGTGTCTGTGGACAGATTGTGTTACTTTTAAAACTGTTATTCGGTTACAAAACTTTAACCTATCACATTTTCTACAAGTTAAGAAGCTGAACATATGCATTTCTATAGATATTAACAAGAAGAAAAGATCCTCAGCAGAAAACACAACCTCACATCTGTCTACCTTTCATCAGGTAAAAATAAGAAGTCTGATTCCCTGCAATACTTTGTTCTAACTAAAAGATCTCAGCCCCATCATATCAGATTTCTTTCATTATACAAACATTATTTCCCAAGACTATTTTTTATTGTGTGTGTAATCTTTCTGCTGAATCAACTCTACACTTAAATCCTATCTCTTCTCATTCATTGTGTTATTTTGTTGATGTGCTCTGTTATACACAAGGTTACTGTGTTTTTTCTTCCATGTTAAAATGATGAATGATTTGGAGGGGTGGGGGGGTCCTCACAAGTGTAGAGGATGTAGCCCCTTGTACAAATTGATAAGACCTATGGGGTTAAATGTGATTTGTGAATATGGGCTCTGGTAGACTGAAGATATTTAAGGTACGTTAAAAGCACATCTTGGTTTGTTTTCAGCAATTTTCTCATTCAGAGACAGATTATAGCTTCACATAAAACTGGCTGAACAGATGCAGCACACACAGGCTTTAGTACTGAGGGCTCTTGCAGATTGTAGATTGATCCTCAGCTTTTCAAAGGGGAATTCACACTCAATAGGATTATATATCTATATATATATTATACACTTGTTCGACTGTCATATTGTTTTGAAGATACACTGTAGAGTTCCAGTAATCAATATAGGACTGAATCTACTTGCCCATAATTCAGAGGGACTGGATAACACAGTTTGTCAGCAGTTTTAAATCTTTGTGTTTGTGTGGAATTTTGCTGTGATTCAGCATTTTGTCACCTTTGTATCAACAGATCATAAAAACTTCATAAGGCTGAGCATTTACAAAGTCAGTAAGTCAGAAAGTGTCTGATCAGTGACCGTACCGATTGTATTGGAACTTGGAGTAAGGGTGGAGTATGGGCCAAGGAAGAAATCTTTAAAGCTTCAAAGAGCATTTTTGTGAGTTTCTTTAAGAAATTAAACAGAGCTCTTTGTGAAAAAGAGAATACATTTAATTTAAGGACTGTTGGGCCTTGGTGGACGTATGCGCTCTGCATCGTTGTTTTAATGGGAAGTATAATTTTAAATTGTTCCTTTAGTATACATTTTTGAATGCGGATAAATTTGTGTTCACTGAACCATATCACTAATGCACCACTTACTGACGCCTTGATATTTTCTGATGGAGCCCATTACTACAAAAAACATCAAGGGTCAGATCAATGATTTAAACCATTTTGACTATGTCTTATCTGTTATTTCTGTAGTAAAGCTTGTAATTATTGATTAGCTACTTAAAAATATATAATAATCCACGAGTGGTGGTGTTATTCAGACGTTGGTATTCAGAGAAAGAGTTGATAAGGTGAAGAAATGAGTGGGAAAAAACTTTAAAAACTACATTAAGCAGTAATGTGCAAGTAATGACACTGAAACTGAATGGCAAATTGCAATTTTCATATTTGTTTCCATGATGCCCATTTTGACAAAACAAAAAGTCCCCAGAAGTCAATCTAATGTTTTGCTCCATCCCAACATGTCCCGGCCTTATTCCATTACCCTCTCCACCCTGTAAGCCATTGTTTTAAATAACAGCTAAATCTCCAGAGCACTGCTCCCATGTTTTTTTTCCCACCAGAGGCCAGTGGAGAGGATTTGTCCGCTGTTCGACAGTTACTGGAGGGCACAAGCCCCAGACTCAAATCCCAAACTGAGATTATGATATAAAAATCAATCAATCCCCTTGTTCCCGCGCGGTGTATCAGTGTGATGGCATGACCTACTTGGATGAATCTAATCTAAGCAGTGACTGACGCTGCAAGGACAAAGAGGATCTCAGTGGGGGGGAGAACAAAATACACTCATTGGATAAATATTATGGAAGAAAAAAAATGAAAAAGCAGGAGCTCACTGTGTGTTCTCCTCTGTTTGCAATCATCTCTATTCCTGTGGCCCTCTCTCAATTTCTCAACTTGTCTTTAACCACAGTGTATCTGTGACGTTGCTCAGAGTGTTGTGGCTGAAGTATATTTAAGTTCAGCGCAAACTTAATGCACCTTCACTTTTCAGAGGTGGTAGTCAAGTGTATTTAAAACCCAACTTAAATAACAGATCTGGGCAGGATCAGATACAGTTATAGTTATTGTACACTTATACTTTACGAAAGGTGGAGCCGTGGCATGTAGGTACTGCCCATACACACGCTCAAGCATCACAATTATGACATTTCACCTTGTTTTTAAAGCAAACATTAAAAAAATATAATGTATGAACAAACATCGGTGTGATAGAAACTGCCTACAATGAACAAAACCATCTTTGAGAAATCCTTGTTGTGAGCATTGACTTTTAAGTTTGGCCCATGAATACACTTAATGTAAGTCGCTTTGGATAAAAGCGTCAGCTAAATGAAATGTAATGTAATGTAATCTCCACGTCCCATCCACTAACAAGGAGGAGGTGGAATTCATGACATATACAGCAACCAGCCACCAGAAGGTGATTAAGATGCTTTGGGCAGCAGTCGTCCATATTTATATACAGTGTAAGGTTCGGTGTGGGAACCTACAGGTGTGTCCATTATAGTTGGCGTGTGTGGCTGTGGAGAGAGTGTGTGAGTTCATTTTTAGAAAAAGAGTCTTTGGGGAACCATGTTAATGAGGTTTATTTTAAGAAATGTGTGTGAGCTGGGAGAGAAACTGTAAAAAAAAAAATATATAAAGATATTTCCTAAACTGCAGCTTCCTCCATCCTCAGCTCCAACACACTCCAGCCAAGTTTCCTAAACTACCGGGGGAGCAGGTTAGGAAGTAGCGACACACACATACACACGTAGACACACACACGGACTAAGCTGTGTATGTTTTCTGCCACTCTGTGCGGCTGTGCGGTCCAGACAGATGGGCCGTTCTGGCAACACTCGGAGTCCTTGTGCCAGCACCAGGCAGGCGCACTGTGCTGATTGTTAAGGTATTTGTGTGTATGTGTCTTCGGGGGTGTGTGTGCGTGTGTTGTCTGAGCTGTGGGGGTAAAACTGATCTCAGCCACAGGAATCCAACGAGGGGATGAGAGGTAGACAGAGGGGAAGAGAATGAGGAACACTTACATCACACAGCAGGAGCATTTAAACCTGCTTGTTTAACTCTCCGACATGTTGACTTTCAACGCTGGCGGATTTTTACGACTCGAGATAAGTTACAACTAATGGATAGAGCCGAGGGCCAATGAGCCAAAAATGGGCTCCCTTGCATTTGGTGTGCCACTGCTGATTGACCGGGTATCACACCTCATGAATATTATCTAAAATACAATGTATATATACATATATATCAAAAGCTATTAATGTGTTTAAATAAATCATATCCAAGACACACTTAGTCCCCCATAATCCATTGAGGGTTCTCTCTTTATTAAAGGCAGGTCTCTTCTATCATAATCCATCATTTACCATCTCTTCTCCTCTGTGGTGTTAGCTCAAAATTAATAACATGTCTGAGAGCCACGGTACATTCACCTGAGTATTACTACTAGCCATGTCCATCTCTCATTTTCTATCTGATTTATTCTGAGGCTTTCATTTCCTCCTCTTACTCTATCTGTCTGCAACCACCTCTCTCTCCTGCACACTCTTTCAGAGAAACTCCAAACTTGTATCTTCTGCACCTTTAGCTCACTTTAGATCATCTTTATCTCTAACAGGCCTTATTGCAAGACTGATAACTTCTTCAGTTCAGAGTCTGTAAATAAAACATATAAACAAAAAAAGTCAGAGATACTTGTGGCCATGATACAAAGGGAGAAAAAACTAAACTCTGTCTCTTCTACTCTTTAGTGTGTTACTGAGGACACATTATTGCCATTACATAGATGTCAAGGATTCACAGTGAAGTCTGACTCCTCTATTCCTGCAGGGTTTAAATACTCTATTACAAAGTCAGGTAATACAAGTATTACTTTAAAGTTGACTAAATGTTAGCATGGAATTAAATAGTGTCAAATCAAGGCAGAGGAGATATTCACTGTAACTGATGAATCATAATGTCAGAGCATTTTTGTACTTTAGACTGAGCTTTTTTTCTGCTCTTTTATACTTGGTTAAAACTGACTAATTCATTATGGGTCAAATTAGTAACTGGCTCATTACTTGAGGTGTAAATTACTGACATGGTTTGTAAAGCAAATCCTCATTTCTTAGAAGTTGGTGCCATTTAATGTTGAGTATTATTGCATGAAAAAATACTTAAACAATTAATACATTTTTCAGTTATTTGATTTAATTTACTCTCCAGCAAGTAATAGATTATTAAATCAGTTGACTACTTTTAAATTCTATTGGGTAGTTTATTTTCTTCTCATCTGACTCCAAGTAAGAAAGCAAAAAAGAAAACACTCAACAAGTCAAACTATTTCAGTGTTTGGAGATCTAAAGACGTTATATTCTGTTCGTGAAGCTGCTTTTGGTTAGACTATAGCCATCTGTTACTTAAAGCAATCTGCACAACTTTGCTGTCTCCACATTTTCAGTGTGTATTTATTCAGGGCCTTTGAGTGGGAAGGGAGGAAAAAAAGGAATTAGACACCAAACCCTGAACAGCGCTCTTATCTTCAAATGGTTTATGGGCATGTAGAAAACAAGTGTAGCACTCCGGCTCTATAGGAAGAATGTTTCATTAGGTTTGACATAGAGGACCTTTCTTTTGAATACACTGACACTACAAAAAGGATTTAAATATAGCTGATAAAAGGGCTGAAAAACACTTAAAAAACTTAACTGTCAAGCACGACTTATACTAACAGTCATTCCCCCTGGCATTTTGAAAATGCACCGAAAAGAAAGGGGAGAGAAGAAAAGGAGTTCAGTGAATACTGAATAGCAAGAAATAAAATAAAAAAGCACAAGCCCAGGGTTTTTCCCTTGTGGTGTATCAGTCTGACCATAACAAATCTGACAGGGTTGTCAACGGCCACAATGTTGTCTTAAGTAACAGAGTCGCCGAGCGGCGGCGTGGAGATGGACAGAGCCGTGTGGAGTGAATTGGAGATAACAGGAAGTGTGACAACTGAATCTCAGCCGACGGCCCCGAGATGAGCTCTGAGCAACAAGAAAAACAAGACAGGCGAACACCAAGCCCACGTGGGGGAGGCAGGCGAGCGGCGAAGGGGGACCGAGAGCAAATTTGATAGGAGAGCGAGAGAGAGGGACAGAGGGGGAGAGATTGACGGAAGGGGGAGAAAGGAGGATGCGATTTCCCCCAGACAAGTAAAGATTGGAGCAATTTTAAGCTAGAGAGAAAGAGACAGACAGCAAGAGATTCCCGAGCCACGATACAGCAGGCGTGCAGAGAAACGTCAGAAGAGATGAAAGACTCAGAGACAGAGTGAGCAAGAGTCACAGCAGGGAAAAAGAAATGCTACCTTTTGTGAAGGCATGAGCATGTCTCTGTTTCTTTTTGCCAAAACAACCAAACAACTGAACTTACCGGTCCCATTCGTGAGCCGGAAAGTGACCGACTTGTCCCCGATGCTGCACACATTGCGTACGGACACCTGGCAGGTGTAGTCAGCAAAGTCCTTGGGTCGGAGGTTTTTCAGCTTCAGCACCTTGGTCTCACCCTGGATGGGAGAAAACACACAGTTACGGATTTTCATTACCTGGGTGGTGAATAAAACATTTGTGAGCGCTTTGACTGCCGTCTGGCTTTTGTTGCTTCTGTCCAGCACCTTATGCTCATAAAGTTCCCCACATAGCAGAATTGTTCTGACCACACTGTCACTCTGCCAAACTTTCATCTGGCCCACATAGCGCGTGAAATAATGGCACTCGGGCGGTCTGCTCCTGTTTGCCAGTTCTGGGCCACAAGTAAGCCAAAGCAATACCGTCCATCAACCGAAAGTGGTCCAAATTAGTTCTGTGCAATTTGGTACCATTTACCACATGGGCCACTTTAGGTTCACATCAAGATCACACCTTACCTGAATCACCGCAAATTTGCCCACAAGTGTTCGTGGATACCTGAACTACATGGGCCACTTTAGGCCAATATCCATTTTGTTCAGGCCACATTAGACCAGAAGGGCTGCATCATTGCCTGACGCTGCCCACGTCTGTATGCTATCTAGGTGCGATGTGTGTGCCTTCAAAACCTGTCTACAAAACATGCACACAACATCGTACTGAAATCGAACATTTAAAAATATATATCAGGGTTTCCCCCAGTGCTTTATAGGCCTGGCGGGCCGCCAGGCTTTTCTCCCCCCCCCCCCCGCCAGGCTAAGCGTCGCTAGTTTATTTATTAAAAAAAAAAAAAAAAATGTTATGCACCAGAAACATGATACCAAAGACGGCATTGCACTTTTAACCGCATCTGGTGATACGGTTGAAACCGTAATGGCGACATCTTATGGTCAGTATGTGAACCCATAAGGTAAGAGGTCAGGTGTATTTTCCATCACCTGAACCTCCAAAACTATGGCGAGTGGATAGTGCCAAACCTAAGGATTCCCTGGAAGAGGCGAAGGAGCAGCCTACCCTACATCGCCGTGGGAACGTGTGAAATTTTGAATGGGATTGATTGGGACTACAGACGAGAGACCAGCGGCGACGTCACGGCGACGGCATGGTAGATCCTCCCACCGGCGGCGGTGTCACAGCGACGTAGGGTAGGAAATTCAGACATAATGTACGTCTACTCTCGACGTGTGGATAAGTTCGTCGCCACTAAGACGCCTGCTGCCCTACGTCGCCGTGAGAACGCCTGAACTAGGTATGTGGCCACAAAGCGCTTCAGTGTGATTTTATGACGTAGTTTACGATTAACTAGTGTTTTATACAACCAGCACATTTATATCACTTGGAACAGCAATGTATAATGGTGTAGGACAGATAAACTGCTGTTTAAATGTAGGCTATTTTGATGGTGCCTGTTTTGATACTGTTATTCACTCTCAAAGTAGACCTATTATTGTTTTAGTTGAGATAATAAATTGCTAATTTGTTTGGGTAATTTACTGTAATTAAAATGGGTAGGTCTACAGACTTGGCATTAAACACCACTGAAAGTGTTATCTTTTACTACAGTATATCTGTTAAGAGTCACATTTATACTTAATATTTATATTAATGTAATTAGATAAATGAATTTGATTTGAAGGTTTATTTTGGTTATTGGTTATTGGGTTTATTTAATCAGAGTCATACAGAAGAAATTGTGTAGATTATTCATTGATTGAGTAGTTTATTACTTATAACTATTATTTACTCAAACATATGCCGATAAATAGCAAAACGAGACACTGAACATTTGGAGTGGTCTCAATTTTTTCCAGAGCTGTATATCGAATGGTGATTAATCATTATGAATCATGATTAATCCACAGCTACCCTGTGATTAATCAGATTAATTAATTATTAATTGTTTGACAGCCGTAATATACAGCATATACAGTATATATACCTAAAAATACAACGCTGCATGGGTCAAGATGCGAGTGTCTGTAGTTGGTTTGTTTGTTCAAATATATGTGACTGATTTTGCTGACCACACACTATTATTTTATGTTTATAGCATTCACCCATTGCAGTGACGAGGTTGGCTGCATCCCCTTCTCCACCCGGCTCCTCTCCACAACCCAGATCCCCTTCTCCACCCAGATCCCCTTCTCCACAACACAGATCCCCTTCTCCAACCAGATCCCCTTCTCCACCCGGCTCCTCTCCACAACACAGATCCCCTTCTCCACCCAGATCCCCTTCTCCACCCAGATCCCCTTCTCCACCCAGATCCCCTTCTCCACCCGGCTCCTCCCCACAACCCAGATCAGATTCCCTGCAAGGCATCAAAAATATCTTGCAGGCACTACGTGCAAATGTAGCCGAGCTGACACCAACTGCAAACTGTTTTAACATAGTTAGGTCAGACATTTTGCAGAGTGCAATTAGAACAGTACAGAGGAGGGCATTTAACCTGACATTTAAAATAGATGTGGTGTTCATGGACACACTAGACGGGTCCAGAGAAGGTTCCGTCGACACTGGGGGACCAACAAGGGAGTTCCTAACCCTTCTTATGAGGGCAATTCTGGCATCCAGATTCTTCGTAGGACCAGAAGACAGCAAGCACCTAAGCCTGGATTCCATTGGTATGTTGACGACAGGACAGTGCAGACACACACACACGTATATAAAAAAAATGGCCCAAACATGTACAAGGTAATAAGATATCCTAGCAAAGTTATATTGGTTTTCAACCTCAGGTACCAGTACATTATAAAACTTTGAAACTTTCCTACAATATTTAAAATGTTGTTTGTACTTTCAGGACTTAACCGGGGGACCTATGTCACCATTGGCAAGATGATCGCCATTTGTATTGTCCATGGAGGAGTGGGGCCCCATGTCTTTTCAGCGAGACTGCTCTGCCAGCTCACAGGGGAACCAGCTCCCCCTGTTGATGTGATGGAGATCGATGACGAGGAACTGAGGAGTCAGATCCTGAGGGCAAGTTACAAATGAATGAAAGAAATATTCCTCCTTTTGAAGACCATACAATAATTTGCTTGCACAGTTCAGATCATTAATGGATCCACCTTCAAAAATATGTCAAGTAATTTGAACATACTGGTTGTCTAATACATTTTAACCCATTTGATGGAACTTAATGGTCATAGAGTTGTGTCATTATTTCTTAAGGACTCAATAACTATCTTTTCCTTACAGATCCAACAGGCATCATCCATACTGGAGGTCCATGCTGCTATAGCCAGTGCGGCCTCAAATCTGGCGCTATTGGGGTCCCTGACAGTCATCAGAACGATGTCAGACAGGGATGAGGTTGTGGAGTCTGCTCTAAAGTTCTATTTGGACAACAGACTACATGTCCCTCTCCAACAGTAAGTGTTTTGATCATTTTAGCCCAATATGTAGATTCATTTAATATGAAAAGTGTCTGCTTAATGCACTGCATAAACCAGGTCAAGCAGGTAGGGAGGGTGTTACGCCCCATTCTAGGGGCCTAGGACGCAACAAGAAAAACCCCCACCTTCCCCAACTCCCAAGTAGCCACGAGCACACGTTATTCAGTTTTAACCGAAAACAGGATTTATTCACACAATATTATCAACGTAAGTAACCCAGGAATGGCACATTCCTATTTACATAGGAGATTGACAAGAAACACAAAGCCACACACACAAACGCAACAGAATGCAAAGCTACGACCACAGTCGTAGCAGTGGGTTATACAGGAGATCACTTACCAGATCGCTCCCCTACTCCTGACATTAATTTTTCCTTTGTTACTTTGAGTAAGGTAGGTTTTCATGGGATTTGTTAAAACAATGCCAAATGTAATTATTCCACGACCCTAATCTTTTAAAATAATGTTTTAAACCTAAAAAGGCACTGTTTTCCAATTCAAGTAGTAATGTCACTAATACAATCTTTTGGAATTTCTTTCAAAGATTGCGGCAAGGTTTGGAGTGCTTGGGGGTGCTGCAGGCGGCAGTAGGGAGCACTGCTTTTAGAAGGCTGTTTTCAGGTGGACCCCCTGCCCCACTGACAGCAGAGCAGGTGATGAATATGTTTGCCATCAACTACTCTGTTCGAGGGAGCTCACGCCGGTCAGAGGAGGAGCGGGCAGTTGGCTACTGGAGGGACTGGCTGATCGATGTGGAAGGTATGCATACTTTGGTAACTTGAAATGAAAAATGGGAATTGATGAAATAGGGCTTGGCAACCAACTGTGCCTGAGGACGTTTAAGTTTCATCAAACGTTGCGCCCACTGCAACGAACACCGGAGCCAATATGGTACGCGCTCTATCCACTACGCCCGATAGATTGCCTTCTTAACTGAGTTGTTCATAGGGAGCCTAGCGGTGTACAGACTTCTGTCTTTCTTTTATCCCGTCAGACATTTTGGTCCACAAAAAAAAAATGTAGGTCACGGAAATCCCATTTTTGGTGGGATTTCTGGGATTTTTTTATCATTTATGGTTTGTTCAAAAATATGTGACCTATTCATGTAAGATCCCAAGATTGCAGAAAGGATTTTGAAGGCCCCAACAAAGCACCCCTGCGGTAAACTATTTGAAACATTGTGCATTCATTTGATTGAAAGTGTTGTTTAGAATTTTTAGGTTGATATATTAATCTGTAATGATTATTTTCGGCTAGGTGAAGCGTACAAAAACATTTGCCTTGAGTCATTATATTGACTGAATTCCTATCTTTTACATTGCAGGTGGAGATGCTGTTTTGGTGGTGGAGGACACGGAGAACAGAGTGACGCTGAACCAGCTCCTCATGTTCGTCACTGGGGCAGACAGAGTTCCTCCCCTGGGATTCCCAGGAGAGCCAACTATAAACTTTTTGCACACTGTCACGGTCTTCCCGGAAGCAAACACCTGTGCTATGATTCTAAAGTTGCCGCTACACAACACATTTGAATCATTCTCTGATTCAATGATATCAGGAATCATCCAGTCCCCCTGTTTTGGTTATGCCTAATTTTTTGCTGGTATTTAAACTTTTTTTTTTGCATGTTTTGCATCTTTAAATATGTTGTTTTGCATGTTCTGCATCTTTAAATAAACAATGTTCCAGTTTCACGTTTTTATGCTTTGCCAGACCCTTATTGGATGACTACAATCAAAGCTTTTGTTTGGCCGTCTGCCAAAATAATACATGTTGGCTTACAACTAGTGACTACAATGAAGTCTTCTATCTGCCCAATAATGTTTTTCTTCTTTCTTGCCTTCTCAAATTCAACATTTGTATGGTTAATTATCTGCTGTCAAAGCACAGATTCTGTTGAATGATGGATGCTTAAAATTTACTTTGAAACACAGATAAATGCGGTTGTTAATTCACAAATGTTTTCTGTTTCATCAAAGAAATTCCATTGTGATCATTTACATTGCTACATTGATTTATACATTAACTACAACTTTTGAAAAAGAAAGTGAATAATATAGCCTAGATAGAAAACAGAAAATGTCATAGGCCTGGGGGGTATTCCACGAACGGACGTTTAACAAACAGAGTTAACGCTGAACTCTAGGTTGAGTGAGCCTGTGCCAACTAAACCAGAGCTGTCGGTTCCACGGCACCGGTTATGCATTAGTTCAATCAACACAGGGTTGGTTAACACAGGGTTGTGCGCGTCCACGCCAAACCTATAAAGAAGTGATTTATGGATCATGGAAACCCTGATCGAAATGGGGAAACGGGCCGCTTGAAAGTGAAAATGTCATGTTGTCCTGGGAACCGGATTTTCAGTTCTAAACAACCGAACGAGAGATGGCATTGAGATGTGCGAGAGATGTGTCGTTTCTTTCAAAATGAAAATAAATCAATATCAAGAGGTGAAAATCACTAGCAATCGAAACATGTCGAGGCGTTAATGTATTCAATGCACGCTACTGTGGAGAAGGCTATTTAAATATATTAAAGATTTGCGTGAGAATCTGTATCTCTCCAGCAAAAAGTCATCCGGATATAGCCGTGGTCTTATAAATCTCTCCCGGTGGATTGCACGAATAATTGGCGCTCCGGTATCAACAGGGCTCTCATCAAAAGGGCATGCCATTGTGAACACATGGAATCTGCGGTGAACGCAGCTTTAAATCCCCAAAACCGGGTTATGTTCCAAACTTAACCTGCACAAAACCTGGTCTGACCAGGTTTGATTCAGAGCATATGTTGCTATAGTAACTAACGTTTTTTATAAAATGTCATCAACTTATTCATCAACAAGTCATTGGATATATTAATACCAGAAAATAATGAAGAAAAAAATTATATATATAGACTGGGAATCGAACCCCAGTCCCAACGGCGGCGGCGTGCATATCCTCTCCACACGGCGGCGGCGTAGCTTCTCCACACGTTCATTTCACACGTTGTTATCCTTCTCCAGGGAATCCTGGCACTATCCACTCGCCATACAAAACACGACCTGTCTCTACCACGCAACAACTTTCACGGAGAAAGGGTAAAAAAACCTTGGACTCTTTTTTTTTCCAGAGTCGGGGGAGCACTGGAGGAGACGATGAGGCCGCTCTTTCCCCCACGGCCGAGCGGAGAGCATCGCCAGCGAGCCGACCGAGCCGCGGCTCGATGATGAAGCAGAGCCAGAGCTAGTTAGCGCGTATGTTAGCGCGTCGGATGTCAGCATGTCGAATGTTAGCATGTCGGATGTTAGCGCGTCGGATGTCAGCATTTCGAATGTTAGCATGTCGGATATTAGCACGTCGGATGTTAGCGCGTCGGAGCAGCCTGCTGCGAGCCGCGATGGGAAACATCCAAGTAGCGGATTTAACCCAAAGTTTAACCCAAAGACCTCAGGAACAGGCTGCAGGGGAAAAGCCTAACTGCCTGCCTCCAAAATGGTCCCTCTGTGGCTGATCTTGACTACAGTAAGGCTCTGGAGGAGTTCTTTCAGAAGCCGAGACGGATCACTTGCAGTGATCCAACCTGCACCCTGTGCAAGAAGTAAAAGAGGTCACACAGCATACCTCTTCAGGCCCTGAGTTCCCTGTTCCCCCTTGGCCATGTTTGCACTTTTTATTTATGTTAATTTATTTTACTTTTAAATGTGACCAGAAATGGCTTGTTTTTTTAGATTCACTTAGATTTTACTTGAAAACGAATTGATAATATTTATTTTTATTTTATTTATTATTTTTTGTGTTTGTAAACTGTATTATGTAATGTTAATAAGTATTGTTAATAAATGTCTTACAATAACAATTGTCATAATTTCAAAATTCCTGTCAACTTTTAACTTTTTTTTTTTACAAAAACACGGTCGGCCGCTGGTCGGCTTCTCTAGCGGCCCTACCACCAGGCTTAGCAAGTTTTCTGGGGGAAACCCTGTATATATATATCTCATCACATAACCTTCTATGTGATTAATAGAAGGTTAATTATTATATAAAAACATTATCCTAACCATCGATCTAATCTTTCTACATTACATAACACTAAGAATATATCAATGAGAAAGCTCGAGGCCTTTTATTTGAGTCCTTTCTAAACTGGGTTGTAATCTTGAATTAAAGTCACATAAATGTTTGATGAGCAGCAGTGTGATAAACAGGGTCAAACACACAAACACACACACATACACACACACTGTGTTTGTGTGCTTTCCATGCTCTGATTATAAACTGAACTATCTAAGATCTACATATGGGTTCATTTTAATGATGAATTTTAAATGCATGAGACCATCAGGAAAATGAAACTGAGGCAGAATCCATCCTTAGTAGAGCTGACTATTCATGAAGCTACTGTATATACCTTAACATATCAACAGCTTTCTCTGTGCTTCTCATGCAGATGCTCCCTTTCAACATCGCTGATGGTCGTTCAGATCAAGACTTCATGTCTGATACTGTACGAACTGTCGGCCGGCGCCAGGAGGTGATTGACTAACAGCGTCTCAGGCTCCACTGGAGCTCCACTGGCTGGCTAATTGAACTCCAGGGGATCTGCTTTGTGGCTGACTGACACTTTGATAAGTGGATAAGGGGGGGGGGGGGGGGGGGGGGTTCCTTTGTGGAGGCAGTGATTCTGCATTCAGGCGGACAGACTGTTTACTTAGTTATTTGGTCATCTTACTGAGTCGCTGGTTAACTTAACGGGTAACTCGCTGACTGATGGGATGAGGCAGCTTTATTTCAATATGACTGAGAGCTGATGAGTCTCTGTTGACAGACCTAGATCTCAATCAGACCTGGTATTAACGTCCCACGTGATCCGATCACAAGTGGTCAGCGCCAAGTTCAGATCTGAATTCACCTTAATGCGTCCTGAGATACGACCACTCAGACCAGATGGAGGTGGTCTGGGACACATGTGGCCACATTGTTTTGCTCTGAGGACGTAAATGCATCCTGGGCCATATATTAAGGAGCGCCTTCTTAGCTGACGCATCTGACCTGCTGATGTTTAAATGTGATTCATGATTTTTAGAGCCCATATACACTGATGTATTTGTAGCCACCGCCACAATATCAACACTGGTCACCAGATAATGACAAAGACTTTTTCTTGAATTTGTAAAATCTTTCTTCACAGCTCAGTTGCACAGGATTAATTCAACCCCTCCTAGGGGGGACATGAGACTCTATCATTAATGGTCCCTAACCTTGTGTGTGTGAGCAGGCGTACTAAGAGCTGATCGGATCTCTCAGGACAGATGATTGAACAGGGACAAAGAGACAGATTTGATGTCTATGTGCATCCAGTACATTTTAGAGCTCACGTTGTAGGAATTAATACAATTTAATATTTTACTGCTAAGGTTGGACACGTTATTTAATCCCTCATTTTTGCTTTTGCTGACACTTAAGCTCTTGTCTTTTTGTTTGTCTTTAAAGGCTAACAAAAAGTGACATGTCAGTCCAAAGTCTTTTAATGCTTAATATAACTCCTGCTTGAGCTCCATGCACGCTGATCTGGCATTTGGAGATTGGCATTCACAGACCTGCAGCTCCGACTTAAGGTTAAAGCTACTGGAGAGTTCAGAAATGGGGGCTTCGTGAGTGGACAGTTAACTTCGTATGACCCCGGAGCCTCTGGGTCACAACCATCGAGTTTTAACAGTGTTCATGTAAACACTGAACATTCAGCAGGAGTAGAGAGATTCGGAGTGACATTTTCTCACAGATAAGGGTAAAAACTGGTTACGATGAAGCGGGAGGAGGATCTTGGGAGAGAAAAACAGAAAGCAGAGGAGCAACGTGTCGGTGCTGCGTACGTGCTCATGTGTACCTGAGTGTAAAGCGGCTCGTAGATGTCCACTCCGTTGTCCTTGCTCTGCTCGATGAGCATGTCCCCGCGCTTCCAGATAAATCGGGCAGGAGGGTTGGAGTTGACGGTGCAGCGCAGGAACACCGTCTTCTCCTGGTAGTAGCTGCCGCGCACGTCACTGATGGTCTGGTGAACCGTCAGGACTGGTTTGTCAAGGTCTGCAAAACAAAGGAAAAATGTAATCATGAAGACAATTGATTATTACAGTCCGGCAGCTTCAAGGTTTGATTTTGGTGCACATCAAAAAAAAATTATCACACCAACAAACCACAAGGTACAGGTTTATAATAGAGGCATAGTTAAAATGGCCTTTACTTGGTATGATGCTGTCGCCCTTATCTGTGCAAAACATTGCTCATATTATGTGTGGCAGTGAAGGGATTTGGTAACTGGGACACGACAGTAAATAAGTGCTGTTTGTGTAAACGTGCTGTTTGTTGGCTGAATTGGACAACCCCACTGACCAGAGCTATCACACAAATGTCCAAACAATCTGCGGGTTCCTGCCATTTCCCTCTCTTGCTGTGACACTCTCACACACACTACATTTATGTCTTTTTTCTGTCATTTTTATCTCTTTCCCTCTACTTGCCCCATTTCCCCTTGAATTTCCTTTATGGGGGTGTCATCTCTTTCCTCCGCTGGATAGGATTTCAGCTGCTGTCATGAGCATGGAAGCTGCTCTCCCCCCCGGTCGCTGCCATCGCTCCAAAACTCACTGCCGCCTTCACTCCTCATCACCGTCCCTGCCTCTCTATCGCATCCTCCTTGCTCCTTGCCCATATTACTTAGTGTGTGTGTGTGTGTGTGTGTGTGTGTGTGTGTGTGTGTGTGTGTGTGTAATCCCAATTCTTTGCTGCCTAATGGGAATGTTGCGGACTTGGAACATCATGGACGTTATTTCTTCCAACACCAAGGTGGCCTTTGCCTCCCTTTCCCTGCCTTTCCATATTACCTCTCTCCTTACTCCTCACTTCCTCCTTTCTCTTCTCTGCTCCTGTGCCTCATTTTCTTTCTCCTGTGTCCACCCATCTCACCTGCTGTACATGTATCAAGTTGGAATGCTGCAAGCTATAGGAAAGAGGTAAGATGTGAGTGTGCTATGTTTCCTGCTACCATCAGGTGAGAGTATAGGGGTTGGAAACGCTTGTCTGTATAAGCACGCTTGATTTTTGAGCGCGCAGCTGTCACACAAGGGCTACACACACACACACACACACACACACACACACACACACACACACACACACACCAACATAAACAGGCGGATGCATGCTCACACACTCACATCTGGATCCACACCAAAGTGTGTCCAATCTCAGCACAGCATCAGAGCACATTGTGTATTCAAGTTTGGAGACACACAAACACACTCGCTCTGGTGGCTCTAAACAACGCGGACGTTGCATGACACTTTTACAAAGGTGTATCACAGGGTCATGGAAAGCTTTAATAAATATTTATGTGGTAGATCTCACATTTCAGTTTTTTTTGTGCATTTGAGTATTTTGACTGTGTTGGTTGTGTTGCCTATGCAAAAATAGTTAATATGCCGAGTTATACACAACAGCTGAACACATGTGACCTGCATAACAGCTTCAAAATTCTCTGAATACAGACACAAATAGACAGCGTTCGGCTATAAGCTTTCATGTCTATTGCGAGAATCATCATTTTGAAATTAAGGTCTGATTGAAAAAGCCTTTGTCAGCCTTAAAATCTCAACAATTATTTGTTATGAGTGATGTGACATTCATGGTCTCTTTAACCTTTCCCGCCACTAGCATGTCAGATACAGTATATATTATTCTAAAAATTATTTTCCTGTCTGAGGAACTACTGAACATGTAAAATAACCCACCCTATCTCACAATGTGAAAGTGAAAAAGATGCTTGGATCCACCCCAAGTTTGATTTTAAATCTTGGAATAGTTTTTGTGTAACCTTGCTGACTTTATGACAAACAAACAAACAAATGCAGAAGAAAAAACATAACCTTCTTGGCAGAGGTAAAAAAAACAAAGTGGTTGAAAATAAAAAATCCTGAGCCTCATATACTGTCTGACAGGAGTGAGCTGTTTACTTTGTGTATTTTTGTGTATCAGGATTTCCTCAGTCGCTCAGGTCTGAGTTCTGTGAAGTGCTCAGCCCCATTCCTTTTGTTCCCCTGTGGACACCCTCATTCATAAAATGACATCCCACAATTTGGTACAATAAGCCCAGCAGGAAACTAGACAGTCCGCTACCACCAGACCCTCTAAAAGCCTCGGCCAAGCAAACAGGCCATCAAACCTGGGCTCCTTTCAAAGACACCTGGCTCTCGGTTCTGTCATGTGCATGTGTGGGGGAAAGAGATCTGGCAAAAGAGCAAGTACCTCCGTACACTTGAATTTGTGAGTCTGTGTCTGCATGTGTGTTTGTGTGTGTGTGTGTATGTATGTGTGTGTATTTGTCTGTGACTGGCACAGCTTTTCTGGTTTCTGTATGATTTGCACAGATGATTTGCAGTGCAGAGGGAATCCTAGCCGACTAATATCCTGGTAGTATATAAATATATATGTATATGTGTGTGTGTCAGTAAGTGTGGTATGCTGTCTATATGTGACAGTATGGTTGAATGTGGCAAAAGCCAGTGTGACAGTTTGACACAAAGAGAGGCGGATACAGACAGGTCGGCTGAGAATGGACAAACACTAGAAGCACAGGGGATATCGTGCACATACATGTATAATATGACACATTTAAGCTTTATATTGAATTTGTTAAGGATTTGTAATGACAAAAGCTGAGCAAAAGCATATATCTCCCGCATTTTCCTCTTGAACATAACTTGAACCAAACTTGCTACTTCTCCTGGTAACACCTTCGCCATATTCATTTCTTGCTGTCCCAGCTGCCTGATCACCCACTCCGCTGAGGTCTCAGATTCTGTGGCCACACTCAATCTGGTGCTGTACCAGTCTGCCCAGATGGCTGAGAGGTAAACTGAACCAGGCCCATGGCTCAGGTGTATACCCCCACGTTAAATCCAGCCGAGGTGTTTTAGTCCTAATTTGACTGTCAGCTCATTTTATCACTGACTGACCATTTGCATTTACTGGTGAGTTTTACCAAGCTACATGAGCGAGCTACAATCTATGACCTGTAGTTGGCCTGGGTGTGAGGCTCAGGCCTTGTCTACACTACTGCAGAACATTTTTGGAGCTGATTCTTTGCCCAAAATCCACATGACATTTAATGAAATATCTCCTTCCATACAAGAACACAGACACATCTACAAACAGTCAAATGTTCATGTCGGAGGTGGGAATAAAGTCTCTATCATCGATAAGTCAAATACCAGAGAAGAAAATGTTTGGCTTATTCTCCTTTGGCACTATGGTCCAAGTGATTTTGGGCGAGGCAGGAGCCTGTGAACACCAGTTATGTGGAGCTGAAATGGGTTTAGCTTCAAACTTGTAATCAGACCTAGCAGTGCCAACCAAGCCTTCCTTTCTTTGTTTCTGATGCTTACTCATTACACAACGCAACATAGGGCATACGTGAAGTAAGCTGTGATGTAATTGTTTTCCAAATGCTTTGTTTTACAATCATACACGCATACATATACAAATACATACATACACATGGAAAAACAGAGATTTTTCAAAGTGTGGACGGGGCTTCTCTTATGATGGCTGACTTATCTCTTGTGGCTAGAGCTCCAGAGAGAATCATGAGAGAGACGGTTTTTGGAACTTAAAACTACAAATATGTCCTCTTATCGATATCAAAACAGGGACCATAAAGTAGCCATGGATAAAACGTTGACAGTTTTTTTTAACAAAACAATTGTGTTGTTGACGCTTTTATAAACCAAACTCCCGAGGTGATTCCAACTTTACTCAGTTTGGGCCCTTAAGTAAATAGAGACACTAGATGAAACTGCAAGTGTACAGAAATACAATATGAAACTTTAATGAAGCTTCTGATTTCCCCAAAGTCCTGCCTTTGCACACAGCTCAGATCAATTGCACTGCACTGCTTTTTGTTAGCCACAGCTTTTAATGTACATCTTTGCTTCCCAAAATTTCAAGCTGCACTGGGAGTCGGGCATTGTTTTCTGCTTAGACATTAAACAGTGGTGCTGACACAAAGACATTTTAGTGTAGTTCTCCATTAGAGTCGGGCCCTTAGCTTGGACAAATGAAAGAATGCTGCTGAGGTACACAGTCACATATATTGTGTTACTTTTATACCAAGTGATAACAAATAATACAAACTGTTAACTTTACAAAAAAGTTGTAATCAGCTAAATCAGCATCTGGTTTAAGACTGTCCTTCAAGAAAAGCCTTTGCAAGTTTGTTTAGGAATATAATCTTTATCTTAAAACTCTTGACTTGATAATTTAACCAAATTGCATTTAAGTTGAAGAAATTATGCAACTATTGTCCCATTATAAATTATCAATTATACAAATTAAGATTAAATAATTGCACTGTTGATGCTCTTTAACTCTCACTGAGTCAAAGTAAAAAATTACATATTTTGCTTGATAATTAAATGGCTTTATTAACATATTGGTGTTGTTGCAATCCACAAACTTTACTTCGTAAAAGTGTAAAGCTCTTGTACAGATCTGTGCATTTGTCTTCTTCTTTATTTAACTTTTCTGCATTTGGAAAGGCGAGAAGGACTCTGGTTAAACAAATATCTCTCACTGGTTTCAAACCAACAAGGTCCCATTTATGAGGAGTTCACCTGAGCTACCTCTATCCTTGGACATTCCTTTTGCACAGTTTTGATAAACTCAGGCAAAAGAAACAGAAAGCAGCTCAAAACTAGAAAACTGTAACGGCGACATCACCAGATGTGTGCTACTTTATCTGCCGCTAATTTTGGTGTATAACATTTAGACCAATGGCAAACACCTCTATCACACTTCTTGACTACATTTTGCTTAATTTCTTTTGATAAAGAAAATAAGATAATCAGCAAATCTCTGGTATACTGTCTTATCAGGTTTGTCACATGTAAATTCAAGAGGAGCTCTTCAACACTATGTACAATGTCTACATCAGGCCACCATGATTTCAGTCTAACCTGCTGCTTAATGAATACCTTTATCATAAGAAAGGAAAAAAGAAAAAAAACACTCAGAATCATCTGATTTATATTATGAAGTGATGAAGGAACAACAGTACACCAACATGTGCTTCATAATTACCCGACACGCTCAGAGTATTCCCTGAAGTGCGATTGTGGTCAGGTATTGCAATTATGTTAGCATTTGAAAAACATGTTTTTCTTTAATACAAATTTGTTCTTTTACGATAAAAAAAATCAAACCAAATTTCCGAGGAGGAATGAACACTCCAGTACCGATTTTTTTGTCAGATGATTAGATGTGGGATTATAATTAAAACAGGTTAGACCCCCCCCCCCCCCCCCCCCCGGCCTTTTTTTTTATCCTTTTATCTGTTGTATTTTAACAAAGTTGCTCCAATCCCCTTTAACCTGCACAATAGATTACATGTAGATTAGTGTTGACCCAGGGACTTAATTTCACAGCCCAAACAGCTGAATACACAGCATGTTTCTTTCATGGTCTTAAAAATGTGTCCGCTCGTGATCAATTCTTCATTATCCAAGCTGAAAAATAAAAATAAATTACCACAGTAACCATGGCGATGATAGGATAGTACTGAGAAGCAATCCATCCTGGTGGTCAGGGTTGACCGAGTGCGTTTTTGTAACAAGTTGACCTCTGCTGGGTGCTTCCCCTGCAGGAGGACGCAATAGACTCCAAATCCTCTTTGATTTCCAATAACATTTCCTGTACTCTAATAGCTCTCTAGGAGTAGACGGCCATTAGGGGACCGAAGAGAAGATGACAGGTCCAATTGAGTGTGGGCGTGCGGTGGAGGAGAATAAGGTGTGGTGTAAGTGTGTGTGCAGCTTGGTGCGTGTCTGTGAGGGGTGGTTTGGTTCAGGGATGTGATTGTGTGAGTAATACTGTATATCTGTTAGGTGACAAAGAACAGCGGATGTATTATCCTCAGTAATCAGCTGTAATCACTTTGATACACTGAAGGTCACTGCGAGAATAGATGAACAATTAGCAAAATAATAGGTCCAATAGAAACTGTATACGTATAAGAATGAGGAAAAAAAAGACAAACATACAGTAATCATGCTAAAGAGATGCAGAACATTTTCCATTCGAAACAGAACAAATGAGCGGAGTTGCTGCACCGGCACAAAGTGGGATAATCGAGTTGATTCATTGAAAATGTGGAGATTCTTCTGCATCTAGAAAAGGTTCTAAATCTCAGTTGCTGCACACTCCACTTTCCATATGCGTTGATCTGGTTCAGGCTTAGCATATAACAGAACTATCCCACAAGAATAAATACAGTCCAGAGCCATGCTAGCTCAGTTTGGAAAAATCTAAACATGACTGCCCACAACAATATATACAAAATGAGTGCTTTAAATTAAGCAGACAAATTAATTATATATATTTGACATTTGACATAGAAGCAAAGCATATTGCATTTTAACTTGTTATCAGTCAGCAGTGATTGACTTTAAATGATAGAAATACATTTTCAGAAGAGCACTGATTCACTTGTACTGTAGGCCAATGTAACATGTGGACTTTAATGTACTCTGATATTATGCCGAGATGTAAGTTTGCAGCCAAATAATCTTCCATCCTCATTTTTAAGCGTTGATGGTCAAAGCAGTTCACTCATGTTGGATACATTCATAAATATCACTGAGGATAAATCCAGCTTTTGATAAATCCAGGACAACAAAGGCAGTTTTTTTCTGATTGGTAATCATGTGATGGACATTTGGATGTAATGAAAACGAGAATGTAATGATGCACGACGGCTGAACAGCCCAGAAAATGTTCAGTCCACAGCTGTCCACTAAAAGATGGTTACTATCGACAACAGACTCCAAACATCAGTCTGTAGTAATAAATGTTTATCCCACCAACTACACAAAACAACTCTACCTCTTTTTTCCTCTCCCTCCCCGTCTTTCTCTCACACGCATTTGAACACATTTGTATTAACCACACACACTTGCACACACCCACACACGCATGCCTGTGCACAGTCACACGCACAGTGAGAGAAGCCTGCGCATACAGAGGCACGAACCGAGGCAGACTTGCTGTTTGATCCAGCTTCTCGTCTCGTCAATTATTCATCATTCTGCTCATAGACATCGCCATAAAGACGACATAAAACATGCACAAGGCCCACATTTAGAAATAACGAGAACATTGCCTGTGTTTAAAATGCAATGTTCAGAAGTAAAGATTGATTTGAGGTTGATTTTCTTCTACATCATTTTTTTTTTTTTGGTATGACAAAAATCAGAGTTCTTTTTATTCACTGGTGCCCAAGTCTTTAGCCCATAAGAACAATGAAGTACAAGGGATGGACGGATGAAGTAAGAATAGTGAGACTGTCCCAGTAATATAAATATAAATGTATATAGTCAAAGGACTCTGATTGGTTCATGGGTGAATGTAATCAATGTGTTGTGTCTTTTTACACAACCGTGCCCTATGAATTCGAGCAGTCTGCTTTTTATAGTGAAAGACAATGAGGAAGGGAGAGAGGGAATGGAAAAGTAGATCGATTAGTAAACAAGATCATTGAAATGAGAGAAGATGACTTTACATTATCAACAAAGTGAAAAATTTAAAGTTGGAAGCAGACGGAAGGTGACCAGCAGTTTTCACGTGCACTATATGAATTCCATATTTCCCCAAACATTAATAAAATTGAGCTCAGATAAGCTTAGATTATGTTATTACCAAGGACCCCAGTTCATCTGTTTGTTGATTTGCTTGTTCGTTAAGAGAGATTACACAAAATTTGGACATATTCGCACAAACATTAGTGGAAGGAGGTGTCATGGGTCAAGGGAGAACCCACTAAAAATGTATGCTAATCTGGATAAAGGGGCTGATCAATATTTTTATTAATCTTTTCGACTTAAATCTTTTCGAAACAGACATATTTAGGGAGTTGATTTCTATCAGTGAAATTTGGGGCTGCTTGATTGGATTTAAGGAGACTGTTGGGCCTTGGCAGAGGTAGTGGAGAGTGTAAACTGTAAAAGTACTCTGTTAAAATGACTTCTTACAAAGACTGTGAAGAACGCAGCAGTTTATGCATCATCCGTGTTACACCTTGTATTGTTAAAGGTTTACCAGATAAGAACAGGAGCCTGGGATAAAATTAATTACACCTTGAGTCTTCTCCCCAACTAGCACTTGTGAATTTTGCTGAAAATTGTGTCTTTTTGGTTGAGCCAGCAGGTTATGTACAAGCTTTAATTATGCTTGTGTCAGCAAAGAGCCTGAAATTGTATTAAACATTAATGGTGATGTGATTCTATTATTCTGATCCATGTTAAAGGCTCATTTTGGATTTATCAGTTATGAGAGGGACAGTGTGGCTGAACGGCAGCGGTGACTGCAAAGAGGGTGTGGTGAGAAAGAGGTATAGCTCACTCATTTATCATTAATATACACATAAACATATACAAAAGTGCACACCTACAACCCACAAACAAATTGCCACACAAACTCCTCAGGGCCAAAACGTGGATCCCATGGATCACAGTCCCCTTGCTGCAGCACCAGAAGGCACAAAGTCCTTCTATGCCCCCATAAGTGCCTTCTGAAGTTATCTGTAGGGAGCAGAGAGGATAAAGGATGCCCTTCGTACCCCCTTCTAGTCATGTGGATGGCCAGGTCATGTAGCAGCTGGGCTAAATGCACAATATGTGCATGTGTTTTGGTTCAAGAAAGAAAACAGGCTGAGATCTCCCAAAATGTGTGGGCACAGCCAAGTGACAGATGTGTAATGCTAAACCCTTTGGCCTGCTGCATATTTAATTAGCTTTGTAACATCCTGGGCACAGTGGACCAGAGCAATAGAGCTTATAGAAAACACATAGAGACCCACACACAGTAATATAGGCTTCTGCGGCTTTTAGAATTATTAAATTGCTTGTGTTTTATTGTGTTGTGTTGTGGGACAAACTCTACACTCAGGGGCAATCTGCACAACGCCTTTATTAAAACAGCTCTGGACCACTTGTGTGGATTCCTGCTCAGATACTAAAGTGGTATTCCAGTACAACTTCACTTTCATTGCTTCCTGGTTAACAGAAGACTGTGAACAAATACATAAACAGGAGTGAGGAGACTCCTTAGGTTACATCAGACCCTGAGACACAGGGTGCACAAGTCTCATCAGTCATCAGTCTCAAAGAGAAGTTGGGATTGTTTTCATTGCTTAGTGGGTTTGAGGAACACGACGTAGAAGATGAACCATATAACACAACTAGCGCAGTGCCCTTTCTGTTTTGAATGGGCTGTTTGTTGACCTGTGGTGATGCTAGTTGTAGCTTTTCTGCCTGAAACTGTTAAAGTGAGCAGGGGCCTGTATTACGAAGCGAGTTCTAGGATATCTATATATGAACTATATATATATGTGAACTTAACCTAAGAAGTGCGATCAGGCTAAGCGGTCACGCAAAGCTGGTTATCAACTCTCTAAGTCAACCCAGGTTTGCCTTAAGAGCACGTGCACATAAAGGGGTTTGTTTATTGCATATGACCAATCACTGACATGGACAAAAGAACTGACAGCAGAGCCTCACATTCCGCAACAAGGAGCAAACTGTTTTACTAGAAAAATAGGAGAACAAACTCATTATTAAGACTAAAAGAAACAGTTACAGATGCTAAATGTAGGAAGTTACAGAGCCCCCTGCTGACTTTTGGCAAAAAATAAAATAATACGTGTCCATGAAATAATAGTGCTTGGGTGCAAGAAAAATAACTTGGGGCCACGAAATATGAAGCTTTTCTTCACAAACAAGCCCTGTCGAACTGACCTGAAGAAGCCTCCGGGATGAGAGATGAAACATTTCACTTAATCACATGATGTAGCCTCTAAAATGGGCTTTAGTTTGACAAACAGAAGTGATTGAGGCCATACTGTTGTGGAAACGTTTGCAATTAATAGTCAATGGAAATATATGGACCTATTTTAGTGTGCGCCATGGCACAGGGAATGTGACTGTGCATCACGATGGTGACAGGATGCGCCTGGAGCATCTAGGAACAGGGAGAGATTGAGATGTACTGGGTGTGTTAGCAGCGGGGACCGACTTAACCAACCAGACATTGTTTTATACTTTCATTATCCTTCCCTTTAAGGAGAGTGCGCCCCACACCACAGTGAAGTGTCACTGTGGTGTGGGCTGGATGTCTCAGAGAGACAGAGAGAGAGAGAGGGCTGTCATAAGGGAAATCTATAAACCATCTATCCATAATTCAGATTAAATATATACTTTCAAAAGATAAACTTAAAGGGAATGATAAAAGTATCTAAATATGTCTGGTTATCCGCCGCTAACACACCCAGTACATCATTATCAGTGACTCCCACAGATAAAGAAATGCAAGAGGACAGTCTGTGGTGCTGTGAGCACATTGCCCCCACGTGTCATGTTGGTTGTGTTCGGTTCCAGCAGCTGACAAAGTTTTATTATTACCTCATTTTTTTTAATTCTTTTGCACCACAGGATCCTCTAAGAACAGTGATGTCATGTTTTAAAGAAATTGATTGTTCAGTGGGCGGAGCTTTTATACGGGCTGATCTCTTATCTCCAACTAAACCTCCTGCTCCAGAGCAGGTTAACCATTCAGCATAAGTTACCATGGTGAGTTGTAGGACCAGAAACCCATAATTTAACCTGAAGTTACCCCGATAACTGCAAATCCTGCTGCGCAGTACAGGCCACTGCAGTAATTGAGCCACAGCAGGTAAAGATCTGCTGCTGAACTCAATCTACAGAACCCTGAAGCTGCACCAACGCTGCTGCACAAAGAGCTGTTCACTTGTTTATTCAAAGTTCAGTGAAGCTCGACACAGTATGCAGAACCGACAACTGGAGAACAATTTGTTGTTACTGTTGTTGCGATGACGCTTTTGTCACGATCAACAAAGTAATTCATGTTGACAATCCAAGCCACTACTGCTACAGAGCGCTATCGCCTGTTAATTCAGTTCATTGATATTGAGCGTATCCCAAGTCCAAATCGCACTAAAGACAACACTGCAGTTCCGTGGGCCCCTTTACAATACATCTGCCAAGTGTGGAGCCGATAAGATGAACAGTTCTGTAGATATGTGAGTCACATACACACTATTAAATTATTATATAGATGTCAGAAATATTGGATAACATGACCTCGGGTCAGTAGATATAACCTAAATGAGTTGTGGATGCAGGTATTATTGAACCTGATTTAATAACTAGTGATGGAACAGTTAGCGTGTTGATGACAGGTCACAAGCTTTGTTAAAAGTATAAGTCAATGTCCAACACCTCCTTGCATTTATTTTTGGAAGATACATGATGAGGGGGAATCACATCATACATTACAGGTCAAAGGTCCTGTGGCTCTCAGTGGAAGCTAATGACTAATCCTACCAACGTGCCTTCCAGCAAGAAGCCGAACAACACCTGCTTACTCAATCAATATCTGCCAGCTCTAAAATATGAAATATGAATTCTAAGGTTATAAGGATAACATCATTATTTACTTTTTGAAATAAAGGATAAAATATCAGTTGACACATTATACGGTCAAATCTAGAACAGGACATTTCTCCTGTTTCAGTCCCAGTCACATGATAATAACCAAGTTGTTCCCTCATGGACCATTAGGGGACCCTGCTCACTGAGAGAGTATTAGTACAAATGACTCAATTTACTGTGGTCACATTAACCATTGATTTACTTTGTAATCAAACACGTGCCCTTTGTGACCTGGTTGGGTCAGAGATCATGGGGGGGGGGGGGGGGGGGGGCATAATGGATATTTGTGTCAGAGCACAAATCAATTTACTTGAAATTACTGCTAAAGTAAATTATTATACGATTAGAAGAGCACACCTCAGCCGAGGTCCAACCCCCCTCTTATGAAAGCACATTTAACTTCAATAGATCATAGATCTGGATTTTTATTTGGATCTGCACCCAAATTGCCAACACTCATGAATAGCAGTCCCCTTTACATGAAAATTCTCAGTAGATATTTAAAAAAAACGTCCTTTTTTACATTGATAAAGAAAGTAGAAGGTAATGATGAAGTGAAAAAGTATTGAAACATCCCTGGCTGATAAATAAGTTGATGGTTCAATCCCTGGCTCCTCCAATCTGGCTACTGAAGTGTCCTTGGACAGGAGAGTGAACTCCAAACTGCTCCAGACAGTTGTTCTGACAGTGTGGTGGATAAAGCGCTGCATCTAATAGCTCTGTATGAATGTGTGTTTGGATTAGTGACCATTGCCTGTAATGTAAAGTACCCTGAATGGCCATTAGGAGTAGAAAGATAAATACAGTCCAGTTATTTAAAGTCCCACACATTACACTGGTGTGGTGTGTTATAGGCCAAATTGCATTGCGTGCACTGTAATATTGATGTATTCAAGTCATCCCATACTGGTGTTACAGACCTCTTTGGTCTTTAACAATTGATATGTTACATTGATATGTTTCTAAATGGCTAAATGATGTTCAATGTCTTAGTTTGCTGAAGTCAAAAAGACAACAATGACAGAGCAGAGCCCTTCTTCTGTTAAAGTCAAACTCTACAATGGAGGATCTACAATCCAAAATACAGCTTTTCAGACCAACAGGCCTCCAAGTGCTGTTTGAGAAACTGCCCACAGCGAAGCTCTTCACAGAGCTTATTAGGCGATGCTGTGAAAGAGAATAACCGCACCTGCCTGTGGCTGTGATGGTTATTGCCTCCTTTTCCGACTGATTTGTGTGGCGCTCGCCACCACCAGTCCTGCTTGCACTGAGAAAGAGCTGAGCTAGCCCAATCTTAAGAAAATTTAACACTTTGGTAGTACACCCCATGGATATCCATTTCAGATTTTGCTGGGTTTATGCTCTGGTTTTTATTTCTTGTTTTCTTTATGGTTTTTGTGTCCATTCCAGTTTTTCGCTCCTTCCCTACTTTTTTTGACCAAGACAGAAACTATGTCCCCTGACTGGAACAATTTACTGACATCTTTTTAAATGACTTTGTATAAGGTTATAAAAGTTATTAGTCACTAGCAATGACTCACTTTGGACTGAGGTTCTGAAAAAAAAACGATTCTCTCCTATAAGGAAATATGTTTTCTTTCAATAAAGTTTTTCGAAATGTTCTTTTTTGGTGATTTGAAGGAAAGGATTTGTCACATTGACTGCAGTGACATTATTTCATTCACAGATGATTCATCAAAACGTTGTTTATGATATTCAATAAAAAGTATGTAAATGCTGCTATATAATATGTCAGTACTTTACATGGCAATAAAAAAGACCAGTGAGTAGCTCATTCACAGCAGCTCCCTATCTTCTAACTGTGAACTAGTCTCCACATCTCTTTTCTCTGTCTTCAGACTCTGATATCGCCAAATCCCATTTCTCACTATTTTAATCCTCCTTTTCTGGATTTTTTTTTCCCTCAGGTGCCTGCATCAGATGAAAAATAGCACTTGGGTTTATAATTGCATCTTCAGGTGATGATGAAATTGGTTTATTTCCCACATAATTGGGTCTTTATCTGTTGACATATCTGGCCGTTTCCTCACTCTTTCATCACCACTATACACTAAGTCCTATAGTAGATTTTACAGGAAGGCAGACAAATCAAAAAAGGGAAACTGATATACCTGCAACAACTTCCTTTGTTCATAGTATATGTTTCTCTACATATTTCTAATCTAGGATCTCTTCTGTGTTTCATGGCAATCCAATGCTCTTGTCTGTGGCCCTCCGTCTCCATCCTCATCCTATTTCAATTTTTCTATCTGCCAATACATGGGCTGAGAGCCTGACCCCAGGCATCTCCCATACTTTATAACGCTGCCTTCATTACCCAGCCTGCTGCAGCAGGCAATAAATGAAAATCTGTAAATGTGGTAGTAGAGGACGGAGGAGAAAAGAAAAGGAGGGAATGTAAAAAAGGAGAGGAAAAATCTACAGAGCGAGTTGATATTGAAAAGGTTAGTGTAGAGATGGAGAAAGAGAAATGGAGAGTGTGTGAGGATGAGCATGTAGAGCACAGACTACAAAGAGAAAAAAAGGGGAGATGAAGAGCAAAGCCATAAAAACCTAAGTTGGAAGTTATTAGAGCCTGGCTGGATGAAAAATGCCATCACCATAAAATAATATTAGAATTGGTCTGGCCTTATGTCGCTGATGAATACAGATACCACCCAGCAGGCTCTCTGTGGCAGAGCTGGCTAATTTGAACAGCCATCCTACCTGCAAGGGTGGTAAGAAATATTAAAGTGAATTAAATAAAAGGTTCACTGTCCGATGTTTAGTTTATAGTCTCACATTTGACTCAGTTTGAGTGTCAAACAGAAGATCAGCTCACAAGTAGCTAAACAAGGGGGTGGGTGCTTAGAATGTATCATTAATAAATAAGCTAAACCAGAAATAGCTCTGCTGCAGTTTTAAACAAACATAATGTATGAGAAGAATTTAAATCTTTTTTTAAACCTTGCATGTGCTGAAGTCAGGACGTATTTTAGCCTCATCTCATGCCGGCACATCGTCAATAGTCGGCCCAAAGGGGCCATGGATACCAGAAAGTAATGACAGCTGAGTGAAAGGGGACTCGCTGAAATCTGATCAGCGACATATATCGACGGGAGTTTAGTGCAAAGACAGCGGACGTCTTAATTACTGCCAAGTCATGGTAATACCGTTTTATGACATTTGAATTGGGTTTATAGACGGCCATCAGCAAACCATAAGGTCACTATAATCAAGGGGGAAGTAAATTAAAGGAAAATGACTCTACTTAATGCCTCCTAACAAAAACCAATGGTTCAGTGTCATAAGCAGATACATGATGCTGTAGGAAAACAAAAGTATTTAATAATAATCCTTTAATCTGTACTTTTACTGGATTTATACACAGGCTTTAAACAATCTGTATTTGTATTATTACACTTCAAGTTGTCAAATTACAGAATTTCTACACCACCAACATATTTTCATTCTGTACTCAGCAAATAAAACAAATTGATTCCTTCAGATTAACAAATGCATGATGCATTAGCAAAATGCTTGCTCCATGATAGATCCTTGAATTGTACATTACTAAGTAAAACGTGGCGACTCTTACAGATCTTGCAAATCAAAGTATTTTACGACGTCTCTCTCTCTCTCTCTCTGCCATCTCTCTTGTGTTGTCCGCACCATGGGAAACCCACCACTTGATTTATCCTTCAATAAAGTATAATGGCTATTTTCCCTGAGAAACGTCAGTATGTGTTGCAACAGCCGGTGGTAAGGTCAAGATCATTTCAAGCCTAGGCTGCATTGTATTACCCTTATAGTGAAGAGAGTTAATAAATAAGGGACAGAAAAACAAAGGTGGAAGAAAAATACATTTCAGATGAAGCGAAACGATGGGGACCAGTGGAGTGGTCTTATCTCTTTATGGTCTGCAGCTTATAACCACACCGTGTGTGAGTGTGTGTATGGACCCACTATGTTCCCTTGGGTGGTTTTGATACTAAATGCTTCCATCATTTGGGGGTGACTCAGTTCAGCAAAGATAATTTATCTGGGAAATAAAAGGAAAAGGCATATATATATATCCTGTGTTGTGTTGGCATCATATAATGGTGGTTGACCACGACCGAGGCGGCGGCTGATGATGGATCCTAATAAGCGGCAGTGGACAATGACTTTGGACTATAGTCCTGTGTGGCCTAGGGGGTAAAGTGGGCGTTCTCCAACAAGAAGGTTGCCGGTTCAATTCCCACTCTTCCCCATCTGCATGCCGAAGTGTCCTTAGCAAGATACTGAACCCCTAAATGGCCCCTCATAAATGTTGAGTGTACTGACAATGTAAGTTGCTTTGGACAAAAGCGTCAGCTAAATGACATGTAATGTAATATAGTGGCATCCATGATCTTGCTGGCTGCTGACCATAGACTATGATTGCAACAGGACTGCTTAACATATAGTATAGAAATTATCCTTCAAAATGTTTATCCTTATCAATGCTGCTAAAAACTTTAATCTTGATGTTTTCCTACACCTGACATCTACTGCACTTCTGTCCGTCCTGGGAGAGGGATCCCTCACATGTGGCTCTCTCTGAGGTTTCTACGTATTTTTACCTGTTAAAAGGGTTTTTAGTAGTTTTTCCTTTCTCTTGCTGAGGGTTAAGGACAGAGGATGTCACACCAATGTTAAAGCCCTATGAGACGAATTGTGATTTGTGAATATGGGCTATACAAATAATAATGTATTGATTGATTGATTGATATATATATATATATATATATATTTATTTTTTTTTTGTTATATGAAGAATGTATTTTCTTTCTTTGTCAGATATATTAACACTCGGCTTCTTCTGTCTGTGAGGATGTGTCGCCCCCATATATTCTTCTACCCTTATTCTACCACTCTCTTCACGTCGCTCTATACAAGTCTGACAGTGAAGCCTTTTGATCAGAAAAACAGTTTCTTATCTTGTCTCCGCCCAGCACATTGATATAAAAAAGTCTTACCTCACTTGACTATGTATGAGAAACTGGCACACTGCCATAAAAAAAGAGAAACCCCACATTTCTCCTGGCCAACTTTAATGTCTAAAGCTACGATGTGATTGTAGCAACCTCACAATGGCTCATACGATTCTTTAGAGACTCTCCATTACCGTTTTGCTGATTTTCTTTTTTTGTTGGGTTTACCACTGTAGCTGTGCTACTAATAGCCATTCCTTTTTACTCCATCTCTTCCTTCTCTTCCTCTCTCCTTCTACACCTGCCTTGCTCCCTCCTCGTCCCACTCTCCCTTTCCGCCTTCCCTCCCAGCTATTTTACCTCTCACCTTCCTTTACCCTCTCTTCCACACTGTAGCTTGCCATTGTCAAACACACTTTGTTTATCAAAGCCGTGAAAAAGCCTTGCTCTTAAAGGAGTTAACTGAGATGTAGTACCTCGGCGCGGAGGGGGCGGGGACACGGGCGACCCCAAACTGTCACGCACACCCATGTCACATGTGATCAGTGACTCCGGGAAACCGCAGGGTGAGGAAACTGTAGGTTGAGAAGCACACACGGTGTTGTCTGTGCATGCATGCATACATCACGTCACATAAACCCATTCTATCAAAACCTCATTATCCTACACATTCATGGAGGGATGTGAACAGACATGTACACCCACATGTGCTACAGTAGGTCACCCATACACTTTGCTCTGAATCCTCTGTTCTAACTGTAGACTGTAGTCCCCTGGAAAAATGGAGTATGTCACAAGTGTTGATTCACTTGTAACAAGCTGCACGAAAGAGATTTTAAAGTCAGTAACAAGACGATGGGGAAAATGTATCCTGCTTTGAAACCTCTATAGAGATGGTGTCTTTTACAGTATGAAATATAGCTGAGTGTGATTAGGGTTATTATGATAATGTACCTAACCTGACCTTTTGTCAATAGAAAAGTATATGAAGTCTTTTAAATTGTAATATTTTAATAATAATATAATAGTGCATTATACTGTCATCAAAATAACTTCTAATGTTGTTTTATACTGATCGTTCAGTGATTATCTACAGATAATCAATATTTGTGTTATTCAATTTCTGCCTGACATTGTTTTATCCTGTGGTTTTCCATACAGTGAAGGTTTATTGGGTCATGGTGGAAATATAATATTTGTTAATCATTTTAAATGACCTCGTCAAGACTTTGTTGAAATACTTATGCAGATTTCCGGTCGTTTAACCAACGCCAATTTTTTTAAAAAAGTCAATCATCAGCAGCTGCCAGAAATACGCTGACACCATGGCTGCATCAGACAGTGCCTGAGAAGAGAGTCCATGCTGGACCCGACGTGAGGTTACTATCCCCAGAACCACGGTCTAAGAAGTCCACAGCACAGCAGCACTCGTTCAACTAGGCCTGCTCCAATTATTCCACTCTGCTATTAATGACTGGGTTGATGTCGTTCCCAGAATTACAATCTCTAAATTTACCTTCTTAGATCTTCTTCATCCTCCTTGTAAATTGTCCCTTGAATAATAATACATCTTATATTTGTATATGCATTGTTGTATTGTGTATTCTTTTGAAGTGGACAACAGAGATCAATTGAATCAACTGATGGGTAAGGTGATGGAAAATGTTTTGTTAGTGCTCTAAGTCAGGAAAAAAGGTTTTAACTATCGATTCAGACAATGGATGATGATCTAAGCAAGATGAGCGATATTTAGGAGTTTTACAGCAGTGTTTTACTGTTGAAAATAATGATAAAGATTCAGACCCAGATAATGCTCCTGCTGGCCCAGTGACAGAGGCTCAGTTGGTGAGACACGTGTTTGACTAAGAGGATGAAGTTGGGAACACTGTGATTTTGCCAGTTTAATTGTATTTTTTTATTGTGAAGTCAGAAAAGAGGCAATATTTACAGTGAATGATTTCAAATATTTAAGCATTTTATTCTGCACCTTAGGTGTTAATGGGTGGATGTGATATGTGACACAAATTAAAGTAGCTTATTATGTCACGAGGATCATTTAAAGGACTGTGTTCTACGATGTATAAACATCTAGTAGTGAGGATGCAGATTGCAATCAGCTGAACACCCACTTCCCCCACCCCCTCAGAATGTTGGAGAATCTATAGGTAATGTAAAAAAACGTCTCTTTGTGGAGACAGTTTGTTGGGTTTGTTCATTATAGGCTACTCAGGTAACATGAAGAGGAGCTACTTCTGGTGTAGCTCATTCTAACCTAGAGAAATGGTTTCTGGTAACTAAGGAAAAAATAACTGTACAGTTTGAGTATTTTAACAAAAATTTAAAATTGAGATGTATTCTAATTTGCCTTGTCAAAGCAATGCGACACAAATAGATGGTGTAGGAAATTTGTACAAATGAGGTTCTATTATGACAGTGTAATTGTAACATGTCATATTAAGCATATGTCAGGGAAGTAATGGAAGACTAATTGTGGCTTGTGCTCATCACATCCATCTGCTCGTCCATCTGTCTTGACAAATACAACTGATTTTCAAGCAAACTCTGGAACTTCGAGTCACACCGAGTGGGGACCATCGATAAGGCTGTTTAAATAACCCATTTAATGCTGAGATATGCTGAATGTGTATGTTCTATACCTGCTATAGGCTAAATGCACAGCTTGATTAGTCATTGCAGCAGACTCACTTTATAAATGCTTGCTTCACCGACATTGCTGTGCTTGTTTGAAAAACACTATGGGCGTAACATTCAAACGATTCAGGGTGTCGCAACATTTGTGGGAATGCACTCTGGCCATCAGAGCCATTGATTAAAACAGAATAAAACAAGGAACAAGCCCCTCTACTGGTAGTGTAGGTCCACTAGCCCAAACCATGTGAACAAAACACAAATATACAGTATGCAATGGTGCCATTAAATAAGACATTTCACATCGCCGTATTTAGACAACAAACCAAAGACATAACTCCTTGAAAGAGTAGCGACTTAGATGCACCAGTCACATGCAAAATGTGATAGCTGCACAACTGGCATACTAATTAATTAAGCATTCATGTACAAAATAATTACAAAGTACTATTTTGTACCAAATGTGAAAGCCAAGGTGAGCATAAACTACAGTAGAATCATTCAAGGTTACAAGGGGGAACAAGTGAAACACAACTCTTCTTTGAATGCACAACACCATCCCCCAAATCCTTTTTTTACTTACACAAAGAACTAGGCAGGCCATGCAGAGTTGCTACCATATGTCACACTCTAAAGACAGTTGAGTTGGACATGTCTAAAGTCCTACTTAATAACAATACCGTTGATGAGATCTTAAATGAACCTATACTATTGCTTGCAGCAACTAAAGTGATAAACCCATACTATCCTAATAACATCTATGCTAATGCGGTTGAATCAATGACATTTGCCATTTATCCAATAGATATTGAAAAGCTTGGACGCTCAGCATTATTTCACGACTGAATCAAAAGCCCACAGATCTGGGCTGCTAGCAGTGGTATGTAGGAAACCCTGCCAGGATGCTTTGTTATAAGAGAAGTTAAGCTCAGTAACATCGTTGCTATATGCTGGATAAATCAAGTGCATCGTGTATTCATCAGGGATTAGCATGCTAATAACATTTTTTTAAGGTTGTTGTGAAATTTTTTTACCATAACTCATGAAACAATATTAAACTAAGATAGGTATCGGGACAGCCTCACCCTAAATAGGAGAGGTGCAGGGAGAAGGGGTGAAATGGGATTGGGCTTTAAGGAGTAGGTGAAGATCCTGGATGACCTGCATTTTATATTACAATTCAAATTAAATTCTAAACAACTTAATTTGTCCCTGGAGGGAAATTATAATTCTACAGCTGGCAAAAACACAGAAGATAATAATGGACATAAAACCAGGGCAGAGATTAACTATAAGAATAGATTAAATATTGTATGAAAAGCATATACCATGCACTCCGACGGTAATCTCATATGTAAAAACATATTCAGCAAGACAATATCACAATCTGTAGGCAAGGGACAAGACTTTCTGTTGGAAGCCTTCTGGTTCGAGGTTTTTTTTTTTTTTTTTCTGTGAGGAGAGTTAAAGAGAATAAAGAAATTGTACTTATAGTGGCTTTAAAATGAAAATGGAAAATAAACTCACTAGGTGGCTTCTCAAAATATTGGCCGTTGCCCCAAAGGTTAATTTGACGATAGTCGATGGGTAAAGAGATTGTTTCGAAGTTGCTGCTGCTGTGTTCTGGTAATGCACGTGTTTTAACCCACATGCCCTGAGTTCAATTTGAGCCGCTCATTTATTTCAACTTTAACGTGATCTTTAAGAAATAAACCTGAACAAAGGACCTGACTATTTCATTTCAGCCCCTTCTCAATCAGCCAAATAAACAGGAAATACCAAAACAAAGCGAGATGCAACAATAGGAAAAGTTGATCAATGTCATTAAACTATATCGAGTCATTTCAAAACACTTTTTTCTTAGAGCAGCAGTGGCCTCAAATTTTTTGACACAAACTGGCAAAATCTATTTTTTGTCCAAACCCTGTTACGTTGACACTTTCACCTCGAAGCTTATGCAAATTTTCCACCTTAATATCCATAATGGCAGCTAGTGTTACTGTTAATGCTTTATATCACACACTTAAGTGAGGAAATGGCACCAAGCTAATTACAACAGTGACTTCCTGACTGTCACAGGCCGTTTTTCAAGCTGTTTGCACCCAGCCTGTCGGAGGTGAATCAATACAGTTCAATACACGGAGGACATACTCAACTGTGGTTACAATAAAAGCCATCTTAAAGCACTGCCTGTCAATATTTAAATCTCTCACGCTCCTCAGCTTTGTTTGTTTGAGTGTACCTCTCAAGTCGGAGGTGTCCTAAAAGATTAACTGAGCAAATAATCCCCCCCCAACATGAGTACAACCCTCACAATCACAAACCTAACAGAGTGTAACCATCCACGGTGTCACCAATGTCAGTAGCACGGTGCGTTGGCCACTAGCCAGACATGCCACCCCATGCTACTTCATGCTACTTAAGCCCTGTGTGAATTATTGCTTTATAATTGTCCCCGCTGAATAGTCCTCCAGGGAAACCAAATGACCTCTTGCAACAGAAAGGATAGGGCACAAGCAGGAGAGAGAACATCATTCTTGCATAATGTACTACGTAATGGTTCCAAAGCAACAGCACTGTGACACGTGTGGAAGGGACACAGCCACGGGTGCAGGTAGATGTTCCAGATGGGTGAATGTAAGGACACCAAAACACAGAGCGATGCACAAATCCACATCTTAGCCAGTGAAGCACAAAATTATCTAAGCTAAAACGAAGAGAAATCCTAACAAGATGTTAACTCACAAGAGTGTGTTGCAGTTGCGGTGGGTTGAGTCTGTTCTGAATGACTAGCACAGCCTCCATGAAAATAAGGTTTCAAATCGCCCGGATACCTTTAAAGGTTTGACCTTTAGCAGCCCCATTATGCAAATCAGAGTAATTTGTGAGCATAGCTTAATGTGAGTACCACACTTTATGTTAACCACATTTATGCAGGAAATATTAGTGCGTTTGAGAGATTAAGATTACGACCTGTAATTATATCGCTTCCATCAGACAAATTGGTCTGTTTTGATACCAGAACATGGTAGAAAAATGCTTCATTACATGAAAATGAAAAACAATAATGTACTGATGGATGGTAGAAGTGAACACAGGAACACATTTCTACTAAAAGTACAATATATGCAGGATCATTCATTTTCTCTTGGACACAGAACCATTTCCTCTGTTGCTGCATCCGTCATGTCCCAGTTTTTTTTTTCCTTTTGCCTCCCCCCACCCTACCGCCATGACAGCCCCTTTCCATTAGTGACAGGTCTTTCACTTAGAGGTTGTTTAACTGTAGGTCAGAACGGAGAGGAGCTTCCACATCTCAGATGGATGATACCTCTCTGTCACATTAACTGTATTATTACCATTTACATTATCCATTAGCATTAGCATATTTGTATTTCTCTGTTATTTAAAACATATGTGAGAAATGTTGATTGGTGAAATAGATATATTTAATATATTCAATCCAATACCATGGAAGCATTTAGGTATTAGGACAAAGTGCCTGTTGACATTGGCCCCAGCTGCCCATGTCACGAGGCGATCATTTTCTGTGTTAGTTCTGTGATATTCTCACGTGAAGAATGGATTTTCTCTATGTTGTGAAATTTTAAGAATGCTCTCATTAAAAAGATTTATCTGCAGCGTCTCATCCAGACACAATAGAGCAGAGTGGAATCTGATGCAGCTGGTGAAGAGAAGAATCTGTAACCATTGCACAGATGCCATCGGACAGCTGGTCTATTATAGGACAATAACTGTGTATCCGCCTCTTTTAGTCCTTTTACCACAAGTCATACATACTTTATATTACTGTCGTTTACAAATAATGCTTTTAATGTGTTTTATCTACCTGCTCCCCCTTTCTATTCTGTATATAATCTAATTGCGCAGACTTCAACCTCCCAGACTGATAGTTCATCATCATCATTTCTGATAGAAAAGGTATTGGTAAAATAATAGAAACATCCCTTTTCAATATTCTCTGCTGTCTTGTCCAGCTCAGCTTGTTTCTGTTACAGCATCGCTCTCCATTAGAGCTGTCGCATGTCCAAAAACAAAATTAGAGTGTGCGAATGTGAAATATGATTTCGGAGCATTGGTGGGACTGACTCTGAAGTTTCCGTTTTCAGTGCACACAAATCTCTCATGTCTCTGCTTTTCCGTCTTATTAAAACTCTAAACTCTCAGCAGCTTCTCAGTTTTAGCCGTTGCCGACTGTCGCCCTCATCATTTCCCAAACGTTGCTGGCGGCAGGTCATATTAACAGGTGAGAACCTTCAGTCAGCATTAAACCTGTCTGCTGTCTGGTTCAAGTGTATATTATTCAGCTGGTGTCTGTACTCTGCCAAAGATTCTTTATGAAGGAGCCTCCACTCTGTAAAACCACTGTTCAACAGGCTGGGGAGTTGAAGTGCAAGTCCGACAGTTATACATCTTGGCTCTGTCTAATTATTACTCTCGTGTTAAACTTCCATTCATAACTGGACAATAATTTGGGTCAATATTTACACTTGTAACTTTAAAACTTATAAGGACCATGATAACATAGCTCAAGAGAAATAAGGTGGTCATACATAGCTGTTTACATCTGTTAGAGTTGTTTTCATAGGATCATCGACTGTATAAAAAGGTGGACAGCATTCCTCCACTTCCTCCCACTGTCCTGAGATGTAGCCAAAATATCTTGTTATGAAAGCTGCCATCTTGTAACAGAGTAACATGAGCAATTCTCACCCCAAGTCTGAAGATGTCTCCCGCAGCCTCCCCATATATCTCCCTCTACCTGAGTCATCCATTCAAACAGCACATTCATTAATGGCTAGAATTGCTGTGACTCTCCATAATACATGTAGGTGTTCCTTTCCTATTGGACAGTTAAGCCTAAAGTAAACATAACTAAATCACATGTTGTCCTAACGTCTTGCCACTGGTATAATACCAAGAGAGTTGGAGTTGGGGCCTCTCTCTCTGGGGCATTTGAACTGGGTTGAAAAGTCCTTCAACGCAGACACTACAATGTGTTGCTAGTTGGCCCTTTATCTATAACCTGACCATGGCACTGCTTGGAGAGAGAAGTGAGTATATGTGGAATGAGCTCCATTCACCTCATGGAGAACAGATGTGAGATGTGAGGATGGTGAAAGATTATCTCACACACACGCTCAACCTGTCACAAGTCAGTCTCAGCTGTCAAACTTAAGAACTGGCTCAAATGAAGGAAAACATCTTTGGGGGGAAATATATTTAAAGTGTTATTAGACTTTTTTGTTCCATGCTTTGGCTTCACTTTTTAGATGAGTCATGTTGTCCATCCCTGCACCGTTATATACAGTCTATAATAACAATTCTTTAGGAAGTGGGTCCTCAAACTTCTAATTGATTTAGCATTGGTACATGTCTCATCTGGAAAAATACTAAAACCTAATTAAGTTATACATATTATACAAATGGAATATTTAAGTTAACATAAGCATCAGCACAGGAAGATAGGAACCAAAACATCTTGATGTGCACTAGCACGATTAATTCCTCTGTCCACATTTTTAGAAGGATAACAGTGAAAATGCAAAAATTACTGGCTAATAGAAATGGTGTGAATGAATGATGAAGTAATCAACAAAGCAAACAAGCAAGAATATTTCCATTTGCTCAGAGGTAAACTGGTGCAAGACCACACAAAAACATGAGACTAAATTATTTGCTAACTTATGAAGCAGATACAGTGTGAGAGAGACCTGGAGGCTGAGTACTGCAGAGGAACGAAATCTCTCTCCATTCGCTTTTATCCAAAAGGAGTTTAAATATCCGAAAGACGAACTTAATCAAAAATATGTATTCATGAGGACCGGCACAATAGCTAATTCACCTTTTCATATTTCTCTGCCTGCCCATATCTATGGAACATCTTTTGTCTGTTCAGTAATAAAATGAGACGCACCGTGGGACTAAATTTGATTTGATAGAAAGAGAGATGCATTATTTTCCTGTAACAATAGTCCTGCCTTCTGCGTAGCATACACACTGAGCATATAGCTCATCACACTCTACCCACACATGCAGCGCAAATTCATTTTCCTCTGAAATACAGATAGACAAACTCACGCACACACACACAGACACACTAATGCACATAAACAGATTTGCCTGAAAGACATGTGTGAATATTTGTGATTGTTAATAAAACCCTCCCTCGTGTTCCATCAGATTAGCTCTGAAGTGAATCTGACAGTGATACGCTGATCATCTGGCAGCAGTGGAGCTGATAATCATCACACTCCTCCTTGCAGAGATCAAGGCAGAACTCAGAGATTGCCAGGTTAGCTCCTTGTGGTGCAGGTGTATTTTTTACTTCATAACGTGAACAGGTTGATTTCATTTCCATATTTGACTGGAGGTGTGATAGTGGTAATGAGAATCTTTTATGCACACAGAGAGCAAAGAACATGACTGATGGGCCTGCCTGTTAATGTGCATATTCAGTTCATATTGAGTGAAAGAACAGCAAAGTTCTCACATTGATGTTGCAACATCGACTCTTTTTGATATTTGATATTCAGGGTCAAGTTAAGTTCATGTACTTTGGAGCCCTCATAGGGTCATGGCCATATTTGGAGCAGTTTCCTTCCCCCATCATGCAACATTGTCTTTTTATTATCGCTACATGAGTGTGCAGTCATCTGTATCTGTGCAGTTGTCCTGAGAACAGTAACTGAATGAATCTAATAGCATCCTGTAGATCACTGTAAACAGTTCCTCCTTCCAAGATCTCAGAATTTGCTTCAGTTTACTTTCACTAACTAATTAACCATACATGATGAGCAATATAGTGCTTTATCGGCATACTCCAGTGAAATCAATAAACTGATCCATACTGCAGGGTTCACTAGGGAGAAGGTCAGGGGAAATGGGCTACATAGAAGAACGTGGACACCCAAACCCAGTGGCACCTGTCAGACCAGACAGGACGGCTCAGGTTCTGAACAAAATTTTGAAATGATACTCTGTTTTGGGTCGGTCACATTGACTGGACTGATCTGTAATCAGGGACAATGAGGATCAGGGACAGGGTAACACAAACTCAGTGCAGCTTACATTAACAGGCTCAGACAGGTTCAGACAGAAACATGTGGCCGAGTCACACTCTACTACATATGGGTCACAAGGACATGAGGAGAACTATTGGGAGGTAGCACAGAACTATTTTGTAAGTAACACTACACACAATGCGAGGAAACACAACAACCTCAGGGGCTGTGTAATGTACAAGGATAATGAGTTTCTTTTTGGAAGATAAAAGAGGAGACATGAAAAACATAATGTGGAGCAACATTCAGTATTCAGTCAATTACGGTGCTTCTGACTTATCTGTGTAATTCCCTCACAGGTTTACACACCTACTACACCACTTCTCTACCCCTTTTCTACAGTATGGTAAATTCTATCAGGAACATTTTCCAGAAGTCCTATAGGACTTAGAACAGGGACAACATCTAGCCTGGGTGGTATATCTGTGGTGATGTACATTCACATCATCCTGTGACTCTGCAACATCTGGCCAAAAAAACAAAACCGCCTGTAGAGAGAAGCCTGAAGCTGTTTGCACATTATCAACACCAAACACTCAGTGTAGCATCAAGACAATCTTTTCTAACCGAGAGCACCGACACAGCAATGCTTCCCAAATGTAACACACAACAAAAAAAAAAAAAAAAACATGCTGAGCCATGAACCTCAAAGTTCAGGGGAACCATTTTGACACTGACCTTTCCGTTACCAACGGGCTTCGAATAATTGTGAACAATTTGAAAAGCAATTTTTTTGTACTTGTGTTTGATTGCTCAGAGGTTATATCATGGCTTGAATAACTTAGCTTTCTTGTGATTCTTTAACTTTTTTCTCCGGTTCCAGTACACAGCTGCAGCAGGATACCATTGAAAAATGTTTTAAATTGTATTTACTTGATTGTTGCTGTTGTGGGTTTGTACCCTCATGTTTGAAATGCACTTATTGTAAGTCTCTTTGGATAAAAGCGTCAGTTAAAGAAATGTAATGTAATGTACAAAGGGAGTCTGGTGGGCATGGATGTGTTTAAAGGGATCAGCTAATGTTTTACACACAGCCATACATTGTGTGCTTTAACGATAGTTACACATCACACCAGCACCTTCCTCAAAGCTAGACACAGTTCTTGCTTTTCTATGTTTATTTGTTCGTTTGTTAGTGAGTAGGATAGTGTGCACAGCGAGATGGGGTGATTGTTGACATTTTTTGTCTCAGAGAATAATTCATGGATCTTGATGAAACAAATCAGACACAGTAAGAAGACTATTATCTATGAGTGTGCACAGTTTTGTTTCCGGTTTAGATTTTTTAATGTGGTTTCATTTTTCTGTTGGGACTTGGTGGAGGGATCTACTCTACTGAGTTTTAAAATGATTGCTGCTGGTCAGATTGAGATTTCCACTTTGAAAGGAAAAGACCGTAACGTGTGGCACTCTTTCATTTCTCCAAGGCTCCTGTCACTTAAAAGATGTTCTCAGGAATTTTCTGTTCTGAATCAATGGAAGAAAAAAAACAGGGCTTTTTTTCTGACTCAAACCCATCATGCAATTGCACCACCATAAGGGTTTGGGCAAAAAATATCTATTTGATCTATAAAGTCAAAAAGGCTCTTCCTATGAATCAATTTAAAGTTACAATGATAGATAATTTATTTGTGAACGTTAGGTATTGGAGCATTCGATGTTTTCGTAAAATAAATTGATACAAGCAGCAACAACATAGTCAACATATCTTTATTGTATGATATCCAATTTGGTAGATGGTTTGATTGTTAGTGGATGTTGTTGGCAGGTAAGCCCCATGGGAAACCGACCCTTTCAATAGACTTACTGAGGTACTATACAGCAGTGCCACATTTAGTTTAGACTAAACGTTACTGCCCCAGATATCTACTGACGACTCACAATGTGAGATTCACAATGTGGATGTTCAGTCGGCTTATTCAATTGTGGGAACTACTTTAATTTGAAAGAAGATATGAAAAATAAACCAGTAAAATAGAGTTGAAGGTCAGGATTTTGGTATTTTGTGTAACCTAGAGGATTCATCAAGCTACCACTGAAGAAAACAAGGTCATGTCTTCGGCATTGCTTATCTACTGTCTTTTTCGTTTCCCATACAACTGTGCACCTCAGTCTTTGTTATACTTTAAAGGAATGATGTTTGTTGGATTATGAATATTATGGCCCAATCTTTTGCCACACATTGCATTTTGGATTTAAAGGCTGAAATACCTCCACAGTTTTATAACCAAAGTGAATGGAAAACAACAAACCTCTTTTTGAATTCAACTTGCCAAGTGAAAAAATAGCATAAAACAGCAACCTTCATGTACCAAGACGGTGAAAGGACTATCTATCTGGATGAACTGTGAAATGTGCTGTAAAACGGGGACATGTTTGCCCTTCCGTTGTCGGAGGAGGTCACCCTGACACAACTTCTCTTAGACACAAATTATTTATCCATGCACACAAATATGCACACACTTATCTTAAGGTCACAATTCAAACTCCCTATCTGTCCCCTCAATCAGTTTCTGTCTCATTGCAGCTCCATTGAAATTGCTTTATTGTGTACGTTTTATTTATCGCAGAGGAATCTCATACACAACGCAAACACATCCTGCTTAGTAACTAACACTCAGTCAGGCAGCGTGTCCAGTCCACTTGCCCTACATGTCTGATGATGGACAGTCAGTGGGAGGAGGTCCACATGAGAACTCAAGCTTGGTTCAAATCCAAGGCCGTCTTGCTGTGAGGTGACAGCGCTAACCACAGAGTCAACGCACCTTCCTTATTCATTATACACTGTTATGAAATTATCATGGTTGGCTTGGAAGGATCTCCTTCTGTCACAGCAGTGATTCGAGTGTCGCAGCATAAGAAGGAAAGAGGAAGATGAAACTTGGTGGTGTGGAGAGATGAATGCGCCTCATGCCAGCCGCAGCACTGTATTGTGAGTCGTTAATGAACACATCTTCCTAATGTTGTTGTCCATTGGTGTGACTTCCTGCATGTACTCCTGCGTACGTGTTGCTAATTTCCACATTACACATTGTAGATTTAGTGATGAAGTTGTATTTTGCATGGACGTGCATGGCCGCAGAGAGCCCTTGTTCAGCGTGCTACCTGTAACCTGTTGCACTTGTATTAGCGCCATAATGTATAGCGTCGCTTAAAACTGCCAGACTCTCCTTCTGTATAAATAACAGTGAACTAAAAAAGACTAATAAACGGAATATTTGAATTATGGACACAAATAAAAACTATATTTCCTTTATCAATCATATCCCCATAAAATTCATAATATATACTATACATAATTACGTCGTGCAGTATTTATAAAACGTAATTATATTGTTATGGTTGGAATTTCCGAGATAATTCTCTCAGGAAAAGCTTCTTTTTTTTCAAGTGAATGCAATATGCTTCCGTATTATCTGGATTTGCACCAAAATGCTATGGGTTCTTTCCTGAACGATACCAAACCCTTCCACCAAGTTGTTTGGAAATCTGTCAATTGGCGGAAACACAACTTATTGGTGGATGTAACTGTCGATCAGTACAATATTGCTAACAGAGATACAAATACAAATACATACAACATTCTACACTGTAATCCTTCTACAAGCAGGAATATACAGCCTGATGTACAACTTAAATAATAAACGTAAATCAGCATAAGTCATGGCTCATACAGTTAGCTCAGATGGCTCAACAGCTAGCTCTCTGTACAGCATTGAACTGCCTGTGACGATAGATCTCAAAGAGCCGAGTGCAGACCTTTTCCAGTGATGACGTCACCTTTATCGTCACCCTGACGATAAGTTAAAGTAAGTCCATTTGTACGGTATGTGATTGGTTCATCTATAAATTTATAAAATGATGTACAGCACATGTCAAAATGAAGTGTTAACAATAACCTGTTTTTGTTGTGAAGTTGACCAAGAGGGTGTTTGTGTGTAATTTATCTAACATGATTTTCAGCAGTGTTTCCACAGCTTCGCACCACTTCCCCTGAAGAAAGAGAATTTTGTTTCCTCTCACACTTAAAGAATTCAGCCTCCACTTTTTGTCTTCCTTCCTTTCTCAGTGAGTCAGAGCTCTGTCAGTCTGTTGCAGCATGACTTCTCCCTGCATTAAGGTAGAGTAGACATTGAACCTCCCTCCACTGAATTCACTGGTGAATCATTCCTTTATGATGACGGATTCATGAGGGGGTTTCTTCCTGAGACGGTGAAGTTTTAATAATATTGTCTATCAAATATAATGTTTATTTTTACTTTTATATAATACTTTTGTAGAAACAAAAATAACTTGCACGTTTTTTGAAAGTGAACAGCTCTGTCCTAGTCTCCGTGTGCAGATGCTTGTGGCAAAATTGAATTTCAATGCTTTGTAAACTTAAGGTTGTTGTCTCCTCCAAGACCTCTTATCAAATGAAAGAAGCATCTCAGGAGGGAGGGCTGACATTCACAGGCAAGGGCTTTTCAGACAGAGCCAAAGGTTTCCTTTCACTTACTGGAAGCATGACATCAAACACCGTGCTTCAGGATGCTTCAGGTCTTGATCAATATACAGCAGATCCCTCAAGCAGCTTTCCACAGATGCAGATTGTGATGGGAAGCCTTGGGCTGAATAATTATTAGCGTTTTACTGCTTGCTAACAGGAAGTTATACGAGGATTTTACTGACTTTATTATACTATTCTATATATGCACTTTACCACACAAATTAACATGGTGCTGTGTTCTCTCGATGAGAATGACAATTGTTTGCCCCAGTGCTTTGTATTTATCCATTTTACTTTTGTACTCTATAGACACTAATATAATAGTCTAATATAGCCCTGGATATATCAAAGTAGACCCCACAACTTGTTAGATGAATGTGTTTTTGCTCTACCCTAGTAATTAATTTCCAATAAACAACAACAACAACAACAAATGAGTAGGACTGTACCAGCACTATAAATGAACTGACGAGAAACAAAGGCTGGTTCTCACAGAGCATCAAATCGACATAAACCATTAGAAGAGGTAAAGTAAGCAACTGTGTACAAACATAGTTGTAACAAAGGTGAGCGAGACACTGTATGATTTTGTCATTTTGTCATCTTGTGTCTTTATAGTTTATTATGGATTATGTTTTTTTTGTATCTCTGGTAATTTTATAATGCATTATAGTTTATCCTTTTCATGGCAGACATTTTATTAGGCAAAAAAGTTAAACCAATAAGGTCTGAACTCACTGTTACCATGTAAGTCTACTGACATACCAAAATTATTGTTATGTTGTGTGGTGGTTTGAATACTCACTGCTACTGTTACAAAGGAATTCCTTCAGACTCTGAAGCAAAATCAACCAAACATGTTGCCTGAAGACAATTCTCCAGATTACCAGGTATCTTGGTCTGGTACATTTGTAATGTAACCATGTAAACTATATATCAAAATACACCTCTTTAATAACAGTCCAGTGTGAAAAAAATAACTGTCTCTTTAGTGAGAGTGGCATAAAAAAAAAAGTGAACGGGGGAGGACATCAACAAAAGAAAGTATAAGAAACAAATCCTACAGGGACGAGACAGGGCAACGTAGAAAACAAAAACAGGCAAAGGAAATCATGAAGAAGAGAGCACAAACAAAAATTAAAATTGCAGGAGCAACCAGGAGTAATAAGAAGTAGCACACAGAGAGAGGAGCATTGAGGATGATAAACAGATGAATTGAGGACGGGAGAAATGCATGATGAGCGATATGAAAGAGATGATGAATTCAGGGAAGAAAGTTCCTGTGAGTTTTAGTGAGTCAGAGAGTAGAGTGGTGGTCCAATGATTCACCCTGTGGCTTCAGCCTCGCTCCCACTGAAAGGTCAGAGCTTTCTTTAAAGTACCGGTAGCCACGTCTTCCTTTCTCTGCCCTTCTAAACCACGGCTAATTGCCTTTGTGCCAGAATGTGTGGGCATGTTTGGTTTCCATTGTAGTGCCACTGCTCATTCCTCCTGCTCCAGCCAGAATTGGTGTCACCTTGAAGCACAGAGCCCATGTTGTGACAGAAGATTCTGGCCAACAGGGACAGACTAAATGCCACCTAGCTGGCTGTTTATGGGTGTGGAAATGTGTGTGTGTGTGTGTGTGTGTGTGTGTGTGTGTTTGTGTGTGTGTCAAAAACAACTGTTCCCAAGCACTCGTATGACTGCACTGGGACCATTTCTAAAGCCCCACTGCTGGAATAATAGATTACACATTCCTCTGTTGGCTCCCATAGCCAGTCACAGTTGGGGTGATAACTGCCAAAGCTGTGAAAGGGCTTGTGTACATTTGGAGATTCATACTCGTATACTCCATTGACTTTTCTACAGCAGATTAGAGACAGTTCCTTTGAAAATGTCTGTGTGGCTGGAAACTGCTGAAGTGGTCTATATTTTACTTTCTATTTTACTTACTTTGAAACTTAAAATAAAGATTCATACAATATATGCATGTATAAACAGTATATCTCTCTCTCTATATATAGAGAGATATACGTATGTGACTAATATTTATTCATATCTATTGGCTTGGTGATGACATATCCCCTACTTAAAGTTTGACTGACTGTAACACTAAAGCTGCTTTTAGACATGAGCAGGGGAATGTCCGACGTCTTTCACAGCAACAGAAAAATGTCCCACGCATTCAGACGAGGGTTGGTGCCTGGGTGGAGCGATCAGGATGTAGGATATAACGTACAATATAAATTCTGCTGCTGAAATCACCAACAACATGTTTTTGTAAACAGCACATTGACATCCAGCTTCAGCCCTTAGAACCAAAAGCTCTTAAATCCAGTTTGTGTTGGTCATGTTAGAAACGTCAACAGGCCGACTCGCTGGGTGTGAATGTGCTTTACAAGTCATATGCTCCATGTGCGATGGAGCATATGACTTGAACATTTGCCTTCTCACAGCTCCTCTGGATCAAAAGTAGTTGATAGGAATCTTGGAAAACGGTCTAACTCAAATTCCATTGAAACTACTTGAAACCAAAGAAAACAGTAGAAGGTCTTCTTAGAGGAGCACAGCGGAAGTTGCTCCTGAATGCAGCAGAATTCATCGAGATGCAGTTAAACTCTTGACATTCCCATGACCAGTGTAATACTGGTTTGTAAGTGTTTCTCTGTGGTTTGGATGAACCTACCCATAAATGCTTGGTAAGTTTGGTCTGTGGTCTTTTGTGACGAACTTAAGACAAATATTTCAATAAAAAGCAACTTAAACCAAACCCAGAAAAAATCATAATATTCAGTTCACACACACAACATCGCCACCAGCATGAATATAATCAGTGTGAATATTACCAACATCATTGTATCCAACACTTTTCCACTTACCTTGTGAAGCCCTGATGAGAGAAATGAATCCAGAGATAATTTTGTCTAAATTGATCTGATTTTTTCTCTTTTCATGAAGTATTTTTTTTAATCATTGGTTGGGTCTCTGAACCAAGTCCATCCCATCAGTAGAAGTCACTAAAGTTAAAGCCCGCCTGCTCACTGTCCCACTGCCTCAGCGGTTAGAGAGCCAAGGTCACTGGTCAACTGGTCGATACACGTGATTGGGGGATATCACAGAAAAAGACAGTTGTTTCATGTCTAAGTGACTGTGGGTTAATGGGGAGTGTGACGTATGTGTTTTTCAGTGGAGATGGAAAAGGGGAGATTCACAGTTAGGAGACCTTCACTAGTGTTTGTGTATGAAGTTCATGATTTCTGTAATTGGTCGACTTAAGGTCCTGCAAGTATACATACAGAAAACAAGACTGCAAGCATCAATCATTCTGCAATAACTGATTTATTATCTGTGGTTAATAAGTGAATACGTGCTGAATGAATAACTGATTCAAAGGCTAGATCCTGAGCGTAAACAATTTAAACAAAAGAGAGTAAATAAGAAAAAGAGAGAGGAAAGGCCCATAGGTTTGTATTTGTGTGTGTGCTGTGGGGGGAACAAAACTAATGGAAGAAATATTCGGATGCAGGTAGAAGGAGCAAAATGAATAAAAGAGAGAAGAATGAGTGACTGAGGAAGAGACAGGGTGTCGGCTACAGAAACATACGGGAGACTTGCTGTGTATGTGCCTGCTATTCAAAGCAGAATAATAAATGTGCCTTTGCTCCGATCCTGAAACTCTCCACTCATTTTCTCTGCTGTCTTCACTTTCCATCTGTCATTCACTCTCTCTCCTCCTCCTTTTATTCTACTGTGACTCTAACACACACACACACACACACACACACACATACGCACACAAACACACTTTGAAATGTCAGTATTTGTACTTTTGGAAATATCTGATTATACGTGCATGGTTGAAAGTGTCTCAATATTACTGTATGCATCAGTGTACATTTTGCAAAAGCTGCGTATGTGTGTGTGTATGTGTGTGTGTGTGTGTGTGTGTGTGTGGACTGAGTGAATGAGTGAAGAGGAGGCATTTGTGTTAGTGTGTGTGCATGCTTGCATTCATGTGACTGTACGAAAGTTAAAGCTTGCCAGATGACCTAAAGCTAGACACTACTGTGTTCGGTTGAACCTCACAGCTGAGAGGAGAAAGAAGCCAGCTTCATACACACACATGCACACACACACACACACACACACACAGACACACACACACAGTAGCAGGGCTGTGTGGTTGGTGGAGAGCGAGGCAGGAAGGGAGGCAAGACCAAACAAAGGAAAACATGAAGGATAAGAGGACAACATGAAAAAAGGAAACGGGAGGGAAGGAGGTGAATATAAAGAGGTGAAGAAGGAATAGAAAGTGCAGCTGTGGTGAGATGTGGAAGAAAACAGAAAATGTGTGATTGAGAGAAACGAAGAGGGAGATCTAAAACCCTGTGCAGGTAGCAGCATGTTCTGCCCTCTAGTCTAATAACTGCTCTGTTGGATGCATCCAAATTGAAAACCATATGAGCGCTTCTCCCTTATTATCTCTCCTTCTCCCGCTATCTTTCTCCTCCCTATGTCCCATTTCTCCATCTCCCATTTTTTTTCTTTCTGCCTCTCCCTCCATCTGTCCTATTCTTCCTTCTCTTTTTTCTCCCTTTTCCCTCATTTTTTTTTAAATTTCTTTTAGTGGAACTTACAACTATCCTGATTAAAAAAACACAATCAATCACCTTACTTTTCAAGCAAGTATGGCAAATTATTGGGGGCTAACTTACCTTAAGTCAAGCAATCTAACTCCACACGACATATAACAAGACAATATTTGTTTTTGGTTGTTTAACTTTAAATTTGAATGACAGAGGGAATGCAGAAAGATTTCCCTATCATAGTCCAATCCTTTTTTAGGCCAATTCCAAAATGGATATTTACAAAATTGCATTAATCTGAAAAGATACAGTGACAAATATTAATTTATTTTTTACACAAACAAACGTTTGTGATGACAATCTTAATATATATTTTTTTATTATTATCAAAATATCCTCTGATTGCTATTTTATTTACAAAGTAACAAAAGATCCCAACCAAAGTTAACACATAGTGTTCTGGTGGCTAATGGGTCGGCATCTTAAAACCAGATGGACTTTTCTTTCCCATCAGTTAATTAATATATATATAGTAATTTGCTTAGTATTTTGCTGTTAAAAAAGAGGATTGTGTAGTTTTTTTAGTTTACCTCCCTGTTGTTCATCTGAATTTACCTTTACTATCACTTCAAAACTATAAGCCCTGGTGGTTGCTGCTGGCTCTCTGCCTCCTTCTCCCTCTGTCCTCTCTCCCTCCGGAGCCCCCATCTTACCTCACTCTCCAATCCTCCCCCCCCCCCCCTCTCTCTCTCTGTCTTTCTTCCCAGGTAGCCCGAGCTAATTGTTACATCGTCGCCCTGTGTGGGAAGCGTGGCTGAACGCCGCTGGGTCTAACGCAGCATGGGGGATGGAGAATTGAACAAGCAGTGGCCATCAGAGGTGGTTAGCTTCACAATGCCCCTGTCACAACTGCACTCACAAAACAACCTGTTTACTACCCAGGACCCCCCGCAATTACCAGCTCCTCAGCAGGGGCCGTGCTGGCGCCTGGGGAGAACTGACACTATCAGAAGAGAGAGGGGAGGAAGGAGAAGGGAGGGAGGGTGAGCCCCATTAAGAGGCTGAGGCAGGGTGGTGGGTAGGTGACAGATCCTAAAGGGACAAGCATGGGGTGAACAAGTGTGTGTGTGTGCGTCATAGACTGTGGTGTGTGTGTGTGTGTGTGTGTTTGTGTGTGTGCAATTTAAAGGCAAACAATGTCCTAATTAAATTTAATAGTACATTCAACTTTCTCTTTACTTTTTAACCAAAACTTTACTTTTTATTTCACCTGCTTTTGAGTTTTCTTAACGTTGTGCCTGCATACATTTTCCCTTTGATAATAGGAACTTGATTTTTTTTCAGCAGGCTCTGGGGAAATATGTTAAAATTGGGTTCTGAATCAACACAGATGTCAGTTGGTTCATGTTCATTAGTTTTACTGTTCTTCACATTGTTGCCTCCACCAAGGAGGTTATGTTTTCATCCGTCTGTTTGTCTCTCAGCAGGATTACTCACAAACGACTGTCCCGATTTCCATGACATTTTCGGAAGGGATGGAACATGATGACCCGAGGAAGAACTCTTTTGGAAATTTGGCAATTGTCCAAACAATCGGACAGATTCAGTATTATTAACTACTTTCTTTAACATGACCAGTGTTAGCTTGCCGGAGGTATGAGCAGCTCTCTGAGCTCCCTTCTAGCTTCTAAAATGTTTCTAGGTTTCAGTTACTGTAATGAAATAATGCATTTTGTACATAGTACCATAACTCAAGTTTGTGCAACTTATGCTTGTTGAGTTCCTGTCAACTTAATTTATCTTCACTACCCCGTAATACGACATTAAAATGTATACCAGGACAGATTGAGCTTCCTCGAAAAATACTTTAAACAGAAAGCTTTTATATTTGATCTGGACGGTTTATTTTTTTAACCACCTTCTGTGCTATAACATTTTATTTATTAGAAAAACACTAACAATAAGTTATTTGAAGTCAAAAAGTCAAGTTTGCATATTCGTTTAAATAATTTGCTTAAGAAAAGCCAACTTGTTATATTTGAATGTGTGTGTGTGGGAGTATCTGTGTGTGTGTGTGTGTGTGTGTGTGTGTGTGTGTGTGTGTGTGTGTGTGTGTGTGTGTGTGTGTGTGTGTGTGTGTGTGTGTGTGTGTGTTTGTGTGTGTGTGTGTGTATGAGACTTGATGCAGGCTGTCGTGTTGTATTGTCCACAAAGCAGAGCAGAAGAAGAGATGCATTTGGCAAATGAAAGAGAAGTAATGGATGTTTCGTGTTATAGGGCTCTTGGAAAATCTGCCTTTTTTTCTATTAGTCTATAAACTGACCATTAAAAGGATTGAATCAATGAAGGAAGGAACTATCAAGGCTATAAATGGATGTCACGGGGGGGACAAGAGTTTTAGGGTGCTGGGAATGGGATAATACAATGGTGTTGACGTGTTGAGGGAAATGGTTGCACGTGAATCTACCTGTCGCCATGACCTGGCCCCTGACTCACAGGGACAGTGGGGCAGTGAAACAAGCAGCAGCACGGGGCCCCTACAACGCAACACTGCTTCTCAACCGACATTGGTGTTGCACGATGAAGGATCCAACCCGAACACGTTGTCCTGACTCTCAGAGAGATGGGGCTACATAATAAAATGAATAAAATAACCCTGATGTCAGTTGAAACAACATCTACTTTTGGAACACAAAACCTGATAATGCTGTTAACCTGTGAAGCATCTTCACAAACTCGCTTAACCCCTAACGATCACATTTTCTAAGCAAATTTAATGTTGGTGATAGAAAAGGGACCAAGGACACCAAACTCTATCTTCTCCCAAGAAACTCAGGCTGTTTAATCAATTACTGCGGCTGCCCAAATAACAGTGATGAAGCAGCTCTGGCATAACAGAGCGTAACATCCTTGCACTTCACTTTTTGTCTTGTTAATCCTCCTCCAATGTCACTAGACTGCTTTTGATTTGATTGCTACAGATTCTGAAAACGTTGTGTGTCTCTGCGCAGCACCAGAGTGCGACATGTTGACAATGTTGCAGGTTAAAACTCTTCAGTGTGGAGTTACACTCTAGAAAATGACTACTGCCGATAATTACTTGTGTCCAAGATAAACAGGTCTCATGATTCGATTAAGTACATTTTTGTGTCAGAAACAATAACAAAGGAGCCACTACAGAGCCCTTGACTGCAGGGACATTTAAAATGACCTGTAACAAAGTCTGACAGGGAGATGTAATCTCTTCATAATCAGCCAATTGGTTATTAACATACTAATGGCGTCGAGGACACGACAGAAATAAACAGCAACGTCTAAATCTTAACAACCTGATATAGTTGTTAGCTTTGGTTTGGAGTAGAGGGGACATGGGTCAGTTGAGAAACAGTGGGTTAGGGAGCCCGTACTGCCTGGACTAACTCTTATAAAACTCTGGATATACCCCACAGACTTCACTTCTTTCCAGGAATATCTGATAAAACAGGTTGTTTTTCTCTAATTGCCCTCAATGGTGGAGAACACACACCTGAATTATGAATACTCTGAACTGATGGCATTCTATGAACATAGAGGGCGTTGAAATTGATTTGTTAGTTTTGAATGTGTTGCACCCTCTTATCTATACCCTTCCCTAATACAGCAATTCTATTTGATATATCCTCCTTCCCCCTAATCCCCTCAACTATGCTTTTCATCATCTCCACCGTAAGTCATCAGATACTCCTGGAAGCCATTCCCACCTGAAATTGAATCATCCACCCAATCTGTCTTTCATCTTTGCTCCTCCAATCTTTCCATCTCTCCCTATCTTGGTCTTCTCTAAAGTGGGAATGGCGGCAGTGAAAGTCCGATGTGGTTGAGAAGTGGAAGGAGTTTTTTTGTCATTTTCCTCTTTCTTCCAGCCCACTTACATTGCACATCTACGCGGATGGACTTGATGGCAGCCACCCCCACCCCGTTGTCGGCCTTGCAGTAGTAGCGACCCCCCTGCCCCCTCTGGATGCTCTTGATGCGTAGCGTCTCGTTGTAGATGGGTCTCTCTTGGAACTTTTCTGATGCGCTGCCCGCCGTCTTCGTCCACCGTATCTGAGAAAGGAGGGAGAGGGAGGGACAGGTTGAATAAACGTGGACGGTGTCGGTTAAAGAGAGGAGCGCTGAAGGACAGAATCAGTCACGGTGTAATGGAAGAAAGTTGAGATGCCAACCTATCTCTACACATGAGCAAAGATGATAACAACTTCCACTGCTCAAACAAATATTCAAGTTCATGCACATTTTCAATATCCAACAAGACAAAAACAATATGACACAACAATTCAAAGTGAGTTATAACCTTGATTAATTAGTAACACAGGCGTAAAATCAGTGCTGCCCTCCCTGGTCGCACACTTTTCACCTGTTATTTGCTTCTTTTGCATCTGTACCTAGAAGCAACAGTGATGTCACCATGATTTGTACCAACACATCCTGGTACAGCATCGCAGTGATTAAGAGTTTAAACTGAGATTGTTTCCCCAAGTGAACAGATAGGATCCGTTTTTTTAACCAAGCCAAAATAATTAACTAATTTTATACTCACTAAACAAACCCCTCCAGTGGCCATAGAAATCACAACTTCACTAATAAGTGTTATAAGTATTAATACTTTGACCATGACAATGACGCCCCTGTACTTTGTAATTTTTATTTAAAACATGACTTTCCCTAAACTTGAGGAAAGGTCTATTCTCCACACAGTCATGAGGCTCTCTTCTATTTTTCGTCTTTTCAGTGGATATTTATGTCACATGCCTCATGTCAGTCAAAGTTTTCCTTTGCAGTTTGTCTCGTTTTTGCCAAAAATCCAACATTTCAACCTCAGCCAACCACACAAACATTCCTGCAAATGTTTCTTGGTTTATTTGTTTTGCTTTATAATTTATATTTGAGACCATGTTCAGTATTTTTATGTGGAAATTGAAAATATGAAATAAGAAATAGGTTGATAGAAGCCCACAAAAAACAGAAGAAGAAGAGAGTCACACACCGAAGCTCGTACGTGTCCAATAAATAATTCATATACAACCTGTATAAAAATACTGACGAATATATGGGCTTCCTTAAAGTTGCTGTGAGTTGCTGTATTGCATGTCTATATAAAGCAAATTAAGTGACAAAAAAAGCATGGCTAGACAGATAGCATCTTATTGTCACTGGGCAGCTCATTAAATTGTCTGAATAACTGAACAAAAATTATAAATGTGCTTATCTTTTTTATCCTGGTGATAAAATCACTGTCTGCTCCACAGAATTGGAACTAATGACGCTAAGCGTGATGCTCCATGGTGTCCATGATGCTCAACTCAGACTATTAAGAGTTTTGACAAACTCTATATGGCTTTTTCATGCTTCAATTATCCCATCTAGCTGTGCCAACACTGCGCGGCAGACAGCTACATGATATGTACTCTCGATTCATCAAATCCAATAACATATGCACACACACACACACACACACACACACACACAGATACTTCAAAGATGCATCAAAGCTTGTAAACTCATCAGCGCTTCAATGTTGTTCTCGCTTTTGTGTGTGTGTGTGTGTGATAAAACTGTGTGTGTACAGTCCATTAATCCCTATTAACCCCTCTGTCTGCTATGAGCCCTGACAACACTATCAACCATGTCCTCTTGAGGAGGTCAGAGAGGATAATGGGCAAAAGTCACAGTGTGTATTTGTGCATGTAAATGTCTGCGTGTGTTTCTTGCTTGTGGCACACTTGCCTGCCTGCGTCCCTGGATATGTACACAGTATCAGTGTCCATATAGACTCCTGCGTGCATATGAGTGTAAGTGTGTGTGTGTTTGTGTGTGTGTGTGTGGGTGTGTGTGTGTGTGTGTGTGTGCGCGCTGGTTAGAAAGCAGGTTGTATGGATTAGTGGATTATCAGGGCCTGTGTAAACGCTCAGTGTCTGTTTATTCAGCTCTGTTTGTGGGAGGGATTTGAGAAGGCGCACAGCCATTGATCAAACCAGCCAAGGTGAGCAATGAACCGAACCCTGTCTCTCCATGGTTTACTGACTCCAGTTTGCCTGTGTAGCTGTGTGTGTGTCTGTATATATGTGTGTGTGTGGCTGTGTGTGGGTTTGTGCACAAGGGGGTCCGGACGTTTGTGTGAGATAAAAACGGGGAAGAGAGAGTGAAAGTGAGCATGAAGTGTGCATCTGTGTTCTTTGGCTTTTATCCTTTCTATTCAAGGATTAAAAGATGAGTGGAAATCGTACAAATTACAGACATTTTGTTTGCTCCCGCTTTGGACCGGGAACATTTTAAGAGTTATTCATAGGATTAGAGTTCAGGAACATAAAGATTAGGTTCAAGTTGGGGAGAATGTTAATCGCAAGATTAAGCGATAGGAGGCTTTGGCACGAAGAAAAATAAAAACAATAATATATCACAGTTTAAAAAAGCAGTTCCTATGTGTTTATTGACGTGTCCCTCTGTCTGTGTATATGACGAAATTCTACGAAAAGGAGGTTGAGCATGAAATCAGGATGATGTATTGCACTCAAAGGATTACAGAGAGTCAACGGTTGTATGGAAGCGGCATTTGAGCTTAGAATAATACTGCAAAGAGTATTGTTAGATGAGGGGAACCCGTGGGGTAAAATGTAGGAAAGGAAACAAGAGACAAAGTGTGTGAGGGAAAGAAAAAAAAAACAGCATGAGTTGGTGAGAAATACAGTCGGTATGTGTGTGAAAGAAAGACTGCATGTGTAAGTGAGATACGGTTATATTTTTCAGCGAGTGAAAGCAGGTTAAAAAAAAAATATGAGAATGAGAGGGAATTATATATAAAGTATTGCTGGCAGCGGTGTGATGGCAAGAGAAAAAGTGCTTCACACCGGGAGTTGCTCCACCAGGGAGGCAGATGAAGCAAAATAGAGAGAGGTGATATTGCGAATAAAGGGGATATTGTGTGCAATGCAGATGACAGCCAGGAGGCACGGGAGCCTTTATCTGCCTGTGACACCAGCAGCTTAAAACCATCACCTGTGCTCTCTCTTTCTCTGACCTCTCCCTCCACACCTCTTTCTTTTCTCTTCCTTCAATAGGCCTGTGATGCTGCTCTTCCCCCCCCCCCCCCCCCCCCCTCTCATGTCCCGACGGATAGGTCTGGATATCTCTCCCTTAGTCCTTTTTCTTTTCCCTCGTCTTATCACGTTTCTCTTCTCCTTCCTTTATTTCTGTACAAAGCACGGTGAAAGCCAAACACACACTCGTCACCACATCTTGTGTCAAAATGCACATCCGTTTACACACGTTGAAACATGCACATATTTCCCCACATTTCCACAGCCACACGGATTGCATTTGTTGAGTCAGAGCCTTTTGTAATAATAGCTCTTGCATTTACTTAGAAGCGTAATGTGAAGAGAAGAGTCGGGATCCCCCTGGGATTCAGCTCCACATGCAATGCAGCAGGTTTGGTTTGCTGTTTTCGTATTCAGCTGGAGAGCTGGGTGCTGTCTAGGACACAGATGTTTCCACAGTAGAACAGAAGCAGTGCAGAGAAGAGAGCAGCCCTGTCGGAGTATTGCGAGGGGGGAGTTAAGGAGTTTGTGTTTTTATGGGAGGGAGGGCGGTTAGGGCCATTAGCTCTATATTCAAATTGGTTATTGAAGATTGCACTTAAACACTGACCAGAGCCAAGTGGCCCAGTAAATTGTCCATTAGTGGTTACATGTTATGTGACCGTCATTTGCAATAACAACATTTGCCCTTTACCAATGCATCGCACGTTGTGAAGTTATGGCATGAGCCCAGTAAAGATATTTGAGTCTTTGCAATGGTCAAAACCAATAGGGCACTGTTTTAATGATCTAACCTAATGGTCTAAGTGCCTTTATACGATATGGAAGAAGACTGCAGACTAGTAAGTGAGACCATAAACTCCTTAAAAAATCTGTAACTGGCATCGAGTGAGAAAAAGGTAATTTTCTTGTTGACATCTATAGAAACTGAAAAAAAAATTGCAATCAGTGGAGTCGCAACATTTTTTTTTCAGGGGAATACAAATTTCAGGTGCTTCCACCTTGTCTAGACTTCCTGGACCCAGAGTCTACTTTTACTTTTATACAGTCGATTTTCTGGGGCTGCACTGAGTTTGGAAAACATTTAATATTTCACCAGGTGTTATTCAGTTCTAAACCCAGACAGTGAAGTCTGTGTTGTTTGATAAAACACTGACTCTCTCCATTTAAGGCTGCTCTTCACCAGGTCGTCACTGCACCAAAGACATGTTGTTATTGAGGTGCTGTGCGGTGAATTATGGATTGCAGCTGTTTATATGAATCACATGAACAAACTTGATTGGAATTGTCAACCATGCTGCAGCCTGACAAGCAAGTCAGCGTTTCCATAACGGCAGCTCACTGAATCTCCGGCCACAGTAAACTTGCTGTGCTCCATAATACAGATGGATATTAACAAAACACTGAGGTGTCAGTTTATTAGGTATGTACACCTCGCACAATCTACTGCAATCCAATACAGAGGCCCTGCAATAAATGCTAACTCAATGGAGCTAATAATGTTTATTGGACAAAATATTGCATACATCTTTCAATGTTGAACCTCCAAAATGGCAGTGGAGTTGAATCAACAGCCGCCTGACCCGCTGTCGTCAGAGAGGGAACATTATGAGCTTTGTAAAGGTGGGATTTATCACACAGCTCCTGTAGTGGTTTGCTTGAAGCTGAATGTAAAGAATAAACTGGCAACAGCTTTCAGCCTCAGAGCTGTGATGGCTTGCAGGGAAAGAGGGAGATAAGGAGAGAAGGGTGTGTGCTGCTCCAGGTCATGGGGGAGATGGCTAATGTGTTGCAACTACGCTGACAGGTCAGTGGCCTGCAGCTGTCTGTCTAAACCTCTGTCTCCCTCCTCGCACAATCTTTTGTGTGTTTGCGTGTGTCTCACTTCTTCTCATCACTTTCCCTCTGCAACCTCCTGTCTCTAAGCTTTAAGTTGTTCCTAACATCCCTCTTCTGCCCCTCCGCACACCACATGCAAGCACACACACAGCTTCCCTGCCTCTCCTGATCTGTCTCTCAGAGTGACACATCACAACAGGACGCAGCAGATACGCTCCACTGGCTGTCGGACCCCTTTGCCCTTCTGTCGCAAGAGGAAACGGCCAACGCTACACAACAATAAAGGGACAAACATTAATTCTGAAATACCATTCACATTCTTTTCTGTATGTTGTCAACAATAACAATATTAAGCAGAGTTATACCAAATAAAAGAAGATAACTCAGACAAACTGGATTAAAGCTCGGGTGAGCAATTTTGATCCAATGCACTTTAAAATTCTGCTAATATCTCCTCACCGTCCACTAGCTGTATCTTCAGTGAGCGTGCTGGAAGTATCTAATATTTGGGAAGCAAATAAAGTTGAACAACAATATTCCAGCCAATCAGCAACAAGGGTAGTTGTGTTCGTCCACAGGAGAGAGGGGGGGGATTTCCATGGGAATGGCCATAGACACTAAATGCTAACAGTACACTTACTCTCTTTCTTGGACCAATTTTTGACAACACAAGTGACATCTTAAAGGAGATGGAATCATTCTGTCGTTCTATGATCAAGGGATGGGAGGAAAACCTAGAAACGTGGCCTCAGATAACTGACAGTCACTATAGGGTTCTATTTGTTCTGATGTTGAGTTCAGATATCACAGGATCGTTCACACCCCCTTTCATCTGATCCTGAATTATTATGTTTCAGTTTCGATCTCTTCAGAGACATTTATGTCTCAGCAATAAAAAGAGTATAATCATCCTGACCAACAAATAATAACTACATCTCTCCGAGTTTTTGACTCAGTCGTTGATGTACCTATTCAATTCACCACAAACACAAATTGCAACGAAAGAGTGAACTGCTGCCATGAAAAGTAAAATCATGTTTTGTTCAAACATCACTTTAAGCAACGTTTAGCTCACAAGGCTGCCCCCTCTGTGTGCCGTGGCTGCTTCCTGGGGTGTTACAGAGTTTGAATCCTTTATATTCCCTCTCAGTAACTCGCCGAGAGCTTGCCAGGCCTGCCTTCTACAATTTCTCTAACTCCTTTCTTGATGTTACTCCAGCAGAGCTGACGATACAGTGCTTTATCCATCCAACTGGCTCACTTACCACGAATAGGCTTAAGATAGTAATCCTGTTATCGGGGAATACTATTTGGCACGGATGCAAACTCAAACACACACACACACAGGCACGGAGACAAACACAGAGGGAGGATGCAACATCTGAGCGAGCAGTGTGGGAGAGGAGGAAAAGAAAAAAAGGCAGAAATGACAGTAATAAACAAAAAGGAGTAGAGCAGGTTGATAATAGTTTAAACAGATGAAGAGACACGGAAGAAATCGTCCCCTCTCTGTTTTGCAAACCATGGATAAATTGAAAGACTGGAAGTGACAAGGCGTGGAGGACATACAATATAAAACAAAACCAACGTGCCCATTGAAATATCTGTTTTAATTATCTGTCACTCGGAGGAGAGATTGTTGAGGGGGGGGGAGTGGTATAATGAAGCAGCTGAGAGAAGAAGGACAAAAAAAGAGGTGGTAAAAGAGTAAGAGACTAGAGTGAGCAATAAATATCATTTCAAGCATCGCCGGCTGAATGGATGTAACGTTGCTGATTCATGGCATCAGGTGTGTGGAGGTTCAGGGAGAAGAGAGCGAGGACAGGGAGGTGTGCGTGGGAACAGGTGAGGGGAGGAAAGAGCACCGACTTTTCTTTCTTACTTCTATAATCTGGAGAGACGTGGGAGAATAAAATTGGTAGAAGGGAAAGTAGCAGAGGGAAAGAGAAGAAAGGAGGAGCTGAGAATGCCGAGCGGAAGGGATGAAAAGGTGAACAGGAGAGGAGGAATAATGGATGTAAAAAGGGTTGACAACAATGTGGGGGAGTGTGGAGCAGACGCTTAACAGAGCTGATCGAGAACTATAATGGAGCGGAGATGTAAGATGAATATTTCTTTGTAATGACAGTTAAATTACATTTTCATTTTGCAATCTTCATCTAATAACATCTGCCTGTGTAAAGGTTTAATCGATGGCCTGGGTAATAGACGCGACTACTTAAAGCACGTAGTGGAACTTGATTATTGTCGAGAAAGAACACGGTTGATTTCACACCAATAAGCTCTTTACCTGAGACACTTAATGTACCAGCTTGTATCTGAATAATAAGCAGCTGCTGCCGTCACTCTGCCTTTTTTATATCAGTGTGAAACACCTTCCACTGTTCTGTGCAAGGATCACACAGCAAAAAGTTCAATACAACTGACTCGTTGATATTGAAGCCGCCATCGCCCTCTCTAACCTTGTCATATGATATGAATGCCTTCATCGCTCGATCTGCCTCTGAAATATGATACACAGGCTTTGGGGAAATTACAGGAAGAAGAGGAATCATGCATGTGCGATGATATGGTGATCTTTGAAAGTACGTATATATCTAATAGTCCATCTTTGTGTAGTCGCCGATGCAGGTGATGGTGACGGAGGTTTTGTTTGCTCGTAACAATGTTATATAGCTAATAATACACAAAAGCCCGACAGATGGTTTCTATGGCTCGTTCTTGAGAGACAACAGGAATTTAACATTGTTTAAATCATAATCATTATTTTATCCTTCAAAAAACTAAACCACTCACAGGGCTTAAATTGGAGCCGATCTAACAGCAGCAGACAGAGTCAGCCATCTCTAAACAGCCATGTCGACAGCCGTCAGTCACTGTGTCAGCAGCCACCTTACACGCTCCGTCCATGTTGGATCTGTTAGTTGTAATGAGCAATGGCTTATTAGCACAAGCACAGCATTAGTTGCAGAAATTTGAGCTCTTCCTATCTTTCTTTGTGTGTGTGTCTGTGTGCGCAGAGATGAGGATGATGTCATTGCTGAGTGGCATGATGATGCAAGGCTACTGAGAAGGAAAAGATCCTGATCAACATCTACACTGCAGCGTAATTGAGGTTGAAAAGATTAATTAATATCTGATAACTGATAGATTTGACAAAAGATATATCTACTAAATATAAAATATCTGATACAGCCAAAATAGTCATGATAGACATTTAAGCTGATTTACGTTACAATAACATAACAATGTTTTATTTAAGATATGTTTAGAGTAACGCAACGCACACTCGGTGCAAATCAGCAACACATCATGTTAGTTTTTCGGAGCCACCCCCATGCACCTTGACAGAAAACAGAAATCCACTTTATGTTTTCCAGTTTTGCAGCAATACCAGAGGATCAGATAAGATTAGACTTGTTTAATCCTTTAATTAATTAAATAATTAATCCGGATATTATTGAGCCATCTTGCTCAAAGATTACAGTACAGAACAATATATCGAACAGTATACAATTCAGTGAGAAATATGTAAATAAAATTAGGTGTATACCGAGTGATGGAGGATCAATGTCTATTAGTATATATATATATAAATAAAGATAAGAAAAGTTACATAAGAGAGAGTAGCTAAAAAAAATACTTAAATTAAGTGACACTAACTTGAAATTAAATGATGAAGGAGGGTGGTATTATAGTTGTACAAAGATAAATCCATTGAATATATCAACAAATTATGGCCAAAACAAAAACAGCATTACAAACTATAGCAAAAAAACATATTTACATATGTACATTTTAACTAACATTTTGCACAATATTATTTGCTGCCTTTGATTTTAACTCCCATTGTAATTAAATAACTTGATTCACATCTTCCTTGTTTTTATCTGTTCTCTTTGCGCTGCACTTTGCAAATGCTGGTTTGAAAGGTGTTATATATATACTATCTATCTATCTATCTATCTATCTATCTATCATGTCTATATAGTCGTCTTTTTCTCACTATACCAGTTGACTTCATGAGAAGTCATACACACATTTAGACCTTTATTATTTTTAGCTCGCCTGTGAAGAGCAGAGCGTTACCACGGCAGCAGACACTCCAGAGATCCTCAAACATATAGACGAGCGTTAGAGGAGTCCAGTACCACGCTGCGCCTCCAGGCTCATCACCAGCAATATTAAGTGTTTTTGTTTTGGCTTCCAGATCTAATTTGATTCTGTCTTTGTGCCCACACTGTCTCAAGTAGTCAAGGACACACTCTGCCAGACACATCTGAAGTAGTTTGGTGCCTTTGTGTGTCAAAGTTTCCATTTGAAATAGAGTTGGAGGTAAAGTCGAATGCAGACAGTAACACAACAAGTTGCATTTTGAAGTCATCAAGCGCTTAGGTTGATTAGATAACTGGATTTAACGCGTCTCAGAGGCACAGGACTTCAGCTATTTAACAGACTCATCATCGAAAATGGCAAATGCTTTCTTTCTGCTATAAACATGATATATAGTCGAGGCTGTGGCTCCTTTTTCATTTCAAGTGTAAATGGGAAGCCCACATAGGTAAACCTACTTAAACAGACAGAATAGACACAATACACCAGCTCATCGTCATGTCTTGATCTGGATTGTTCCTTTTATGAATGGTCAGCATGTTTGGAAATGACAAGTTGTCTACCACTATCCAGAAATGGAGCCAAAATGTCCAGCATACGAATGCTGCTGTTGGTATGTTTTCTTCACTCCATGTGTATAGCATTAAAGAAATAATTAAACCAAACTTAGAGTAAGAACGAACAGTTGAAAAAACTTCAGTAGGATAAGCCCAATCAGAATCATTACAGAAACTGTCTTTGAGAAAAAAGTATTTGTCTTCAACTCATAGATTTACATGCCCCAGCTGCTAACATGGAGGAGCCTGGGTTACTGCAGCCAGCCTCCAGGTGGCGATCAAGATCACCTTTGGGGAGCCTTAATGCCGTCCATGTACAGTTTATGGTGCCAGCAAATGATTGGTTTAAAGAAATCATCAGTCAACAAGTTCAACCTCCGATCCCACCTGTCTCATGACCTCCCTCCTTCACCTCCTCTTGATCTTCTTCTCTCTTCTTCCTCGTTCTTTCTGTCTCTCCATCCAGTTAGGGGTCGTGCAGTGACCTTGTTTGCGTCTAGCTTGTGTTCCTACTGAGTGCCTATGCAGCCTCGTGCTGCCACCCGATCAGCCTTGCTTTCAGCCTCACTATCGATCGTCTTCCACTCACCCCTCAAGGACGGAAATCCAAACCCACATTCCAAACCACAGCGCCCATCTCCCTCCCTCCAGCCCACCCCCCTTCTTTCTGCCTCTCCACTTTTCTCTGCTATGGCTCCCTCCACCTTTACTTCTCTTATAGAATCACACACACACATACACACACGCACGGCGGTCTCAAGGTTGCAATGACCAGCAGAGCCATGAATAAATAATAGGGAGGTAGGAATCACTTTCAGAAAAACCATTTACTCTCCTATTGTGTTCTTGAAGAAGCCATGTGATTGTGTGTGTGTGTGTGTGTGTGTGTGTGTGTGTGTGTGTGTGTGTGTGTGTGTGTGTGTGTGTGTGTGTGACAAGAAAAGCTTTGTGAGCGAGACTACAGTGCTTTGTTAACTAAAAGGGCTGCTGTCCCTGGAGTTAACTTGAACGATGCTACAAGCACCTTCTAAGTGACCTCTAACATTCGGGTTTTTTATCCTTTCTTTCTGTCTTTCTTAGTTTTTAAATAGGTATAATCTTTGAGTTTGTCAGGAGGACAGTAATCATTGCATATCATTGCCTCACCCTGTTGCCTGCAGCCTGGAAAGAATGTCTTAAAAAACATCAACATTCCTTAAAGCGGTCTCTGGTTGTATTTTTGTAGAGAAGGAGTTTTTAACATTCATACGCTTCATTTTTTTTTTTTTAACCCAGTTGCTCCTGCAGGTGAAGAAACTATTGGATTCAAATCTATGTACCAATGTCACACCAGGTCTTTAACTGCTGGAAAGTCCCAAAAGTGAGAGAGTGGCCATTACTATACGCAAAACTTCTGTTTCAAATATATAAACGATTGTTGTGTATTCCTACATATGTGTTTGAGTTATTTTCCCCTTATGACTGTTTAACTGATAATGGCAATCTATGTCATTCATTCTATGTATAAATGTGTGTTTCAAGTGGTTTAACCTGAGCCAGGTCATACCAGTTAGCTGCACTCTGCTAAATGTTTTCACAGCATCTACAATTGGAAATGGAGAGAAATCAGACAAGGATGACAGAGGTGTAGAGAGAAGGAAGGTGTGATGAGACAAAAAAGCAAAGGAGGCAAAGAAAGATGGACAGGCAGAGAAATTATTAGATTTCTCTCCTCTGTACGGGTCAGGACGAGATCCAATCCATCATTTCAATCTAACTCAGGCAAAAGTAAACAATCAGTCTTGATAAAGAACTGGATAAATCCTCAATCAGACCCAATCTCGGTGAAGCAGCTGTTTATTGGGCTGGCCGTCACAGGGCTGAATTGGATCCCCGACTTTTCTGAGGGAGGTGAAGAAAGAGGGAGAAAGTGAAGAGTGCGGACGAGAGAGTCTAGATCATATCAGTCCGGGAAGGGCTGGATTTGAGTTCTTCAAGCAAAATGCTCCATAACATTAAGAAAAATAACACAAGGTATGAAAGCATTTTCCAGTAATGCATTGAGACTGAAAATCAAGGCAAAAATAAAATTCCAATCAGAACTCATATATCATATTCCTATGATCTTAAATAGACCCATCAAAATGTGGGACGCACGCAAACCAGACACAGATAAAAGATCCTCAACTGCTACGCATCAACTTATCTGATGAATAAAATATGACGCTCTAATGTTTTTTAGATTCAGTGTGGTCCACTCTGCTGTGGGGATGTTTATCAATAAAACTATTAAAATGCTGTCAGTCCAAATTTGTATGTTATTGTTTCTGTGAAGGGCGAACACAGACGGCATCACGCTAGCGGAGAACATCCATGAATAATAACAAGGCAGCCGCACGACTTGAACGTCTTGTGTGTCTGCCAACACCTAGAGGCCAATCCCAACCTCACAGAGAAAAGGAAGAAAACATGGCTCACTCTGCTGGCTGTTCAACTGTTGTATTTATTTATTTTTAATTCATGAAGTGAATTTGCCAAAAGAATGGGAAAACTTGTCCAAGAAAAATATGAAAACTATCTAAACTATTTTTTTAGCAAAACATGTTGGCTCCTTGCTCTAAAATTGCTGAACATGCATGCACGGAATTTAGTTTGTTTGTGGGAAAAAAAGTATTCTCCATGGACAACAACTTGTTTGGCTGAGATCACTGCTAATTGGTCAGAACTTTTAAAATGTCAGGAACCTTTGCAACACGGCAGTTTAATACGCTTACACAGTTGTAAATCAAATTTATGAGGCAGCCAATAACCAAATAGGGAGAAATGGGTCAGCACGAGGAAGCGACGGTCTGTACAAATCTGCAAAAACAAATACAAACTAACAGCCTCATTGTGAGTGTACTTTGAGATGCTTTGAGATATGGAGTGCTGTAAAGTTCCCCAGGTCAACGTCCCGGATTATTTAAATCCTAAAGCCCCCTGAAAAAATCCCCAAATAAAAAGGGGCTTTGGGATTGGAAGTGAAAAGTGGCTTTATAAGCTTCCATTTTTGCTCACAATGGCCAAAGAAGGTAATAAAAAAATTGCCTGAGACATGTCAACTTTGTGCAGTGACAGAACTGCGAGTCCGTGGCAGTGAAGAAGAAGAGGCATGCGGAAAGTTGAAAGGATGGATGAAGGAGAGCTGCGGTGGCAGGGATCAGGTTGTCAATACAGCCAATGGAGCGCAGTGGAAACCCTGTAAGCCCAAAGGGACCAAATGCAGAATGCTGCAGTGAGCTGCTCCTGCACAAATCCGTGTGACAGAGGTCAGCTCTCACACTTCACTTCTATTTTACTCTATTTTATTCTTCTGACTTCCCTTGTTATTTAAGATGATTCTTGTTTACTTATATTTGTCAGATTTGGACATTTTGTTTCTTTGGAGATGTTAGATCAGGTTAAAGGTTCGCACATGAATGGCAGGAGGATACAGGACATGTGACATAGGTCGGACCATCGAAGGCTCGCTCTTTGCAGGCAGCAGTTTCAAAATGTGTACATTTTCTTATTAGGTCTCTATTTTCTCTACTATAATATGCTGTCACGTACAGAATCCATTCTGCTCGCCTGTACTGCTTGCACAAAGCAGTAATGCACACACACGCGCAAGCACACTCACACACAGGCACACGCACACAACCACACACACACACACACACACACAGAATTGCAGACATGATTATCTTGACTTTGAATCGTTCTTTCCTCTTTATCACAATAAGCATCAGCATTTTTCCTCTTATCTCTGATCACTCTATCTTTCTCCAATCCTCCAGGGTCGCCGTAGTCTGTCATCGTTCAATTTCTGTTTTATTGTCCTTCCACTGTTTCATTCTGTCATTATTATCTCTGCCTGCCCCCCCCCTTTCTCTCTCTCTCGCTCTCTCTCCTCATGTAGTTGTACATGTGTGCGTGTGCATTTGACAGCCTCTGATTACATTTGTTTCACACTGACAGCGTTGACCGCACTGTTATTGGGATATGTTTTGCATTCAACAGTTTCATGAACTATTACATCCTGTTGTATATTTTAATGTGTTTTGCACACATGCATGTGCAGAAACAAACAGTTATTGTCACTGTTTTTTAAGCAACTATAATTTTCTGGACATCAATTGTGACATTCACCTTTGATTCAATGGGGAATAGGCAACACAATCTTGTCAATTCACACAAAGTATAAAATAAGTGAAATGAAGAATATCAGAAATAATATCCTTGTTGTTCACTGTGCTACTAACAATAAAACTTATTTGCATCATATGGTTTGTTGCTTTACTCACAGCGGTCAAAGTTTCCACTGGTTGAGGAGAAAATATTGCAGCAAAACAATCGGACAGGTCTTAGTTTTCAGCTTTTAACCTTAAACTATGTCACTGCCTTCGAAGGTGTTTGCAACTGACTTATGTGTCATCCTACATTATTACGTAAAATCAAAACAACCATGACAACTGAGTGAGATTCATTCAGAAACGACGACCACGTGATCAGGTGGTAGAAAAGAATTGTGGACCTTCATATTTATCTTTCAGTCCTGCACACTCAACCTGATCTTGAAGACAAATAGACAGAAAGACAAGATTTAATTGGAAAAACCCACAACAATGTTGTCAAATTAAAAACAAATGGTTCCGCTGATCTGCCTTTTAGATATTATTCAGTTGTTTTCTGAATATGTAATCAAATGAGATGGATTTTGGTCCCTCTTACAGGGACTATGTTATCTACATTTTGAAATCGTTTCGGTAAATGTTTTGCTCTTTTAGATTAACTGTGGTCGATTCAAAATGTATATTCTGTAGGAGCCGAAGCTTTTTCACTGCTGCACCTCCACACCGCAGTCCGTCTGTTTGTTCGCCTCCATCTTCCTGTGTTTGTCAGTGTGTGTCTACATATACATTTAACACACCGACATCTCCAAGCCAGAGGCAGGGAAAGTTTTGCTTGTGCACATGCAATATATATATTTTACATTCTGGCTGTGACCAATGTGATCATTATTCAAAATACGCTCCAACCTCCGACCCAAAGAACAAGCAATCACTGACACAATTTCCTGCATCTTACTGCTCCAGGGGGGAATGAATTTTTGGAGTTTGATTTTTCCAACTTCGTTTTGTGTAATTATTATTCCAGCGCTAGTGAAAATAAAAGTTTTACTAAAAGTTGGTTTGCATTTGTTTTGAGGCACGTGGCCTGTACATGTGGTTTGTACCTGTGTGTTTGTGTGTGTGTGTGTGTGTGTGTGTGAGAGAGAGAGAAAGATGGATGGTTCAAATGAGTGAGAAATGACAGCCACAGTTAATATAGGCAGGTTAGGTCAACATTCACTGTGTAATTAGATATTTCAGTTACATTGAGATAATTAGTTTGCATCTACAACCACACAACAAACTGCCTCTTTCTCACACAGACACACACACACACAATCGATACACACATTAACACAGACCGAGGAAAACAGGGTCTAGACACACAGGCACTGTTTTATTCATGATGATGTGATGGCAGTGGACGTGCACCCGTGGGGAACACGGCTTTTCTCACCTCACACACTCACAAACACACACAAAACACACAAACCCTTTTCAGTAACCTCAGTTTATTTAGCATCTTAGTCCGTAACAACACATGCACTCGCTCATGCGCACACACATAAACACATGTTGTCACAGGTCACTTTTGGGGACTTAGCATAAACTTACATCCATTTCCACTCACACACATGCACACACCCGATCCAAAAGGGTTTTGAAAGGGGTTCAACCTGGAAAACCAGATGTGTTTAAATTTGGCTACTGCAACGTGAGTGTGTGTGTGTGTGTATGTGAGAGTGTGTGTTTGTGTGTGTTTTTGAATATACTGTATTTTTTAATGCTTGCCCATTTAGCTGTGTTTTTGTGTAAAATGTTCATGTATGTGATGAATTTAGCTGTAGGGAAACATAAAGGCCAAGCTCTTTTTAGACCAACGGATTGGCTACACGCCACACACAGCATGGGCATCTGAGTCTAAACTGTAAAACAAAGCATTTGTTCTTCTTCACTTCTTCCCAGTGTAGTGTAAAAGAACAGAAGGACATTGAGTAACCTACTGAGTAGATTTAAATGTACACATTGGACAGTAAATAATGTCGTACTGCAAATATATTGTATTCATTTGATCATCAACGACCTTCTGGGCTTAGTTCATATTTTCACAAATCCTGTTTGAAATGGTTGTGCTCCTGCATAGTTCACCTTCTAAAAGGCAAACTGTCAGTAAACTGTAATTAACTGTTTACAGAGGACAGCTCTGGGAGATTAAACCCGGGGTCTTTACGTCACAAAACATAATCTGTAAATACGGCTGCCCCTACTCATAAAACAACAAGTACGATGCTAAATCAGATGTGAACACCATCGGACATCAATGACGACACTAGAGCCTTAAGTGCTTTCAGCAAAATGTGACAGTAAAGAGCAGATTGTGTGACTCAACACAAACAGAAGCTATAAATATAACCAATGGCTCATGGATACATCATACCACATATTTTAGCCGGGGCATGTTTTGGAAATAATGTGTCCCGGTTGCCTGCAGCCAGGTCATTCACCAGCGTGCTTTGCCTCAGCGTGTTTGTTTGAGAACAGACACGACATGTAAACAAAGTTACATTTTGGCAGATTTAAGGGGATGTTCTTGCTTTACAACAACATAAACAGCTCCAATAAGACCTTAGGCTTTGCAATATCTGTGTCGGGAGAATTGGACTCTTTGAAGAGTGGATATTATCAAGAAACTGAGGCCTACACACTTAATCCAGGATTTTATTTAAGAAGTTCAACTATTTGAAACGAAGACAGAGGCAAACATAAGTGCTGATCAAGGCTAATTCTTTACACCATTATCTAGGATCACATGCAGTTTTGATGAGTGAGAGGATGGATTATTATCACAAAGATTCAAGGCTCTGATGTGGTCATATATTACCTCTATTTTAATCCATGTAGAGACTAAAAAACGTAATTATTTCCTGGGGAATTGGTGAAAAAAATGAATCTGCAGGAAATTAAAACAAAAAAATCAGAATCTGCCTCTTAATGAGTTGTTCCTTGACCCAGATTGTATTATTCCACAAAGTTTCATGCTAATCCATTTAGTTATTTTGCATTATCCTGCTTACACATTCAGATGCAAACATAACCTCCATGGCAGAGGTACAAATGAATGAGCCAACTTGTTGTTGGTTATTTTATTGGTTTTATATTCTTGACCAAAAAACATTTGGCTCATTCACCCGTCCAAACACAGGACATCTGTCAATCTCTCTATCCATCACATATGTCCATGCAGTAAATATTGAGAATGGCCCGTTGTACTGTTGACAGCTTGTGTTCTGAGCCTCAAGAAACACTGTTGTCCATGTGTCCCGGAGCCAGAGACTCTAAACCTCCTGCTGAGTGACGGCGTCAGCATCATGACACATGTAAAACAGCACGTTACCAAACTGCTCAGCAGGTGTAGGAGCTCACCTCTGGACGTGGGTGTCCCTTGACGATACACTGGAGCACGAGTGTGTCGTTTTCTTTGATGGTGTAGATTCTCTCGCTGATGTTATCATCCTTGACGTTACATGCTGCGCCTGAGTGCACGATCTGGGCATTAGCTGGAGCTGTGAGCGGACACACACACACACATACACACACACAAACAGAGACAGGCACATAGCCATCCGGACATACACATATTCACACAAACACAGAGGGAGAGAAACCACATTACATGTTTAGTTATATCTCTACAGCAGAAAGAAGGTCATTGTTTTGTGAGTTGTATCTGCATGAACAAGACATTTTGTAAAACTGATGAGTGATACAGGTGAGTACGTTTGCAGATAAATTGTCCATTTTGCGTAGATAATTTGAGGTATTAAATTGAACCAAAAGAGTTATTCTTCTTTTCTCATCGGTTTGTAAACCTGGGCAACAGTCACACTGTTGAAGTTTGAGGTCCTAAATTTCTGATGCACGTCTTTGGTCTCTAAAGCTGTAAACCTGGGAGCAATGTCCCAGCCACAGATTCCACCACGCTCATTAAATCCATTGTGGACTTTTGTCTGCACAGCGTAAGTTATTACCTAAGTTGTTGCCCTATGACCACATAACAATCAAAACTTACAATAAAAACCGAGAGATGTTCCGAGAACATGTTTCCTTTCCCAATACAGATTCATATACCTGGACTTTGATGCAGGTATCAGGACAAATGCTTACAGTGAATTGAGGTATGAAAGTTAACCAAGTAGCAGCTGTGATTGTAACAAATAAAAAAAAGGCTTTCTTAATTTGTTCAATAATTATTATAATAATAATAACAATTATAACTTGATTTGTATAGCACTCATGTAAACCACAATAATTGTGTTCAGAAGCTCAAGTCCTCTCACTGATCCTGAATTCCTTCCCTTGCACCAAATTCAAGTCCACTTCACAATACTGAAGAAACAACAGGCTGTGAAGGCAGCAGCAGAAATAATGGATGACAGATGCATGATGGGAGCTCTCTGCAATGGCGACAACTACGATATAAAGTCTGCACAGCACTGACCCATGAGGGCTGGCTGGCGTGCAAGTAACCTCAGATGGCTTCATCTCCCTTATGATGAAGGGAGACAGGAGGGGGGAGGGGAGCGACTGAGACGGAGCGAGGGAAGCAGCGGGTGAGGAGAAAAGGGCTGGAAAGATGTGTGAAGCCCCAGAGAGAGGCGCGGGGGACAGCCTCGCACAATGATGTGATTATCATTGATTCACAGGGCGAACAAATCTTCACTGTTCTCTACAACTGTTATCATTGAGCAGACAGGAGGGAAGTGGGCAGGCTGTTCACCTTAAACCTCAACTCGATCAGACAGAGCAACGCAGAGCGCGATCTGGAGCCAGAAAACCCAGTTCAGAGCGGGAGAAGACTCCGAACGTGTCTCTGTGTGTTGTCGTTTGTGGGAGAAGCCGAGCCGCGTCGTTAATGGCTTTAGGTACTGGGACAAAGCGAGTGTGCCTGTCCACTTACATCTCTGCATCCTCAAGACCCAGTAGAGGAAATAGAGACGAAGGAAAAGACTGCAGGTCAGACTCGGCTGAAACCATGTGGTTATTTAAAAACCTGTGAGATCGTCTTTTTATTTTTGCTCCTAAACACGCTACACAATCTTTCACCAGGAGAAACCCTGCCCACTATGTTTGATCACGCAAAACCAGCATGAGAAAAGATACGATGAATCCTGCCACATCAGGCTGGAGACGTCGAAATGATATATATTTGTGAAAATATTGTTTGAGCCTGAGGGAAAACTAACCAAGCCCCAACCTCACCCAGGGCGTTCTGTGTTTTCTGTATGAACGGGATGCAGTACAAGTATAAGCTGCACTGACTTTGTGTTACCCTGTCATTCACACATGTGAAGCATAAAAAGCAGACGGCACCTCACCACTACATGTACCTTCACCACCCGGCCCTGCCGTTTCATTCGCTGGAGCCTTCCCCAGAGGCTTCCCCAGAGGCCCTCAGAGTGGAAAATAAGCCTCTTTAAATAAAAGTGGGCATTTTGGAGATCATAAGAAAATATCACAGCACATCAACATACCTGACTGGCAACTGAAAAGAATCCTTTCAACATTTTTCCTCAGCTATCATTTTGTTGTCCTTGTTTTCTTTTCTATTTTTTTTTAATACTGTTTTTCTTGGTTTTTTACCGTTTTATGAGTACAAACATTAGAAAAACAAAACAGACAACAAAACAAACAAAACACAACAACAACAAAAAAATCCCAACCCAAACTATATATATATATATATATATATATATATATATATATATATACACAATCATACATACATACACAATCAGCAGGATGACAGGAGACAGGCAAGTGAATAGCGTGTGTAAACAGAAAAGAATAAAAAAGGCAGTCAGGCCTCCCCTTCTAGAAAAAGATTATGAGTTATGGTTTCTGTAAGAAGGAATGCACCGGTTCCCAGATCCTCCAAAACTTGACTGATTTGTGGTTAAGGTCATGAGCCAACTTTTCAATAGGAAAAAGAGCAGAAATCTGTGATATCCACATGTCAACTGTGGGGACCTGGGGAGTTGACCACCTCAGCAAAATAAATTTTTTAGCCAGAAATATAAGAATTATCAACAAAGATTTGGTGTCCGCATCAAAGAGATTGTCTAGGGTATGACTGAGGAGACAGAAAAAAGAAGTCAGCAAAAATATTTTACCCGTGACCTCCTGGATTACAGAGTGTACCCCCTTCCAGAAAGTCTGGATACGGTCGCATGACCAAAACAAGTGAATAAATGTACCTTTATGTATTTTACATTTATAACAAAAGTTAGAGGTGTCAGGGAACATTCTCTGGAGGCGAACAGGTGTGTAATAGGTTCTAAAAAAAAAAGAAGGTTGCCGGTTCAAATCCCACTCTATCCCATCTGCATGCCTAAGTGTCCTTGGCAAGATACTGAACCCCTAAATGGCCCCTCATAAATGCTGAGTGTTCTAAAAATGTAAGTCGCTTTGGATAAAAGCGTCAGCTAAATGACATGTAAAGTAATGTAATGTTCATGTATGGAGATTGAGGTACATTTAGGGAAAACCCCACCACAGATCTTGTCCCAGTCTATAGGATTAAACGTCACCTCCAGGTCGCGCTCCCATAACGGCTTCAAAGAGTCATAACCTGAAGATTCAAAATAAAGTAGTGAAACATAAATCTTTGATATCAGTTTTTTGGTAGACTTAGCCAAAATTATTGTGTTTTCCAACTCTGACACTCCCATGCGAATCTTGCCTGTCCTCAGAAGGGACGCTATAAAGTGACGAATTTGGAGATACTTATAAAAGTCTTTGTGAGGATTATTAAAATCAGCCCTGATTTGCTCAAATGGTTTAACAGAGTCGGAGTCCAACAGGTCCATAAAGTTAGATAAGCCCTTAGATGCCCACTCCATCAGACCAATACTCCTAATCTGTGCTGGTAAATCTGGATTCAGAGCCAGGGGAGATCATAAAGAGAAGACAGGAGGATTATTCTGGTATTTCCTCACGTCTCGCCAAATTAGTAGTGTGTTATAAACAATTATGTTATTCTTGAGATGATTTAAATGATCTATATTATTGATGAAGGGAAGGGAAGTAAGTTTTCTGGGATAACAAGATTGAGATTCAAGACCCAACCATAAGGAATCTTTCCTATTCAAAAACCAATCTGACATCATTTTAAGTTGTGCTGACCAATAGTATAGTTGTAGAGAAGGCAGGGACAAGCCTCCGAGATCCTTTGGCTTAGTAAGTGTAGAGAACTTAACTCTTGTGTGTTTATTGTTCCAAATATAGCGAGATATGAGATTTCAGAGACTTAAAAAGTGCAGAGGTGAGATAGCACGGGAGATCTTGAAATAAATAGTTCAATCGAGGAAGAATATTCATTTTTATAGTGTTGATTCTCCTGAGGAAAGAAGTTGGTAGGTGAGTAATTAGTTTCAAACAGATTATTTAAATCAGGGGTGACAAAGATACCTAAATATTTAAAACCCCTCCTGGACACTTGGAAAAGAGATTGCATAGACATATCCTGGGGGATATTAAAGGGTGTAACAACCGACTTCCCGAAGTTGATCTTATAACCCGACAAGGCACTGAATGTGGCTATTGATTTCAAAACTGCCGGAATTGATTTCTCAGGTTTATACATATACAAAAGTCCTTGTTTTATTGAGTGCGCAGTTTGGAGAAGAAAAGAGAAAACGGAGAGTTTGTGGTGTGATTCCCACAAGTGTGTGCCTGGTAAGGTCTGTAGAAATTATGCGAGTGAACGCCTGTTTGAATTTGAGACGTAATAATCTCCACTATTATGTTTGAGGAGTCCATCCACAGAGCCTTCAATCATTCGCTCCTTCAGTCTAATCATGATTCTTCCATAGACCTCCTCAGCGTACTACAGCCTTTACTTGCCTGTAGACACACACACACACACACACACACACTTACAAACTCATACCACAAAACCCACAGTATATTTCATTACTCTTGCAGCAGCTTTCTATATTTAATCAGACCGCTTTTCAAGTTCTCTCCTTCAGCTTATCTGGAATGCCGAGTGAAAAAATTAAAAAAAATCAAATGCACTTAATGTTAAAACCCGTAAAAACTGATCACATGGTGTAAATATAAGTTCAACTTTAAATGCTACTTTCAAAGATATGGAAGATATCAAGTGATTTAGCTTTAGTGTTAAAGATGAAAAACTCACATTTAATCATATTTTAACTAAAGGAGGTTGTCTGTGCACTGTTCAGCTCAGCCTCGGGTTCACACGTGGGACCTGCCCAGTATAATTATAGTTTTTATCTGATAGATACTGAGCAGATCCAGTGGTGAAATTGGGGGTTAAGGGCCTTGCTGAAATGCTTGTTGATACCAGTTGCTCTGGGAGGTGAGATCAAGTCTTGTTTATTTTTCCCTCCCTCACATTTCCCTAGTTAGCCTACATTTGACCAATGAATAAAAGTGTGACCTCTGGGCTCCAGCCTCCCTGGTGCAAATCCCAACGAATCAATCGATGGAAATGTAACGCATGAAAGTGTTAAAAGCATGAAAAACACTGTGGGGCAACAGCGCTGGGATCCACGGAGGTACACTGCGCTAAATCAGAAAGACGGGGGGGCTGATATAAATGGTGAATAATTGTCTCCTTACAATTTATTGGCGTGTCGGCATTAGTTTGCCGTCGAGGGAGGGAGGTCGGACAGAGCAGCTCCTCTGTCTGCTCTCGCCTCCAGCAGTTTAGCTGCTTCAACTGTCTGATGGACTAGAGAGGAGGGGGAAGAGGAGACGGCAGCCGGAGAGAGAGAGCGGAGGAAGAGTTGAGAGTGGATGAGTTAAAAAAAGAAGGAGGAAGAGGAAGATGGAGGTGTGAGAAAAGCAGAGACGTACAGCAAACTAAAGGGAAAGAGAGGAAAGTGAAGGTGAAACAGATGAATGGGAGTGAGTGCATGCTATACCATAATACATATAGAAGAAGTAGATGGGGATAATAGTAAGATGGAGTAAGAAGGTGTAGTCATCCAGAGAAGACAGACTCACAGCTATAGGCCAGAGGGAGGAGAGGCTGCATGGGGATCAAGGCTCGTCAGTGGGCCAAAGGCAATGAAAGCAAAACAAAGGAATGATGCAAACAATGCAAGAACACTCAACAGGTTTCAGAAACACAGAGTCTATCTTCTAGTCTCACACTCAGCTCAGACTGTGATCACATGAGCAAATAAAAACAAACGGGACATAAAACCAACCCTCTGAGAAATCATCAGATAACTACACAGCAACTTTGCAGATATTCACTGAGGTGACATTTGCGACAATATTTCTGGTTGATTGGTGTAGTGGAGTAACATAAGATTTAGGTTAAGACCACAGATTGTATAAAAAGGTGGACGACACAACTCCCTTCCTCCCACTATCAAGTAATGAGGCCAAAATATCTCTGATACCCAGAACATTTGGATGGAGTCGGGGTATCAAGATCCCAACGATGCTTGTTGTTGATTGGCCCCTGAAGTTCCCCTGATTCGTTAGTAGTTATTATATTGATAATAACCATTCACTTACGAGCAATACTAACATTAATTGTGATAATTTAGTAAGAATCTGAAGGGGGGGGGGGGGTTATGTTAGAATCTGATTTGATAAAAGAATGCAATCATTTTACGCTATAGTTTGAATTGTGAACGTGTCATTGAATTGTAAATACAGATCTATATACAAAATCAGGCAGTTTAGTGATAAAAACACAGGATAATAAAAAGGCCACAAAAGAGGAAAGGAATCAATTATCTAAATAAGGCCACAGATCCAATAGCAGAGGGGGGAAAAAAGTAGAAACTCTTTACAGAAGTACTGTCCCCGTGCTGTGTCCCACTCAGAGGGGCATCAATCCAGTAAGTAGGACCTAAGACCATCAGTCATAGAAAGCTGCTGTTTGGACAGCAATCTATCTGACTCTGATTATTCATCGATCTCTGTTTCGGGGGATGCTGATTGAAAGTGTTGCCCATGCATTATTGGGAACTTTCTGAGACATTCAATGCACATTAGTTGAGAGTGAAACATAACTATCGGCAAATGCCTCGTCTGATTAATTGATTCGTTGCCACCTGCCATGTTTGTTTTTGTTGAGAGGACAGGGCATCTCTCACTAAAACTAATGATGAGACAGGAAGGCTGGTGTCA